>NC_053490.1:518905315-519224344 GCF_905171775.1 Rana temporaria
TGAGCCGTACTTACCGTTTACGAGATGCATCTTCTCCGCCGCTTCCGGGTACGGGCTGCGGGACTGGGCGTTCCTATTTTGATTGACAGTCTTCCGAGAGGCTTCCGACGGTCGCATCCATCGCATCACGATTTTCCGAAAGAAGCCGAACGTCGGTGCGCAGGCGCAGTATAGAGCCGCACCGACGTTCGGCTTCTTTCGGCTACTAGTGACGCGATGGATGCGACCGTCGGAAGCCTGTCGGAAGACTGTCAATCAAGAAGGAACGCCCGCTCCCGAAGACCCATACCCGGAAGCGACGGAGAAGATGCATCTCGAAAACGGTAAGTACGGCTCATATTTTAAAACAACTAGCCGATTCCCCTAGACAAAACGAGCATCCATCTAAGGGGAAAAGATAAAAAAAAAAACATAATTGGGTGAACTCCCGTTTTAAGGACCTTTTTCAATTAGGAGAGGGTGTTTTCTCTTTTTTGGCCACCAGAGGGAGTAAAGTGCTGAGTTTCACTCACCTCACTCTGTAAGAATGTCAGATCCGTAGGACAAGCAGAGCTCTGCATAAACACGGTCACAACTCCTCTCCTCCAAATGCTGGGTAAGTGCCCAGCACAGCGTGATAAGCCATACTGCCCTAGGTCTTGCGCGCACGGGGGTGCGCTTTATCGGCGGGGGGCGGAGGTGAAGGAGGGGGATCCAAGCGTGCACAGGAACGCACGCAGGCAGGCACGTGGAATCAAAAGGATGGCGCTCAAACAGGAGCCATAAGAGGATCGTTGAGGCCAGCAGCTCTTCCCTTGGCGACACGGCAGCAGCAGGGGCACGTAAGCTCTATGTGGTTGGCACTACCAAGAGAGACACCCACTCTATAGCATGAAACTGTGTTTTTAAGTTGCATACTTTATGTAGATTGCTAACTGAGCACAGTAGTATATGCTTTTTGGTACCTCGGCTTGTTGCTTGGTAATATGTCTATATACTTAAACAGGAGGAGCCATTGCCACTATCAGGAGTAACAATTTCTCCAGTGGCACCTGGGCCTTCATATGTCACTGAGGACAATTTTATCGCAGCCATGGAAAAATTTGAAGGAAAGATCGCTAGGCTAATCGCAAAGTCCTCGCAAAAGTGCAAAAAGCAAAGCAGATCTCCTTTGGTGGTTTTTAGATCCTCTTTTAGAAAGATCTGAAGAGGAGAAGGATGAGGTAACACCTACAGAGGACAGGGATGAGGAATCGGATGGATCAGGGATTTCAGAGGAACCTCTTTTTGCTTCCCAAATGCTAAGGTCACGGGTACAATGTTATGCTGAAACAGTGCGTACTGCATTCAGGTTGCCCTCTTCGGAGTTAACTGAATCACCCGTCTCCTCCCTAGGCTCGTTCAAATCCCTGCAGGGTGCATGCTCTTTTCCAGGTTCATCCTTTATTAACCACTTCATTACTGGGCACTTAAACCCCCTTCGTGCCCAGACCAATTTTCAGCTTTCAGCGCTGACGCATTTTGAATGACAATTGCGCGGTCATACAACACGGTACCCAAATTATATTTTTATCATTTTTACCCCACAAATAGAGCTTTATTTTGTTGGTATTTGATCACCTCTGCGATTTTTATTTTTTGCGCTTTAAACATAAAAAAAACAGAAAATTTGGAAAAAAAACACAATATTTTTTACTTTTTGTTATAATAAAATCCCAATAAAAAAAAAAAAGTTTAGGCCGATACGTATTCTTCTACATATTTTTGTTAAAAAAAAATCGCAATAAGCGTATATTGATTGGTTTGCGCAAAAATTATAGCGCCTACAAATTGTGGGAGAATTTGCCTAAAGCCTTATGTTTTACAATTGACGCTATGAGAGATTAGATTCCGCAAGCATCGCGTCTCACACTCCAGCTGGTGCATATGCGCAGAATTCTTTGGCTAAAGCATTGGTCTGCAGAGGCACCATGCAAAAAGCTTTTGGCTAGTTTCCCCTTCCATGGCAAACGCCTCATTAGGCGATTTGCGATTTCTTTTTTTGTCAGGCCTGCGATATTGCGGCGGACACATCGGACACTTTTGACACAATTTTGGGACCATTCACATTTATACAGCGATCAGTGCTATAAAAATGCACTAATTACTGTATAAATGTGATTGGCAGTGAAGGGGTTAACACTAGGGGGTGAGGAAGGGGTTAAATGTGTTCCCTCATTGTGTTCTTGCTGTGTGGGGGGAGGGGGGTGACTGGGGGAGGTGACCGATGCTGTGTCCCTATGTAAAGGGACACAGATCGGTCTCCTCTCTCCCTGACAGCACGTGGAGCTCTGTGTTTACACACAGAGCTCCACGTCCTGCTGTGTTACCGACGATCGCGGGTGTCTGGCGGACATCACGGCCGCCAGGCACTCGCATCGGCTCCCGAGCGATGCGCCGGGCACGTTGTTTCCCCGCTGCGCGCCCCCAGCGGCGCGCACGGGGAACAACAACAACAGGACGTCTAAAGACGTCCAGTCGGCACTTGAGAAAAAAAAGCTAATCAACGCAGACTGGTTACATCCAGCCAAGCGTTTCTCACCTCCAAAGAAGTTTGACATTCTTTATCCTATGGAGGAAGAGTTTTCCAAGAAGTGGAGCCTGCCTTCGGTAGATGCAGCCATTTCTTGTGTAAATAAAAACCTGACTTGTCCAGTGGATAATGTCAGGGCTGTCTTAATGAGAGGGCACACCTGGGCACTGCCCAGGGGCCCCAGCTGCATGGGGGGCCCCTGCCCTTTCCCCAAAGCAGCTTGTCCTTGAGCCCGGGCTGCCCCTCTACATCCCAGATGTCCCCCCAGCACTCTGACCCCTCTTCACCCTAGATATCCCCTACCTCTTACCTAGATTTCTGTTTACCTGCACTGTCTCCAGGGGCCCCAGAGCATTACTTTGCCCAGGGGCCCATGATGCTATTAAGACGGCCCTGGATAATGTACAGGTGTTCAAGGACCCTTCGGAAAAGAAACTGGAATCTTTAATGAAATCTTCCTTCCTTCTGGCTGGGTCAGTCGCCCAACCTGAAGACGGTCAATCGAAACGTACGTCGGAGGCGGTCCTGGTCACGTGACGCCCCCCCGCTCTGGTGAGCTGACAGGAAGGAGAAGAAGGTGGAACTACGGCGGTGGTATCCGATCCTTCCAACCCACAATTTGAACCGCGGATTGGCGGTAACAGGCCTGCAGTCCCAGTGCCGGGTAGGCACTTTTAAAGTAAGAGGCCATTTGGCTGTCCATGTTTTTTATTGTTTTTAAGATTAAACGGTATCACGCTATTGCGCCTACTGGTTTTTTTCTTTGCATATCTTCCCTATCTGGAACGTCTGGAACCAAGATTCAATTTATCCATATCCATGTGTGTGTAGGCACAATCCTGCACTGGCCTATGCGACTATCTTTTTAAATAAAGTAGTCAATAGGCTCTGGTAAGAGCATTTTATATTCAAAGCACCTCGGGTGGAATAATTATAAACTGAAGAGTATGGTGGTGGTATTCTCTACTTTTCTACACTAGGAAGATCACAGCAATCTCAAGATTTGTTCTGGCTTTCAGTGCATGATATTGGGACTCAAATGATTTCTTATTATTTTTTGTTTTTCTGCACAGTGAACTTTGCTTCATTGTCATTGCAGAGGAATCTGCTCATTTACGCACGTTTGCAGGGGACAATTCTGATATATATATTGAATCATATCTCTTGTATCTTTATGAAATCATTGTTCACATTCAATTTGGTAATTAATTAATTAGTTTTGCACATATGTTGTGTGGTAATCTATTTATCACAATCACCTTGGGTGGTTGAGCGCCCTCTACCTTCCATTTTCAACTTCACAATCTATATTGTTCTATGAGGAGCAGCTTTTTGTAGTTTAAGTTAGTTTATTTGTATTTGGCGCGAATTTTCACTATTTTATCAGTCGCCCAACCTGCTGTAGCAGCAGTAGGAATGTGTCAGGTCCTCAAGGACCAGGTAAAACAAGGCCTGAAGGAGCTGCCTCCCGAACAAATCAAATTGTGGGAGAATTTGCCTAAAGCCTTATGTTTTACAATTGACGCTATGAGAGAGTAGATTCCGCAAGCATCGCGTCTCACACTCCAGCTGGTGCATATGCGCAGAATTCTTTGGCTAAAGCATTGGTCTGCAGAGGCATCATGCAAAAAGCTTTTGGCTAGTTTCCCCTTCCATGGCGAACGCCTCATTAGGGAAGATTGGGAGAAATATATCCAAAAGATATCGAGTGGGAAGACCATTCTATTACCAGAGAAGAAGAAAAACAAGAGACCCTGTTTTAAATGTTATCTCTCCCCGACTCCTGGTAAATCTACTTCCAGCCAGTGGCATTTTCAGCCAGCCACAAAAGCTAAGGAAGACCAGGCCCAGAAGAATAAGAAGCAGTGGGGTGCAAGGGCTAACAAGAAAAACCCCAAAGCCTCTGCATGAAGAGGCGCCCCCGCTCAGCTTCGTTAGTTTTCAGCGGCATGGCAGACAGAAATCCAGGACAGATGGGTAGTATCCACAGTATCCCTAGGGTACAAGCTGGAATTTCGAGAGATCCCATCTTCTCAGTTCCGAAGCTCAAAGCTTTCCAAGGATCCTCTAAAAAGAGCGTCCTTTAAAGGATTGGATCACTTTCTGTCCCAAGGGGTGATCACAGAGGAGCAAGGATCAGGGTTTTATTCAAACCTCTTTGTGGTCAATGTTGGGCCACTATTCCTTTCATTGACACCAATGATGGGCCACTATTCCTTTTATTGACACCAATGTTGGGCCACTATTCCTTTCATTGACACCAATGTTGGGCCACTATTCCTTTCATTGACACCAATGATGGGGGGGGGCTATTCCTTTTATTGACACCAATGATGGGCCACTATTCTTTTCATTGACACCAATGTTGGGCCACTATTCCTTTCATTGACACCAATGATGGGCCACTATTCCTTTCATTGACACCAATGATGGGCCCCTATTCCTTTCATTGACACCAATGTTGGGCCACTATTCTTTTCATTGACACCAATGTTGGGCCACTATTCCTTTCATTGACACCAATGTTGGGCCACTATTCCTTTCATTGACACCAATGATGGGCCCCTATTCCTTTCATTGACACCAATGTTGGGCCACTATTCCTTTCATTGACACCAATGTTGGGCCACAATTATTTTCATTGACACCAATGTTGGGCCACTATTCCTTTCATTGACACCAATGATGGGCCACTATTCCTTTCATTGACACCAATGTTGGGCTACTATTCCTTTCATTGACACCAATGTTGGGCCACTATTCTTTTCATTGACACCAATGTTGGGCCACTATTCTTTTCATTGACACCAATGTTGGGCCACTATTCCTTTCATTGACACCAATGTTGGGCCACTATTCCTTTCATTGACACCAATGATGGGCCCCTATTCCTTTCATTGACACCAATGTTGGGCCACTATTCCTTTCATTGACACCAATGATGGGCCCCTATTCCTTTCATTGACACCAATGTTGGGCCACTATTCCTTTCATTGACACCAATGTTGGGCCACTATTCCTTTCATTGACACCAATGATGGGCCACTATTCTTTTCATTGACACCAATGATGGGCCCCTATTCCTTTCATTGACACCAATGTGATGGGGGGGCTATTCCTTTCATTTATACCAATGATGGGTCACTATTCCTCCCATTGGTACCAAGGATAGGCCACTATTCCTTTCATTGACACCAATGGCGACTTTTTACAAAAGTGTTCCTGACCCTGATTTTTTTCATGACTGCGACATTATGGTGGACACATTGGACACTTTTGACACATTTTTGGGACCATTGTCATTTTCACAGCGAAAAGTGCTATAAAAATGCACTGATTACTGTGAGAATTACAATGAGGGAGTTAACCACTAAGGGGTTAAGTGTGTTCTAAGGGAGTGATTCTTACTGTAGGGGGGCGTGGCTGTAGGCGTGACATCACTGATCGTCGTTCCCTATTTCAGGGAACAGACGATCAGTGACACTGCCACAGAGAAGAACGGGGAAGGTGTGTTTACACTTACCTCTCCCTGTTCTTCAGCTCCTGTCACCGATCGCGGGACACCGGCGGCGATCTGGTCCCACGGGCACGGTCACGGAGCTTCGGACCCGGTCACGTGTACGCGCCTGCGACCCACGGCTGGGCTCTTAAAGGCAACGTACAGGTACATGCCCGTGTCCAGCCGTGCCATTCTGCCGACGTATATAGTCGGTAGGGGGTCCTTAAGTGGTTAACACCTTCCATACCGGGCCATAATAAAATTACGCTGGCAGGAACCCTCCCTCGCTCTGGGTGAACGTCCTTTCTTACCGGCCCTCTAGGGGGGAGCGCGCACCCGCGGCACCGCTGGTGACCCAGCGGCCGCGATGTCCACCGGGCACCCGCGATTGCCCGCGATCACGGCAGGAGTGTGGACCTGTCAGAGGTGAGGAGACCGATGTGTGTTCCCAGTACAGAAGAACACAGATCGGTCTCCTCCCCTTGTGAGTCCCCTCCCCCTACAGTTAGAATCACTCCCTATGGAACATATTAACCCATTTAGCGCCCCCTAGTGTTAACACCTCTGCCAGTCACATTTACACAGTAATCGGTGCATATTTATAGCACTAATTGCTGTATAAATGACAATGGTCCCAAAAACGTGTCAAAAGTGTCCGATGTGTCCGCCACAATGTCACGGTCACAATAAAAATCGCAGATCGTCGCCATTACTAGTAAAATAAATAAAAATGCCATAAATCTTTCCCCTATTTTGTAAACGCTATAACTTTTGCGCAAACCAATCAATAAACGCTTATTGCGATTTTTATTTTTTTACCAAAAATTGGTAGAAGAATACGTATCGGCCTAAAATGAGGAAAACAAATGTTTTTTTATATATTTTTTGGGGATATTTATTATAACAAAAAGTAAAAAATATTGTATTTTTTTCAAAATCGTTGCTCTATTTTTGTTTATAGCGCAAAAAAAAATAAAAACCGCAGAGGTGATCAAATACCACCAAAAGAAAGCTCTATTTGTGTGGAAAAAAGGACGCCAATTTTGTTTGGGAGCCACATCGCACGACCACACAATTGTCAGTTAAAGCAACGCAGTGCCGAATCGCAAAAAGTGGCCTGGTCCTTTAGCTGCAAAATGGTTCGGGGCTGAAGTGGTTAAAACTTGGATACTAAATTAAGTCAAATACAGATCGCCATCTAGTGGCCAATCCACAGCTCTTTCTATTTAACCACTTCTATACACCTTCTTGGCCAGACCAATTTTCAGCGCTGTTGCACTTTGAATGGGTCGTGCTGCACTGTACCCAAACTAAATTTTTATAATTTTTTTCCCAAAAATAGAGCTTTCTTTTGGTGGTATTTGATCACCTCTGGAATTTTTATTTTCTGCAAAAAAAGTAAAAAAATGACTGAAAAATTTGAAATTTTTTTTTTTTTTTGTTTCAGTTACAAAACATTGTAAATAAGTATGTTTTCTCCTTCACTGATGGGCACTGATGGTACTGCACTGCGGGCACTGATAAGGCGGCACTGATGGGCACCGATGAGGTGACACTGATGGGCACTGATAGGCGACACGGATGGGAACGGATAGGCGACACGGATGGGAACGGATAGGCGGCATGGATGGACACTTATAGGCGGCATAGATGGGCACTGGTAAGCGGCATGGATGGGCACTGATAGGTGGAACCAATGTACTGTAGTGTGTTGTACTAATGGATGCCAATCAGTGCCAAACAATAATGCCTGCCAATCAGTGATGCCCATGTGGGCACTGATTGGCATCCATTATTTCTGATTGTCATCCCTGGTGGTCTAGGGTAGCATACCTGTGGCAGGCATCCCTGGTGGTCTAGTGGCATCCCTGGTGGTCTGCGCTGATAATCGATCAGCACAACCCCCCCCCCCCCCCATCAGAGTAGCAGCCGACTGGCTCTCCTGTACTCGCGTCTGACAGACGCGAGTGAGGAAAAGCCGATTTCCGGCTTTTCCTGTTTACATCGTGATCAGCCGTGATTGGACACGGCTGATCACGTGGTAAAGAGTCTCCGCCAGAGACTCTTTTTAACTAGATCGGTGTTGCGGGGTGTCAGACTGACACCCTGCAACAACGATCGCCGCGATGCGCGCCCCCGGGGGCGCGTAGCAGCTCAATATCCTGAGGACGTCATATGACGTCCAGTCAGGATATTGAAACCACTTTGCTGCCTTAATTTTGTAATCAGGCAGGTGGCAAGTGGTTAATACAAATTTTTTTTTATATATATATATATATATATATATATATATATAAAAGGCACAATCTTATAAAGGATGGAAAATCATTATATAATTTATAGTTAACACTGGAATAATTCCTAATGCATGCTCAGAACCACAGGGTTAAGTTTTATTATTATATATATTATTATATTATAAATATATGGTGGTGTTTTTTCTTGTTCTGTAGCCTTTCCATTCCATTTTGTATCCTTCTGTTTGAACTTTGGTTCTGGAGTTAGTGAGATACTGATATCTCCACTGCAAAGGTTACCATTAGTATCTTATCTTTTCTCCTTCTTACTCATTCTCTGCCAGAGATAAGTGTTCTCACCAAATTTTCAGGCTCTGACCTTTATAGAAGGATTACTTAGGACATAACATTAACCAATTCAGCCCCAGAAGGATTTACCCCCCTTCCTGACCAGGCATTTTTTTGCGATACGGCACTGATTCGCTTTAACTGAGAATTGCGCAGGCGTGCGACACTGTACCCAGAATTGACATATTTTTTGCCCCACAAATAGAGTTTTCTTTTGGAGGTATTTGATCACCTCTATGGTATTTATTTTTTGCGCTATAAACTAAAAAAAACAGACAATTTAAAAAATATATATATCTATTTTACATTTTGCTATAAAACATTTTCAATAAAAAAAAAAAAAATCTAATTGTTTCATAAATTTAGGCCGATATGTATTCTGCTACATATTTTTGGTAAAAAAAATAATCCCGCGTATATTGATTGGTTTGCCCAAAAGTTATAGGCCCGGATTCAGAAAGAAGAGCGCATCTTTCTGCGGGCGTAACGTATCTCAGATACGTTACGCCGCCGTAAATTTGGGCGCAAGTTCCGTATGCAGAAAGAACTTGCGCCCTAAGTTACGGCGGCGTAGCGTATGTGTGGTGGCGTAAGCCCGCCTAATTCAAATGGGGATGTTGTGGGCGTGTTTTATTTAAATTTAACATGACCCCGCGTATTTTACGTTTTTTGTGAACGGTGCATGCGCCGTTCGTGAAAAAATCCCAGTGCGCATGCTCGAAATTCCGCCGCAAATCGTCATTGCTTTCGACGTGAACGTAAATTACATCCAGCCCTATTCGCGAAGGACTTACGCAAACAATGTAAAATTTTCAAAACTCGACGCGGGAACGACGTCCATACTTAACATGGGATACGCCTCATATAGCAGGGGTAACTATACGCCGAAAAAAGCCAAACGTAAACAACGTAAAAAAATGCGCTGGCCGGACGGACGTTTCTGAATCGCGTATCTAGCTCATTAGCATATTTCTCGCGTAAATATACGGAAGCGCCACCTAGCGGCCAGCGTAAATATGCAGCCTAAGATACAACGGTGTAAGACACTTAGACCAGTTGGATCTTAGGGAAATCAATGCGTAACTGATTCTCTGAATCAGGCGCATAGATACGACCGGCCGGACTCAGAGATATGACGGCGTATCAGGAGATACGCCGTCGTATCTCCTATCTGAATCCGGGCCATTGTGTCTACTATGGGATATTTTATTTTTTCATTTATTTTTTATAAAAAAAAAAATTCACTTAGTAATGGCGGCGATTAGCGACTTATAGCGGGACTGCGATATTGCGGTGGACAAATCTGACACGCAACTCATACTTTTTTGGGGACCAGTGACATTATTAAAGTGATCAGTGCTAAAAGAATATGCACCATTACTGTACAGGGAGTGCATAATTATTAGGCAAGTTGTATTTTTGAGGATTAATTTTATTATTGAACAACAACCATGTTCTCAATGAACCCAAAAAACTCATTAATATCAAAGCTGAATATTTTTGGAAGTAGTTTTTAGTTTGTTTTTAGTGTTAGCTATTTTAGGGGGATATCTGTGTGTGCAGGTGACTATTACTGTGCATAATTATTAGGCAACTTATCAAAAAAAAAATATATACCCATTTCAATGATTTATTTTTACCAGTGAAACCAATATAACATCTCAACATTCACAAATACACATTTCTGACATTCAAAAACAAAACAAAAACAAATCAGTGACCAATATAGCCACCTTTCTTTGCAAGGACACTCAAAAGCCTGCCATCCATGGATTCTGTCAGTGTTTTGATCTGTTCACCATCAACATTTCGTGCAGCAGCAACCACAGCCTCCCAGACACTGTTCAGAGAGGTGTACTGTTTTCCCTCCTTGTAAATCTCACATTTGATGATGGACCACAGGTTCTCAATGGGGTTCAGATCAGGTGAACAAGGAGGCCATGTCATTAGTTTTTCTTCTTTTATACCCTTTATTGCCAGCCACGCTGTGGAGTACTTGGACGCGTGTGATGGAGCATTGTCCTGCATGAAAATCATGTTTTTCTTGAAGGATGGTGACTTTTTCCTGTACCACTGCTTGAAGAAGGTGTCTTCCAGAAACTGGCAGTAGGACTGGGAGTTGAGCTTGACTCCATCCTCAACCCGAAAAGGCCCCACAAGCTCATCTTTGATGATACCAGCCCAAACCAGTACTCCACCACCACCTTGCTGGCGTCTGAGTCGGACTGGAGCTCTCTGCCCTTTACCAATCCAGCCACGGGCCCATCCATCTGGCCCATCAAGACTCACTCTCATTTCATCAGTCCATAAAACCTTAGAAAAATCAGTCTTGAGATATTTCTTGGCCCAGTCTTGACGTTTCAGCTTGTGTGTCTTGTTCAGTGGTGGTCGTCTTTCAGCCTTTCTTACCTTGGCCATGTCTCTGAGTATTGCACACCTTGTGCTTTTGGGCACTCCAGTGATGTTGCAGCTCTGAAATATGGCCAAACTGGTGGCAAGTGGCATCTTGGCAGCTGCACGCTTGACTTTTCTCAGTTCATGGGCAGTTATTTTGCGCCTTGGTTTTTCCACACGCTTCTTGCGACCCTGTTGACTATTTTGAATGAAACGCTTGATTGTTCGATGATCACGCTTCAGAAGCTTTGCAATTTTAAGAGTGCTGCATCCCTCTGCAAGATATCATATCCTGTCAAGTCCTTCTTTTGACCCATTTTGCCAAAGGAAAGGAAGTTGCCTAATAATTATGCACACCTGATATAGGGTGTTGATGTCATTAGACCACACCCCTTCTCATTACAGAGATGCACATCACCTAATATGCTTAATTGGTAGTAGGCTTTCGAGCCTATACAGCTTGGAGTAAGACAACATGCATAAAGAGGATGATGTGGTCAAAATACTCATTTGCCTAATAATTCTGCACTCCCTGTACTAATGACACTGGCTGGGAAGGGGTTAACAAAAAAAGTAAAAAAATATATTTATTCATCAGTTTAGGCCGATATGTATTCTGCTATCATAATTTTGGTTAAAAAAAATCACAATAAGTGTATATTGATTGGCTTGCGCAAAAGTTATAGCGTCTGCAAAATAGGGGAAATATTTGTGGCATTTTTATTATAATTTTTATTTTATTTTTACTAGTAATGGCAGCAATCAGTGATTTTTTTTTTATTATTATTATTTATGGCATTTTTATTATTTTTTTATTTAATTTTTTTTACTAGTAATGGCGACGATCAGTATTTTTTTTTTTTTTTTTAGCAGGACTGCGAAATCGCGGCAGACATATCGGAATTTTTTTACACTTTTTTGGGAACCAGTGACATTATTAAAGTGATCAGTGCTAAAAATATGCACTGACATTGTACTAATGACACTGGCAGGGAAGGGGTTAACAGGGGGCGATCAAGGGGTTAAATGTGTTCCCTCACTGTGTGTTCTAACTGTATGGGGGACGGTGTGACTGGGGAAACACACAGATCCATCTTCCTGCATAGCGGAAAGACAGGATCTGTGTGATCTCCCCTGTCAGAACGGAGATCTGCCTTGTTTACACAGGCAGATCCCCGTTCTGTCACTGCGGGGGATGATCACGAGTGGCCGGCGGACATCGAGTCTGCCCCCCCCCCACCTGTTCATTGTCTCTCCCGCTGGCCAATGGGAGCGCTTCCACAGAAGCGGGTGCACGCGCCGACGTATAGCTATGGCGATTTGCAGTGTCGAGCCACCTTGCCGCAGTATAATGACGGCGGCTGGTCGGGGAAGGGGAAACCACCTTGGTAAATTTTACTTTTATTGCATAACAGTTATATTACGCTTTATAGATCCGTATCTTAAAGAAGAGTTTACTTCTGATTACATAGCTCCCAACTGTCCCGGATTTCGGGGGACTGTCCAGGATTTGGAGTAATGTCCCTCATTCCTCCTCATTGTCCCTCATTTTGGTCTGATCTACCGTATATACTCGAATATAAGCCGAGACACCTAATTTTACCACAAAAAAAATGGGAAAACGTATTGACTCGAGTATAAGCCTAGGGTGTCCATCTGCATGCCTCACTGTGACTCACTGTGCCCATGCCTCACTGTGTCCATGTGCATGCCTCACTGTGTCTATGCCTCACTGTGTCTATGCCTCACTGTGTCCATGCCTCACTGTGTCCATGCCTCACTGTGCCCATGCCTCACTGTGTTCATGTGCATGCCTCACTGTGCCCATGCCTCCCTGTGCCCATGCCTCACTGTGTCCATGCCTCAGTGTGTCCATGTGCATGCCTCACTGTGCCCATGCCTCACTGTGTTCATGTGCATGCCTCACTGTGCCCATGCTTTCCTGTGCCCATGCCTCACTGTGTCCATGCCTCAGTGTGTCCATGTGCATGCCTCACTGTGTCCATGCCTCACTGTGTCCATGTGCATGCCTCACTGTGCCCATGCCTCACTGTGTCCATGTGCATGCCTCACTGTGCCCATGCCTCACTGTGTCCATGTGCATGCCTCACTGTGCCCATGCCTCACTGTGTCCATGTGCATGCCTCACTGTGCCCATGACTAGACTGACATTTAACATGGGAGTTTATGGAAGGGGTGCCCAGTTTGAAAAATCGGTGCTCCTTAGCCGTAGGCCCTCTAGACAACAACTTTTGCACACTTGTAGAGGAGCAATGGGGCTACATGTGTGCCAAGTTTTGGGTCTAGGGGACCTACGACCGGCCGGTACTGGGTCCCCAAAGTTACCGGAAAAATTACTGTTTAACATGGGAGTCTACAGAAGGGGTGCCAGGCTTTGACAAATCGGTGCTTCCTGGCCGTAGGTCCGCCGAACAACGAACTTTGCACACTTGTAGAGAAGATATGGGGCTACATGTGTGCCAAGGTTCGGGTCCAGGAGACCTACGCATGGCCGGTACCGGTTCCCCAAATTTACCAGAGAAATTACCGTTTAACATGGGAGTCTATGGAAGGGGTGCCGGGCTTTGAAAAATCTGTGCTCCCCGGCTGTAGGTCCGCCGAACAATGAACTTTGCACACTTGTAGAGGAAGAAGGGGCTACATGTGTGCCAAGTCCAGGGGACCTATGGCCGGTACCGGGTCCACAAAGTCCGGGAGATCAGGTGCAAAAAAGTAGTAAGCCGAGGGGGGCATTTTCTGCACAAAAAAAGTGCTGAACAACGGGGCTTATACTCGAATATATACGGTTCATATTGTATATAAAATGCACTTTTTATCTTTCAAAAAGTGTTTCTCAGCGCTAAACCTTTTATCCGATTTCTAAATTGTTACATATGTAAATTGCAAAAGCCAATATAAAGGAATAGAAGTGGTAAAAAAAAACACATGTGGGTTTAACGTATCTTTTTTTTTTTTGTATAATTCTCTTTTTAAAGGGGTGTGGTGGGGGGGGGGGTGTCCTATGTCTACATACTTTTGTTCCTCATTCCCATCTCAGAAAGTTGGGAGATATGTGATATTCTGAAATTTCTATATCTGAACAATTTAAAGCGGGGGTTCACCCTTAGAGGGCACTTTTCCCCTTAGATTCCTGCTCGTTTTCTCTAGGGGAATCGGCTATTTGTTTTAAAATATGTGCAGTACTTACCCGTTTACGAGACGCATCCTCTCCGTCGCTTCCGGGTATGGGCTGCGGGACTGGGCGTTCCTTCTTGATTGACAGTCTTCCGAGAGGCTTCCGACG
Source organism: Rana temporaria (assembly GCF_905171775.1). NCBI lineage: Eukaryota > Metazoa > Chordata > Amphibia > Anura > Ranidae > Rana > Rana temporaria. Next base: position 518,919,649 of record NC_053490.1, read on the forward strand.
GTCGCATCCATCGCGTCACGATTTTCCGAAAGAAGCCGAACGTCGGTGCGCAGGCGCAGTATAGAGCCGCACCGACGTTCGGCTTCTTTCGGCTACGAGTGACGCGACGGATGCGACCGTCGGAAGCCTCTCGGAAGGATGTCACTCAAGAAGGAACGCCCGCTCCCGAAGACCCATACCCGGAAGCGACGGAAGAAGATGCAACTCGAAAACGGGTAAGTACGGCTCATATTTTAATACAAATAGCCGATTCCCCTAGACCGAACGAGCAGGAATCTAAGGGGATAAAAAAATTTTTTTTACAAATGGGTGAACTCCCGCTTTAACAGGAGGAAACCCAGAGGGGAGGAGGGATAGAGAGAAGGCATGCAGTTCCATAGCTGTGCAGAGGAGGGCACTGTTCATCCCTGCAGAAGACTGAGGGCTGGTAGTAAGCACATCTAATAATAATCAGCCTTGCTGACGTCTTAAATTGTATGTGAAGCCAAGGCGTTTTTTTTTTTTTTTTAGATTAGAATGTAAAACACAACTACTGTACTCACTGTTCCATGCACGGCTTGTCTGCAGCCCGTCTATATATCCAGAACTTGAGATCGGTTTGTCCATTTGCACTGCATTATACTTGGGCTGAGGAGTTTATCCTTTATTTCTTTATGATCAGTACCGTGTTTCCCCGAAAATAAGCCCCGGGTCTTATATTAGTTTTTGCAACAAAAGACACAGTAGGGCTTATTTTCGGGGTAGGTCTTACCATGTAATGTGTTGTCTTCTCTCTCCCTCCCCCTCCCTGCCTGTCAGGTATGTGAACTGAATTAAAATCCTATAATCCACTCTATTATAGTATTATATAATGTACAATTGTGTAGATTCACGTAGCTGCACTTTAAGTTACGGCGGCGCAGCGTAGTGTATTTACGCTACGCCTTCGCAACTTACAGGAGCAAGTGCAGTATTCACAAAGCACTTGCTCCGTAAGTCGCGGCGGCGTAGCGTAAATGGGGCCAGCGTAAGCGTGCGTAATTCAAATGGGGAAGGGGGGCGTGTTTTATGCTAATATGTGATGACCTGACGTGATTGACGTACGGCGCATGCGCCGTCCGTGTACATATCCCAGTGTGCATTGCTTCCAAGTACGGCGCAACAACGTATTGGTTTCAACGTGAACGTAAATTACGTCCAGCCATATTCGCGAACCACTTACGCAAACGACGCAAATAATTAAAATTTCGAAGCGGGAACGACGTCCATACTTAACATTGGCTGCGCCACCTAATAGCAGGAGCAACGTTACGATGAAAACGACTTACGCAAACGACGTAAAAAACTACCGCCGGGCGCACGTACGTTTGTGAATCGGAGTATCTAGGTAATTTGCATATTCTACGCCGAAAACAGCGGAAGCGCCCCTAGCGGCCAACGTAATATTGCACACAATTCTACGCCGTCGCAATCAAGTTACGTCGGTGGAGGAAGCCTATTTTTTAAGCGTATCTGCCTTTGAGAATCGGCGTAAGGAAACGCGGGCGCGGATTTCAAATTACGGCGGCGTATCTGGAGATACGCCGCCGTAAAAGGTGCGTGAATCTACACCAGTGTGGTTCTGTAATATAATTGTGCCAAATACCTTCGTTATAGCGCCACTCTGCGCTTCTGTGACCCGCCGGAGCTCTCGTCCCCGCAATTATATTACAGAAACACACACATTGTACATTATATACTACTGTAATAGAGTGGATTATAGGATTTTACAAGCATTTTAAACTAGGGCTTACTTGCGGGGTAGGGCTTATATTGCCACCTGCCTGGAAAATAACGCTAGGTCTTATTTTCGGGGTAGGTCTTATTTTCGGGGGAAACTCGGTAGCTGGTTGCCTATGGATTGAGCAGACTTTCCATCTTCACCCACTGATGTGTATCATATGCCCATCTATCTATCAATCCTTCTATTATTCATGTTTTATTAGAATGTCCATCTGTAGTCTGATATGATAGGAGTATTACTTGGTTGGACTGACAGGGGTACAGTGGGGGGAAAAAGCATTTGCTCCTCTGCTGATTTTGTACGTTTGCCCCACTGACAAAAAAATTATCGGTCTATAATTTTAACCGCTTGGCGTCCGCGCTATAGCCGAATGACGGCCACAGTGTGGACCCCAAATAACGGAAGGCCGTCAATGGACGTGCTCCTCGTGCGCCCTGTGATCACAGAGTCACTGGCCCGGCCCCTTACCATGTGATCAGCTGTCAGCCGAAGACAGCTGATCACATGATGTAAACAAAGGATCACTAGCTTGCCTTCAAGGGGCATCGGTCCAGAAGAGGAAGAGGCAATTCTGACTCATCTGTGCCCACATATACCGCATGCCAGTGCCCACGAGTGCCACCTATCAATGACCACCAGTGGTGCCAATTAGTGCCTCATCATTACCACCTAGCAGTGCTGCCTATCAGTGTAACCCATCAGTGCCCATCACTGCCACCCATCAGTGCCCATCACTGCCACCTATTAGTACCCATCACTGCCAGCTATCAGTGCCACCTATCAATGCCACCTATTAGTGCCACTTCTCAGTGCCCATCAGTGCCACCTATCAATGCCCTTCAGTGTCACCTCTCAGTGCCCATCAATGCAGCCCATCGGTGCCCATCAGTGAAGCTTATCAGTGCCACCTAGCAGTGCTGCCTATCAGTGTAACCTACCAGTGCCGATCAGTGCCCATCACTGCCACCTATCAGTACCCATCACTGCCAGCTATCAGTGCCACCTATCAATGCCACCTATTAGTGACACTTCTCAGTGCCACCTATCAATGCCCTTCAGTGTCACCTCTCAGTGCCCATCAGTGCAGCCCATCGGTGCCCATCAGTGAAGCCCATCTGTGCCCATCAGTGCAGCCTCATCAGCGTACATCAATGAAGGAGAAAAATTACCTGTTTGCAAAATTTAATTAAAAAAATATATATATTTTTTTAAATCGGTCTTTTAAAAAAAAAAATGTAACAAAAATTTAAAACCGCAGAGGTGATCAAATCCTACCAAAAGAAAGCTCTATTTGTGGGGAAAAAAATTATAAAAATGTCATTTGGGTACAACGTTGTATGACCGCGCAATTGTCAATTAAAATGCATCAGCGCTGAAAATTGGTCTGGGCAGGAGGGGGGTTTAAGTGCCCAGTAAGCAAATGGTTAATGGTCGGTTTATTTTATCAGTGAGAGAAAGAATAACAACAACAAAATCCAGAAAAACACATATTTTCTATGGGATTAAGGTCTGGAGACTGGCTAGGCCACTCCAGGACCTTAATGTGCTTCTTCTTGAACCACTGTTTTGTTGCCCTGGCTGTGTGTCTGGGTCATTGCCATGCTGGAATACCCATCCACCACCCATTTTCAATGCCCTGGCTGAGGGAAGGAGGTTCTCACCCAGGATTTCATGGTAGATGGCCCCGTCCATCGTCCCTTTGATGCAGTGAAGTTGTTCTGTCCCCTTAGCAGAAAAACACCCCCAAAGTATGTTTCCATCTCCATGTATGACGGTGGGGATGGTGTCCTCCATGTATGACGGTGGGGATGGTGTCCTCCATGTATGACGGCGAGGATGGTGTCCTCCATGTATGACGGGGGGGATGGTGTCCTCCATGTATGACGGTGGGGATGGTGTCCTCCATGTATGACGGTGGGGATGGTGTCCTCCATGTATGACGGTGGGGATGGTGTCCTCCATGTATGACGGTGGGGATGGTGTCCTCCATGTATGACGGTGGGGATGGTGTCCTCCATGTATGACGGTGGGGATGGTGTCCTCCATGTATGACGGTGGGGATGGTGTTCTCCATGTACGACGGTGAGGATGGTGTTCTCCATGTATGACGGTGGGGATGGTGTTCTCCATGTACGACGGTGAGGATGGTGTCCTCCATGTATGACGGCGAGGATGGTGTCCTCCATGTATGACGGGGGGGATGGTGTCCTCCATGTATGACGGTGGGGATGGTGTCCTCCATGTATGACGGTGGGGATGGTGTCCTCCATGTATGACGGTGGGGATGGTGTCCTCCATGTATGACGGTGGGGATGGTGTCCTCCATGTATGACGGTGGGGATGGTGTCCTCCATGTATGACGGTGGGGATGGTGTTCTCCATGTACGACGGTGAGGATGGTGTTCTCCATGTATGACGGTGGGGATGGTGTTCTCCATGTATGACGGTGGGGATGGTGTCCTCCATGTATGACGGCGAGGATGGTGTCCTCCATGTATGACGGGGGGGATGGTGTCCTCCATGTATGACGGTGGGGATGGTGTCCTCCATGTATGACGGTGGGGATGGTGTCCTCCATGTATGACGGTGGGGATGGTGTCCTCCATGTATGACTGTGGGGATGGTGTCCTCCATGTATGACGGTGGGGATGGTGTCCTCCATGTATGACGGTGGGGGATGGTGTCCTCCATGTATGACGGTGGGGATGGTGTCCTCCATGTATGACGGTGGGGATGGTGTCCTCCATGTATGACGGTGGGGATGGTGTTCTCCATGTACGACGGTGAGGATGGTGTTCTCCATGTATGACGGTGGGGATGGTGTTCTCCATGTACGACGGTGAGGATGGTGTCCTCCATGTATGACGGGGGGGATGGTGTCCTCCATGTACGACGGTGGGCATGGTGTCCTCCATGTACGACGGGGATGGTGTCCTCCATGTATGACGGGGGGGGGATGGTGTCCTCCATGTATGACGGTGGGGATGGTGTCCTCCATGTATGACGGTGGGGGATGGTGTCCTCCATGTATGACGGTGGGGATGGTGTCCTCCATGTATGACGGTGGGGATGGTGTCCTCCATGTATGACGGTGGGGGATGGTGTCCTCCATGTATGACGGGGGGATGGTGTTCTTGGGGTCATAGGCAGCATTCCTCCTCCTCCAAACACGGCGAGTTGATGCCAAAGAGATAGATTTTTGGTCTCATCTGACCCAGGGCTGGTGCAAGGTTTTTTGACACCCTAGGCGAAACCTAATTTTGCCGCCCCCCTTGGCTCCACCCCTGACCCCACCCCCTTTTCCCTGCCCATGTAAACCCATCCTTTTTAATGAAGCGCCCATAAAATGCAGCCCCACCAGCGCCCATCAATGCAGCCCCACCAGCGCCCATCAATGCAGCCCCACCAGCGCCCATCAATGCAGCCCCACCAGCGCCCATCAATGCAGCCCCACCAGCGCCCATCAATGCAGCCCCACCAGCGCCCATCAATGCAGCCCCACCAGCGCCCATCAATGCAGCCCCACCAGCGCCCATTAATGCAGCCCCACCAGCGCCCATCAATGCAGCCCTACCAGTGCCCATCAATGCAGCCCCACCAGCGCCCATCAATGAATCTTTGCTTACTTCCATTAATTTGGGAATCAGGACACAGTACTCCATCGCCACTGCGCCTCTGACACTATGTGCACATGGAGCGGCGGCTGTCCGCTGATGCTGAGACTTAGTCTGCAGAGAGAAGAGAGTAGGAACACCAGTTGTATGTTCTTTATACTAATACATTTTCTGAAGAGGTAGCCATGTAGATGTGTGTTTTCTTTTTTTTTATATATACCCAGATATTACCTTGTGAAAATAGCCATGACATCATCACTGTGCTGTACATTGCCTTTGCAGGGAGCAAAGCTGTGGGAGGGGCCCAGCAGGCTCCACCTACTACAAGCTTCCTGCAGAAAACTACAGAAGGGACGGAGACAAGACCAGTCACCCTGCACAGGGAGAGAGAGCAGCAGTGACCGGTCTTTATTACAGGAAGTTGATGGGAACATCGTAAATAGTGTTGTTTCTGGTTTTGCCGCTTTTGTATTTCTGGCAAACATCATGCTGTCAGTTAGCGTCCCACCTGCATTCACACCTGAGCGTTTTGTCGCCTGAAGCGCGACGTTCAAGTACGCTAGAGGGGAAAAAATACATTATTCCCTATGGAGATGGTTCACATCTGCACGCCAATACGCCTGACGCCGAACGCCTGAAGCTCAAACAAGTTCCGGACTCTTTTTTGTCGCGCGTATCGGGCGGTTTGGGCGTATTTGAGCGTTTCCATTTCCCATAGAAAGTAATCGAAAAACGCTCGATTCAAGCGACTAGCGACAACGAGCGTTTGCTACGGGCGTTTCGTCGCTTTAATCAATAGAACATTTCACCCAGGCAGAAGATTAAAAATATCTACCAGCATAGCAACAAGTGATGAAAAGATGATAATTTTTCCTATTGGCTAAAATAAAAAACGTTGAAGTACAAAAACGTCGGACGACGCTGTATGCAAACGCGCAAATAAGCATGAAGGCTGCATTCACACCTGAGCGTGGGTCGTTTTTTCGGGCGTTTTTTCCGGGCGTTTTGTCGCGCGTATTCATGCTTATTTGCGCGTTTGCATACAGCGTCGTCCGACGTTTTTGTACTTTGATGTTTTTTATTTTAGCCAATAGGAAAAATGATCATCTTTTCATCACTTGTTGCTATGTTGGGTGAAATGTTCTATTGATTAAAGCGACGAAACGCCCGTAGCAAACGCTCATTGTCGCGCTAGTCGCTTGAATCAAGCTTTTCCATTACTTTCTATGGGAAATGGAAACGCTCAAATACGCCCAAACCGCCCGATTCGCGCGACAAAAAAGGGTCCAGAACGTGTTTGAGCTTCAGGCGTATTGGAGTGGAGATGTGAACCATCTCCATAGGGAATAATGTATTTTGTCCCCTCTAGCGTATTTGAGCATCGCGCTTCAGGCGACAAAACGCTCAGGTGTGAATGCAGCCGAATACGCGCGACAAAACGCTAGAAAAAAAACGCACGAAAAAACGAATGAACGACTGACGCTCAGGTGTGAATGCAGCCTAAGGGCTTTCTCAGCATCTGTCGCCCCTTGATTCATGGCGGATTGCTTAAGGCTGTATTCACACCTGAGTCGCGCTAGTCGCTTGAATCGAGCGTTTCCATTACTTTCTATGGGAAATGGAAACGCTCAAATACGCCCAAACCGCCTGATACGCGCGACAAAAAAGGGTCCGGAACTTGTTTGAGCTTCAGGCATTCGGCGTCAGGCGTATCGGCGTGCAGATGTGAACCATCTCCATAGGGAATAATGTATTCTTTCCCCTCTAGCGTATTTGAGCCTCGCGCTTCAGGCGACAAAACGCTCAGGTGTGAATGCAGCCTAAGCCCCCGTTCACACCTAGGCGTATATACGCCTGTAGTGCGACGCCGCTGCAGCCCCGAGACGCCAGAGGGATGATTTAACATGCACCTCTATGGAGATGGTTCACATCTCCACGCCGAACGCCGTACGCCTGCCGCCTGAAAAAAAGTCCCGGACCTTTTTTTCAGGCGGCGTTCGGCATAGGAGATGTGTACCATCTCCATAGAGGGGGTGAAGGCTGCATTCACAATCGCGGCGTTTTGGGGACAAAACGCCACGATTTTGTACGCCGAGGTGTGAATGCAGCCTTACAGAGGGCAGTTGACAGGCATTGAGGACGGGATATATCCCCTCCTCACTGCCTTTTTTTAACCCAAACCATTGCGCCGCGCCTATTCCGGGGCGGTTGTGGCGTGGCCCCATCAGCGTCACTACTGCCTGCTGAATGCAACATGGGTTGAATTTTTGCTGCAGAATGTGTACAGACCAAAGCAGCTGCATATCTTTGTTTAGATGGGTGTTTTGGGGGGGGGGGGGGGGGTCTACCACCTGCTTGTACCACCCCCTGAGGCCCTGAGTGACTCCTGTGGGTAGTGTTGGCGCTGTGCCCCCATCCTACCTGCCAAGTGTCACTTACTAAGCTGCAGCTGCTGCTATTAATAATCCACCTATCGATTGTATCTCCTTGTTCTCTGCTTCCCTTTTCCATGATTGATGGCATTATACATTTCATTTCATTTTAATTTTTCCGCAATGTTTATCTCATTTATTTCAAGTTGGTTATATCGTTTTTAGGCAATATGCCAAACCGTAGTTCCTGTTTCCCACACTATGAAGCCGTTTAAAGGGACAGTCCACTCTAAAAAAAAAAAATGATGGGCTAGATTCAGGTAGGGGGACGTAGGTTTATGCGGGCGTAGCGTATCCTATTTACGCTACGCCTCCGCAACTTAGACGGGCAAGTGCAGTATTCACAAAGCACTTGCTCCGTAAGTTGCGGCAGCGTAGCGTAAATCTGCCGGCGTAAGCGCGACAAATTCAAATTGTCAGGAGGTGGGCGTGTTTTATGTAAATAAAACATGACCCCACGTAAATGACGTTTCTCACGAACGGCGCATGCGCCGGCCGTGAACGTATCCCAGTGCGCATGCTCCTTATCACGTCGCAAATAGTCAATGCTTTCTACGTGAACGTAATGTATGCAAAGCCCTATTCGCAAACGACGTAAAATTTTCAAAATTCGACGCGGGAACGACGTCCATACTTAACATTGGCTATGCCTCATATAGCAGGAGTAACGTTACGCCGGAAAAGGCCTTACGCAAACGACGTAAAAAAATCTGCCGGGCGCACGTACGTTTCTGAATTGGCGTATCCAGCTTATTTGCATATTCTACGCTGAATTCGATGGCAGCGCCACCTAGCGGCCAGCGTAAATATGTATCCTAAGATACGACGGCGTAAGAGACTTACACTGATCGGATCTTAGCCTAATTTCGGCGTATCTTGCTTTCTGAATACAGAAAGAAGATACGCCGGCGCAGATTTGAATTTACGCGGCGTATCTATAGATACGCCGGTGTAAATTCTTGGTGAATCTAGCCCAATGTATACACTATGCAGCCCAAGGATTGTGGACCATCACACCTACCTATACAGCCAAAAGTATGTGAACCCCTCTTAAAATGATTGAGTTCATGTGTTTCCAGTGAAGGGTTCTGTTAATACTACAACGTACAAAGACAATAGTATTTTTCCAACCTTGCGGTAGCCGTTTGGTGAAAGTCCTTTACTCTTCCTGCATGACTGTGCCCCTCTGTACAAAGCCAGATCCATAAAGACATGGTTTAACCACTTAAGGATTGCCTAACGCCGATATATGTCGGCAGAATGGCACGGCTGGGCACAGGCACGTACCTGTATGTGATTGTTAAATGCCCAGCTGTGAGTCGCGGGCGCACGGTCCGAAGCTCTGTGGCCGCGGGACTCGTGGACCCGCTCGCCGCTGGAGTCCCGCGATCGGTCCCCGGAGCTGAAGAACGGGGAGAGCCGTGTGTAAACACAGCTTCCCCATTCTTCACTGTGGCGCCGTCATCGATCGTGTGTTCCCTAATATAGGGAATCACAATCAATGACGTCACACCTACAGCCACACCCCCCTACAGTTAGAAACACAAATGAGGTCACACTTAACCCATTCAGCGCCCCCTTGTGGTTAACTCCCAAACTGCAATTGTTATTTTCACAGTAAACAATGCATTTTTTGCTGTGAAAATGACAATGGTCCCAAGAATGTGTCAAAATTGTCCGATGTGTCCGCCATAATGTCGCAGTCATGAAAAAAATCGCTGATTGCCGCCATTAGTAGTAAAACATTTTTTTTTATAAAAATGCAATAAAACTATCCCCTATTTTGTAAACTCTATAAATGTTGCGCAAACCAATCGATAAATGATTATTGCGATTTTTTTTTTTACCAAAAATAGGTAGAAGATTACGTATCGGCCTAAACTGAGGAAAATAATTTTTTTTTTATATATTTTTGGGGGATATTTATTATAGCAACAAGTAAAAAATATTGCATTTTTTTCAAAATTGTCGCTCTATTTTTGTTTATAGCGCAACAAATAAAAACAAAAACCACCAAAAGAAAGCTCTATTTGTGGGGAAAAAAGGACGCCAATTTTGTTTGGGAGCCACGTCGCGCAATTGTCAGTTAAAGCGACGCAGTGCCGAATCGCAAAAAGGGGCCAGGTCCTTTACCTGCATTTTGGTCCAGGTCTTAAGTAGTTAATGAGTTTGGTGTGGAGGAACTTGGGAGGCCTTCACAGAGCCCTGACTTCAACCCCACTGATCACCATCCATAAAGACATTGATGAGTTTGATGTGAAGGAACTTGGGAGGCCTTCACAGGGCCATGGCGTGAACCCTACTGAACACCATCTATAAAGACCTGGTTTAATGAGTTTGGTGTGTAGGGACTTGGGTGCCCTTTACAGAGCCATGGCCTCAACCCTACTGGTCACCATCCATAAAGACATGGATTGATGAGTTTCGTGTGGAGGAACTTGGGTGACCTTCATGGAGCCCTGACCTCAACCCTACTGACCACTATCTATAAAGACATGGTTTGAGGAGTTTGGTATTGAGGAACTTGGGTGGCCTTCACAGAGCCCCGACCTCAACACTACTAATCACCATTCATAAAGACATGGGCCCAGATTCACATACAAACGCCTATCTTTAGGCGGGCGTAGCGTATCTCAGATACACTACGCCGCCGTAACTTAGAGCGCCATGTCCTGTATTCAGAAACAACTTGCGCTCTAAGTTACGGTGGCGTAGTGTATCTGACACGGCGTAAGCCCGCCTAATTCTAACTAGTCTGTTAGGGGGCGTGTTGTATGTAAATGTGTTGTGACCTCACCTAAATGACGCTTTTTACGAACCGCGCATGCACAGTATCACGTCGAAAGTAAATTACGCCCACTCAATGCTTAGTCGACGTGAACGTAACCTACGCACAGCCCCATTCACGGACGACTTACGCAAACAACGTAAAATATGACGGCTGTTCGTACGTTTCCGACGTCCATACCTAACATGACTTACCCCTGCTTTATGAGGGGTAACTTTACGCCGTACCGACGCCTTACGTAAACGACGTATCTTGATACGCCGGGCACGCGTACGTTTGTGAATCGGCGTATCTAGCTAATTAGCATATTCAACGCGGAAATATACGGAAGCACCACCTTGCGACCAGCGTAAATATGCACTTTAAGATACGACGGCGTAGGAGACTTACGCCGCTCGTATCGAGGCAACTGTGAGGCGTATCTGATTCTATGAATCGGGCGCCGAGTTGCGACGGCCCGCACTCAGAGTTACGACGGCGTATCTCGAGATACACCGTCGTAACTCCTTTGTGAATCCGGCGCCATGGTTTGGTTTGGAGGAACTTGAGTGACATTCACAGAGCCCTGATCTCAACCCTACTGATCACCATCCATAAAGACCTGGTTTGATGAATTTGTTATGGAGGAACTCCAGTGGCCTGCACATAGCCCAGACATCAACCCGAATAAACACTTTGGGTTGAATTGGAACTCCAGTTGTGGATTTAATCTTCTCTTACAACATCAGACTATACCTGACCTCACAAATATTTCACTGAATGGACACACATCCTCACACTTCAAAGACACCATTCAGAATCTTGTGGAAAGAGTGGAATCAGTTAAAAACAAAACAAAAGAAGGGTTACTCCATATTACAGTCCATGGATTTGGAATAGGATGTCCAACAAGCTCATAGAGGTGTTATGGTCAGGTGTTCACATATTGTTGGCCATTCAGTGTAGGTACTGTATAGTGTTTTTAATGACCTGCTGGTTTCCTGTGTCTCTTGGGGTCTCCATTTCTGAGATCTCTCTCTCTCATGGTTTCTGACTCTTCAGAAGTTTTGGAAGTTTTATGTGCTCTCCAGTATAGGATGGTACTACTTTCTCATAATGGGCACAGCATGTGTAAAGACCTGGAAATAAGACTTTCTTGCTGAGTCAACGGGTTGAAGAAAAGGAAATCACTTGATTGCCCCATCAGTGTCGATGGGGGAATCCCTCTCGCTGCACTATTGTGTTCTGACAGCGGGAAGTTTTCAGTTTCGGATACAATGATCACTGCTGATGGCTATGATCGCAGATAGTGATTGCATGAGAAAAACCTGACAGGCTGGGTGTATTGAAGTCAATCGATAGATTGAAGCCCGACGCCCAACGATATTGCAGCCTGAAATCCGTCGTATCTTAGTTGCATATTTACGCTGGCCGCTAGGTGGTGCTTCCGTAGATTTACGCATTTTTTTACGTAAGGCTTTTTCCGGCGTAAAGTTACCCCTGCTATATGAGGCGTACGCAATGTTAAGTATGGACGTTTTACGTCGTTTGCGTAAGTCGTTCGCGAATAGGGCTGTGCGTAAGTTACGTTCACGTCTAAAGCATTGACGATTTGCGGCGTAATTTGGAGCATGTGCACTGGGATTCTTTCACGGACGGTTCGTAAAAAACGTCAAATACGTGGGGTCACGATTAGTTGGCATAGAACACGCCCCCAACCAGCCTCTTTTGAATTAGGCGGGCTTACGCCGCCCGATATACGCTACGCCGCCGTAACTAAAGGCGTAACTTCTTTGTGAATACAGTACTCGCCTTTCTAAGTTACGGCGGCGTAGCAATTCTGAGATACGCTACGCCCGCCTAAAGATAGGCGCAGGTACGTGGATCTGGCCCAGGGTCTGCAGGTGAGTCATCTGTACACAACAATAGGGCAGAGCTGGGCATCATTAGTAGCAGCACTTCACACTGAGATATCAGGACACAGGACTAAAAATTCAAGGGAATTTAAGCTGGGATAGTTGCAAAGTATGAGACAGCTGCTTTGGGACCCACAACAATGACAGGGCCCAGGGCAGCTTCCCCTTTTACCCTGCCTTAAAGACGGCCCTGGTTCAGAGACCACTGTTTCCACACAGAGCAAGGGCCTTTCTTTACAGTATGCATATATCAGGGAACAGGATTTTCTTCTCAGGTCATGGCTGCTTTCAAAAGAAAACAAAATATAAGAGTGCACACCTTTTGTTTTGACCCTGGAATATATCCAGAAGACACTCAACTTTTTCAGGAATGTTAGTCTTCCAAAATGGTGTAGAGGGTGGGTGTGTGACCAGTGTACCTGCAGACGGTACTCGTGGACTTTTTTGAACACCATAGAATCAATGTGACAGAGGCTGTCAATTTATTTTTTATATGAGAATGTTTTCTGTCTTTATAGGATAGCAACGGTACGAAGGAATATGTTCCAGAAGGGGGAGGAGCAAAGCCGCCCTGGTGGATTCTGGGGGATGATAAAGAGTGTCACGTCTTCAGCTCCTGGCAGTGAAAGTATCCTAAGCTGCTCTTCGTCTGTCTGATTGTATCTGGGAGGTGGCCAAGACCTCTAATATATTGCAACAATAATGGAAATCCTGTAAAGTAAACCTATCACTAGGGTAAAATAATTAAACTATGACCACCATATAAAGAAAAAGAAAAAAAGAGAGATGTTTAACCAGTTAAGCCCCGGACCAATATGCAGCCTAAAGACCCAAGGTGTTTTTACAGTTCGGGACTGCGTCGCTTTAACAGACAATTGCGCGGTCGTGCGACGTGGCTCCCAAACAAAATTGGCGTCCTTTTTCCCCCCACAAATAGAGCTTTATTTTGGTGGTATTTGATCACATCTGCGGTTTTTAGTTTTTGCGCTATAAACAAAAATAGAGCGACAATTTTGAAAAAAATGCAATATTTTTTACTTTTTGCTGTAATAAATATCCCCCAAAAACATATATAAAAACATTTTTTTTCCTCAGTTTAGGCCGATACGTATTCTTCTACCTATTTTTAGTAAAAAAAATCGCAATAAGCGTTTATCGATTGGTTTGCGCAAAATTTATAGCGTTTACAAAATAGGGGATGGTTTTATTGCATTTTTATTAATTTTTTTTTTTTTACTACTAATGGCGGCGATCAGCAATTTTTTTCGTGACTGCGACATTATGGCGGACACTTCGGACAATTTTGACACATTTTTGGGACCATTGTCATTTTCACAGCAAAAAATGCATTTAAATTGCATTCTTTATTGTGAAAATGACAGTTGCAGTTTGGGAGTTAACCACAGGGGGCGCTGTAGGAGTTAGGGTGCACCTAGTATGTGTTTACAACTGTAGGGGGTTGTGGCTGTAGGAATGACATCATCGATCGGGTCTTCCCTATAAAGGGAATCACCCGATCGATGCGCCGCCATAGTGAAGGACGGGGAAGCCGTGTTTACACACGGCTCTCCTCGTTCTTCAGCTCCGGGGAGCGATCGCGACGGAGCGGCTATAAACAAATAGCCGCGCCGTGGTCCCGGATCGCTCCCCGAGCGGACCCGACCTCCGCATGTAGCGGGGGGGGTCCCGATCGGACCCCCCACCCGCTAATAGGCAAGGACGTACCTGTACGCCCATGTGCCTGTACGTGCCATATTGTGGACGTATATGTACATGCGGGGGTCGGGAACTGGTTAAAGTAACCCTGTTGGGGTAGCAAAAAGTTAAAAAATAAAAAAAATGATGGCCAGAGATTGCTAACATACTAGAGGAAATGATGGTCAGAGACTGGGGACATATTAGAGGAGATGATGGCCAGAGACTGGGGACCATGGGCGTCCACTGAACTTTTTTCAGGGGGGGGGGGCATCATTTTAAGGTCATCCATGCTTGGTCCCTTTTTGACAATGTCATGAAGGGGAGGGGCCTAGTCATTATCACATAAAGCAAAGGCATGCAAAGGTTTGAGAAACCTTATGCAACTATCAAGCAACTAGCAACTTTGAATAACAATATCATAAAAAATGGAGCCCCCCCCCCCCAAGGAAATAACAACCCCCAGGATCAGTGCCAGTTTCTGCAATAACAATCTCCAGCTTTGCTGTCAGACCTGGTGAAACCGCAACAGTGATCTCTCTGGCTGGACGTTCACTCACTCTGGTTGGTGCGGGTACAGCTTGACTCCCTCTTTGGTTGGTGCGGGTACAGCGTGGCTCTCTGGTTGGTGCGGGTAAAGCGTGGCTCTCTGGTTGGTGCGGGTACAGCGTGGCTCTCTGGTTGGTGCGGGTACAGCGTGGCTCTCTGGTTGGTGCGGGTACAGCATGGCTCTCTGGTTGGTGCGGGTACAGCGTGGCTCTCTGGTTGGTGCGGGTACAGCGTGGCTCTCTGGTTGGTGCGGGTACAGCGTGGCTCTCTGGTTGGTGCGGGTACAGCGTGGCTCTCTGGTTGTGCGGGCACACTGTGGCTCTCTCTCTGGCTTCCCCCAGCATGAGCACAGTATTCTCTTTTTTCCTCTTGTAACCCCCCCAGCAGAGTGCTTTCAAGCTGGGGCCGCCACTCTTAAGGGACTACATTTCCCATGATGCCCCTAGTCCCCAGAATCTTCTGATTGGCCCTCTGCTGTAGCCAATCATGGCGAGGAAAGCAGGAAGCAAGGCGGCAGCACGGAAAATCCAATTAGAGCCGCTCTCTCTTCTAGCTCCAGCTGACAGAGAGGAGGAGGGGGGCGATCGGTGGAGATATACAGTACAGCCAGCCCGCAGCTCTCCTCTTCTTGTCACAGCACCGCTGCTCCATTTACCAGAGAACTCAGCAGCGGCGCTGTGACAGGGAGACGAGAGCCGCGGGCTGGCTGTACTGTATATCTCCACCGATCGCCCCCCTCCTCCTCTTTGTCAGCTGGAGCTAGAAGAAAGAGAGAGCGGCTCTAATTGGATTCGCTGTGCCGCTGCCTTGCTTCCTGACCGCTGTTTTTCTCCCCGAGGATCATGGCACTGGTTTCTAGGGGGGGGCAAGCGCCCTCCCTTGCCCTATGTAGCGGACGCCCATGCTGGGGACATCCTAGAAGAATGAAGGCCAGAGATTGCTAACATACTAGAGGAAATGATGGTCAGAGACTGTGCACTTACTAAAAGAATGATGGTCATAGAGTGCAGACATACTAGCAGAATGATGGTCATAGAGTGCAGACATACTAGCAGAATGATGGTCATAGAGTGCAGACATACTAGCAGAATGATGGTCATAGAGTGCAGACATACTAGCAGAATGATGGTCAGAGCCTGGGTACATTCTACAGATTTGGATACATGAAGCTTGTAAAGATCGCTGCTATTACCCCTTTACAAATAATTGATCCCATAACTTACTGCTAGGCTCCAAGGGCCACACAGCAAGTAGAAAAGGAGGGTTCCATGTGGCCCTTGGGCTGTAGGTTGGACTCCATTGATCTAAGCTAACCTAAATGGTTACTAGATTGAACTTGCTCTGGAAAGTGGCAGTTGGAGAGTGAATGTTTGGATCTTGTTGATTGCTGGAGGACAAATGCGAAAGTTCCCGAGTCCTGTAGTGTTGCTGCTTCCTTAACTCTTATCCATAGACCTCTCTCAGATCCAACAGGAGGTGGACGCTCTGGAGGAACTGAGCCGGCAACTCTTTTTGGAGACTGTGGACCTTTATGCCACCAAGGTAAGAAGATCCCTGAGAAGCGTGCCAACACAGGAACAATCCAATTATATCCAACATCTTTGTTGTACTATTGTGGAACACCCGATAAAATGGAAGCCCTTTACATTCCAACAACATGTCCCTTTCCCGTCTGTTATAAAGTAAAGCCAAACTTTACCCAAAAAGGTTTTTAAAGTTTTGCACAGAGGTGGTAAGATTTAGAACTTATAGGGGAGTTCCAGCCATTTGTATGTTTATTAAAAGTCAGCAGCAACAAAAAGTGTAGCTGCTGGCTTTTAATAAACAGACACTTACCTGCTCCAGCGCTCCAGCGACGCGCCGGCCGTGGCTCCGCTCCTCTCCCCCCCTCCCCGGCCGGCGTCTTCATTCTCAGTGTGGGCACCCGGCCGTGACAGCTTTCGGCTTCACGGCCGGGCACCCACTGCGCATGCGCGAGCGGCGCCGCGCCGTGTAATTGGCCAGGAGATCGCCTAGGACCTGTGACATGTCCTAGGCGATCGCCTACAGCAGCCCCTTCCTGAAGGCGATTAAGCTTAGTCGCCTACAGGAAGGAGGAAGTGGGACAGGAAGTCCCACTCTTGCTGAAGCCCCCACTCCCCCCCAAAAAAAATTACATGCCAAATGTGGCATGTAAGGGGGAGAGGAGTGGATTAAGAGGAAGTTCCAAATTTGGGTGGAACTCCTCTTTAAGTAAGGTTTTTATTGCTACTGGACCCCCATTAAGGAGATTTGCCCCTGCTTCCTGTCCCAATGACAGGGTATCACACGTGACCTCCCGGGACAGGAAGTGATGGGATATCTCTCTTATAGGGACAGAGAGAGCAACAACAGCATGTTTACTTAAAAGGGTGACATACGGTTAGAAGATCTGGGGTTTTTATTGCTCTCTGTGTCTTCATGTCCCCTCTTATTTCCTGTACTGGTGCCTTAGAGACAGGAAGTGAGGATTAATCTCCCCAAGGAGAATACAGGAAGCAATAACATCTCCCCCACTGTAATATCCACAGACATCTCCCCCCACTGTAATATCTACAGACATCTCCCCCCACTGTAATATCCACAGACATCTCCCCACTGTAATATCCACAGACATCTCCCCCACTGTAATATCCACAGACATCTCCCCACTGTAATATCTACAGACATCTCCCCCCACTGTAATATCCACAGATATCTCCCCCACTGTAATATCCACACACATCTCACCACTGTAATATCCACAGACCTCTCCCCCACTGTAATATCCACACACATCTCACCACTGTAATATCCACAGACATCTCCCCACTGTAATATCCACACACATCTCCCCCACTGTAATATCCACAGACATCTCCTCCACTGTATTATCCACAGACATCTCCCCCACTGTAATATCCACATCTCCCCCACTGTAATATCCACAGACATCTCCCCCACTGTAATATCCACAGACATCTCTCCCACTGTAATATCCACAGACATCTCCCCCACTGTAATATCCACAGACATCTCTCCCACGGATCACGGATCATTTACGATCCGTTGCACCACAAAGAATTTTGATCAATCAAAAAAATTTACGATTAATCAAGGAATTAATCTTTAATTTCCACAGCCCTAGAATAAATGTCTTTAAAAATAGGCAAACCCCAGAGGCCTATTGTGTAACCTCATCTGTCATCCCGTACCCATGTGATATCTGGCTCTGTTCTGGTTTGGAGGATGTCCTGGAGGTCTCTTCATGTGTATTCTTTCATGTCTCTGTTCTAGGAGAGAATCGAATATTCTAAAACCTTCCAAGGCAAATACTTCAATTTCCTGGGTTACTTTTTCTCTATTTACTGCGTTTGGAAGATATTTATGGTAAGTGGATTCGGTCAGTGTTGTCCTTCATGTAACATCGCCTGAACTGTTTTTATCCTCTTTTGAATCAAACTATTGATGCAAAGCCTATTTTTTGCTTTATATAGATTTTCATATTTGAAGATAGCCATATCAGTCCTCATAAATGTGTGCGGCTTCTAATGAGAGATGATGCTTACCAGTCCCACCCCTGATGACTCCGATCTTTGTGTGCTTGCAAAATTATACCTTCTGAGGAATCTTCAGCCACCTTGTCTGGAAGTGTTGCCCGCATTCTCCACCACTAGCTGTGGTTGCCCCTCACTGGCTACTATATCACTTTGGCTCCACAGAGGACACAACAGTGACATAGTAGGAGATGCAAGCAACAGACACAACAAGTGTTGGATGCTGAAGATTGTTCAGCCTTTGGAGCTCTGCAAGAGAGTGAAAAGTAGAGTCACTGGGGGCAGGACTGGTAAGTATCCTAATGCCACGTACACACGATCGGACATTCCAACAACAAAACCATTGATTTTTTTCCGACAGATGTTCACTCAAACTTGTCTTGCATACACACGGTCACACAAATGTTGACGGAAATTGCGAACGTCAAGAACACGGTGACGAACAACACTACGACGAGCCGAGAAAAGTGAAGTTCAATGATTCCGAGCATGCGTCGAATTGATTCCAAGCATGCATAGAATTGTTGTGCATTGAATTGTGTACACACGGTCGGATTCTCCGACAACAACTTGTTGTTCAAAAATTTGAGAACCAGCGCTCAAATTTTTTTTGTCGGAAATTCCGACAGCAAATGTACACACGGTCGGATTTTCCGACAACAAGCTCACATTGAACATTTGTTGTCGGAAATTCCGACTGTCTGTACACGGCATTACTTTTCTCTTTTTACCAGCAAATTTAGATTCTGTACCATTCAAAGCATGTAATCTATTTACTGGATAGCATGCGTTTTATGGAGCCTGTGATTACCTTCCATAGCCTCACTCCACTTGTTCTTGAAAGTTATCATTCACAGACCCAGCGAGCATTATCTTGTGTCTTTGGGTCACCTAAGCTTTGCATCAAGCCCTTCCTGGATTTGCTCTTCGTAAAATTCTGTCCTTTTCTTCATGCAATTGCAGGCTACAATCAACATCGTATTTGACAGAGTTGGCAAGACTGACCCTGTGACCAGAGGGATCGAGATTACTGTGAACTACCTGGGCATTCAATTTGATGTAAGATGTTTTCTTGTCTTTAAACAGTAAATGCCCCCAAAGACTTAAGAAAGGTGGCCTGATATGCATGTGTGTAATCCCACTACCTTTAGGTAGCAGGATTGGTCAGCAGCTCCAACATTCACGCTCATGTGGATGTAGGGTTCTGCTTCATGTCTTAAAGGGGAACTAAACGCTCCTATAATTTACAGCCAAGGAAGCTGCCATCTTAGCCTCTGTTTGATCTGCAGTTGACATTTTATGGCTTGATGGTTTAATTGAGAGAATAAGCAGTTGTGACGGTTATCATTCACAGCATGCCATGAAAAAGTATAGTGGAACCTCGGATTGCGAGTAACGCGGATAACGAGCGATACGCAATACGAGCGCTGTATTTTAAAAAATCCTGATTTGGCTTATGAGTGCTGTCTCACAAAACAAGCAGGATTCAAGCCAAAGCGGTGTGCAATACCGCGTTTGGCCTGAGGTGAGGGGGGGGGCGCGCCGGAGCCGATCAGTGCAGTTCGGAAATGCTCGGAAAATCACAGAAATACTGCGTTCCCGAGCCTTTCCGAGGTTTGTACAGTTCAGCCAAGATGTCCTTGGCCCTTTTCAGGTGTTTCTGAGGCTCTCCGGCACCCCCCACCTCTGGCCACATGCGGTATTGCATGCCATTGAAGTCAATGCGGAACAAATTATTTTTGTTTCCATTGACTTCAATGGGGAAACTTGCTTTGATATGTGAGTACTTTGGATTACGAGCATTCTCCTGGAACGGATTATTCATGGGTTGATTCCAGTTTAAGATGGCCAATAACATCTTTAGGTTGTCAGGTCACCTGTGGCCAGGTGACAAGTGCACCCCGTTGGGGTCAGGGATGCACCACAGGGTAGTGAACCCTATAGCCGACTGCTGCGATCAGAGAGGAAGCGTGAGCCCAAGATTCCCCAGGGCACAGAGTCTAAGACCCAGCTTTGTGTTCACCAGAGCCTCTGGTGGTGAGGATGGCCTTCGCTGCAGCTGGATCTAGGTCGCGACCCCTGGGGTCCCCAAGGTCACGCTCTGCAGGGAGCGAGGGGAAGCAGCAACCAGGACAAGCGATAGTGATGGGTAAGCCGAGGTCGGGGCAACAGGCAGACAAGGGTAATCAAGGAATAGGCCAAGGGTCAGGGAAAGAGGCAAACAGGAGAAGTCAGAGATGAGCCAAGGTCGGTACACAGGAAGGTAAACGTAACACCCTGCAGACAGGAACAAGCTACAAACAAAGGTTGAACAGCAACGCAGACTAGCAGTGCAGTGGTTAATATAGGCTTCCTGGGATGGCCTGGGGTGGAGCCATCCAGGGAGGAAGGTGATAAAAGACAGCCAGGAAGAGGGTCAGGCCTCTAATGAACACATGGAGACAGGTAAACTGCCAAACTTTATTGCATATCCATGACATAGGTGCTATTTAACTGAATTCATTATATACTTTATCTGTTTTTTGTTCTTGTCTTGCTCAGGTGAAGTTCTGGTCCCAACACATTTCCTTCATTTTGGTGGGAATCATCATTGTCACCTCAATCAGAGGGCTTCTTATCACACTCACCAAGGTACCGCTATAGGCTGTATGCCTCCCATAATGTATCTTCTATTGGGAAATATGAGGAAATTGGGGGGGGGGGGGGGGTCAGTGAAAAGTTCCATAGTCATGTAAAAGGAAGGTAGATCTGCTGATTGACCCACATTTTAGAGGTGGTGTGTCGGTGTTAATTATATTTCATATTGACTGTGTTGATTATACAGTGCCTTGAAAAAGTATTCATACCCCTTGAAATTTCGCACATTTGTCATGTTACAGCCAAAAACGTAAATGTTTTTTATGTGATGGACCAACACAAAGCGTTTTTCATGCGGTACAGCGCTAATAATAGCGCTGCTATACCGCCAGAAAAAATGGTGCCCTGCAGGCTTCAATGTGAAAGCCTGAAGGCTTTCACACTGAAGCGGTGCGCTAGCAGGACCGCTCCAAAAGTCCTGCTAGCCGCATCTTTGGAGCGGTATAAGAGCGGGGTGTTTACCGCTCCTATACCGCGCCTTCCCATTGAAATCAATGGGAAACCGCAGTAATACCGCCCGCAATGCGCCTCTGCAGAGGTGCATTGTGGGCGGTATTAACCCTTTTTGGGCCACTAGCGGGGGTTAAAACCGCACCGCTAGCGCCCGAATATCGCGGTAAATACGGCGGTATAGCGGCGCTAAAAATAGCGCTGCTATACCGTCACCGCACCTCCACTGCCCAATGTGAAAGGGGCCTAATGCTCCCTAATTCAAGTTATTACAATACTATTTTGATAGATTAACCACTTCAATACCTTCCCGCTCAGACCAATTTTCAGCTTTCAGCGCTGTTGCACTTTGAATTTCAATTGCGCGGTTATGCTACACTGTACCCAAACTAAATTTTTATCATTTTGTTCCCACAAATAGAGCTTTTTTTATTTGATCACCTCTGGGGTTTTTATTTTCTGCTTAAAAAATAAAAATATTACCGATTTTTTTTGTTTTAGTTATAAAACATTGTAAATAAGTACATTTTCTCCTTCACTGATGGGCACCGATGAGGTGGCACTGATGATGTACACTAATATGCGACACGGATGGGCACTGATAGGCGGCATGGATGGGCACTGATAGGCGGCATGGATGGGCACTGATGTACTGTAATGTGTTGTACTAATGGATGCCAATCAATGCCAAACAATAATGCCTGCCAATCAGTGATGCCCATTGTGGACACTGGCATCCATTATGGGCACTGATTGGCATCCATTATTCATTTCTGATTGGCATCCCTGATGGTCTAGGGTGGCATACCTGTGGGGGGCATCCCTGGTGGTCTGGTGGCATCCCTGGTGGACATCCTCAGGGGGCTGCGCTGATAATCGATCAGCACAAACCCCCATGTCAGAGGAGCAGCCGATCACCGGCTTTTCCTGTTTACATTGTGATCAGCCGTGATTGGACACGGCTGATCACGTGGTAAAGAGTCTCCGTCAGAAAATCTTTACCTAAATCGGTTTGGCTGGGTGTCAGACTGACACCCCGCAACAACGATCGCCGCGATGCGCGCCCCGGCTCAATATCCTGATGACGTCCAGTCAGGGTATTGAAACCACTTTGCCGACGTCATTTTGCTATATGGCGGGCGGCAAGTGGTTAACATAGAGGGCGTAAACCAGGGGTAGATGGGAGAAGTCAATGATCACTGGGCACAGTGTCTCCTCCTCACACCTGATCGAAACCTCTAATTGTCGTACTACCATATCGCAATCGCGTGCATTGCACGGCAATCATGGCTTTAAAATCAGGTGGTGAGGAGACAACATATCGCCTCCTCACCACCTGTCAAACACACTCCGATCACTTTCCAGAGGAGCAGCAGTGTCTGCTTCATGTGTGAATGAGCTTTTAGTTGCATTCAGCAGCGGCACCCTTAGGACTCATTCACACAAAGTTTGGGGGTGGTAAAACCCTGCAGTTGAGTTTTGCGCATTTACCGCCTTCAGTCCCTACCCCCAATTAGCTGCCGAGGTGTACACATGCTGCAGCAGGGATTAAGCGCATTGTTACTTTTGGTGAGTGCTAGCGCCTGCCAATCACAACCCATTCAACTCTGCAAGTGCCCTGCAACTGCATGCTTCTGCGGGGTCCAAGGGGTTAAAGCAGGTGATGAGAAAGCAACACAATGCTGCCTGCTTTAACCCCCTGTTCGCTGTACTGCACAATGTTGCAGGGCATTTGAGAACAGCCTCATTCACTTGAATGGGTCATGCTTAGCAAGTGCTACACCCACCAACCATAACTCCTGCTGCGCCTTGACATGTGTACACTCCTGGCCACTGCAGCTAAAGGAGGTGCAGTTGGGGCAGGGGTGGTAAATACACATCTTCACTATGGAGATTTACCCTCCAAAGTACCTGAGGCCCCGTACACACCATAGAATCTATCCGCAGATAAATCCCATCGAATGGGTTTCAGCGGATAGATTCTATGGTGTGTACACTCCGGCGGATATTTATCCGCGGATATTTCCGAATTCCAGCAGATAAATATTTGTCGACATGCACAGAATATCTATCTGCTGGAATCGGATCCCACGGATGGATCCGCTCGTCTGTACAGACTCACCGGATCCATCCGTCCAAAGGGATTCCCCGCACGCGTCGTAATGATTTGACGCATGCGTGGAATTCCTTATATGACAGCGTCGCGCCCGTCGCCGCGTCATAATCGCGGCGACGGCGCGACACGTCATCGCCAGAGGATTTCGGCGCGGATTTCAATGCGATGGTGTGTACACGCCATCGCATAGAAATCTGCTGAAATCCTCGAGAGGATTTATCCGCGGATACGGTCCGCTGGACCGTATCCGCGGATAAATCCTCTCGTGTGTATGGGGCCTAAATGTTCTGAGTCCCATATAAGGCTACTTTCACACTGATGTGCTGCAGTTTACCTTCACCGCGGGTGCAGCGCAGCGCAACAGTTCTTGCATTTAGAAAGTGCACCAAACCTGCAGGATATAATAGAAGTCTATGGCTAAGCTCAGCAAACCCCCAGGAAAGCTACAGGTACACTGAACTGCACCCTCAGTGTGGGTAAACCGCAGCTCATCAATGTGAAAGCAGATCTATACTATAATGCCCAGTGTATTGCTTCACACTGACCTGGGCCCAGATTCACGTAGATCCTGCGGCGGCGGCGCGTAAGCCATTTACACTACGCCGCCCCAACTTACAGGAGCAAGTGCTGTATTCTCCAAGCACTTGCTCCGTAGTTTGGGGCGGCGTAGTGTAATTGGCCCGGCGTATCCCCGCGTAATTCCAAGGGGGCGGCTTGTATTTAAATTAAGCGCGCCCCCGTTTCGATCGAACTGCGCATGGGCCGGGCTAAAAATTGCCCAGTGCGCATGCTCCAGTTCTCAACGGAAAACGTCAATGACGCCGACGTGTGGGTCATTGACGTAAAGTCGTATTCAAGAACGACTTAGTAAAACGATGTACCCGACGGGAAAAGACGACGCGGACCCGACGCCATACTTAACATGGCATACGTGGGACTGGCGTAAGGTTACCCCTCATATAGCAGGGGTAACCTTACGCTTATGCAAACGACGTTAGCGACGGTTACGCAACGCGATTTAGTTCAGGAATCGGCGTATCAGGCTCATTTGCATAAACAAATGAGACCTGAACGTAAACGCCACCTAGCGGCCGGCGGCGAATTACATTTAAGATCCGACAGTGTAAGTGACTTACACTAGTCGGATCCTAGCCTAAATCCGGCGTATCTTGTTTTGTGAATACAAAATAATGATACGCCGGCGGGAAATTCGATTTACGCCGGTGTATCAGTAGATACACCGGCGTAACTTGTTTGAGAATATGGCCCCTGAAGATCTCCTCTTTCCTGCTGCTGGCACCACTCTGGAGACCACTAGCTGGTATAAGAGGTGGAGTGCAATTGGTATCACTCTGCATAGGACAGGAGCCAGCACCAGGGCCGCTACAGCTTCAGGCATGGTAGGGGGGGGGGGGGGTGCTTGGGGAGCTGACATAAAAATAAAAATAAAAAAGGGGGGTTCCGGCCGGGCCCCTGTGGACCATTGGGCCCCTTACAGGTGTACTGCCTGTACCCTCCTGATGGCGGCCCTGGCAAGCAATCAGAGGAGGGCATCGGCTTATGCATCTCTTGCTCCCTACTACAGCTCCAACATTACAAGTAGCCCCTTTGCATTGCACTCTGATTGATACTCTGGGATGGCGGGTCAGCAAACCAAGACGGTGATCTACCAGTCATCTGGCCGCCATCTACTGGTTGCTGATCCTCTGCATAGACCAGGTGCAGTAAATTAGAAACTTTGAACAAATATAATAATAAAGCCAAATGACCACTGAAATAACTCAAAAGTCAAGTAAGCATAAAAAAAAATCCATCCATGGTGAGGACGCCACTCCATTTCACATCCAGGCTTAAGATGCCACCAGTGACTGGCATCTTACGAAGAGGTCCTGCGCAGCCTCGAAACGTTGCAATCCTTGTGATGTTTTCACTGCATTAAACTTTTGGACGTTTTATACGATCCGCGGTGTGCTGGCGAGTATGTTCGTATAAAAATAAAACAGGACATACATATCTTTGTAAGTAAGAGCATATGTATTTTATTATTATTATTATTATTATAATACAGGCGTTATATAGCGCCAACAGTTTGTGAAGTGCTTCACAATATAAAGGAAGACAGTACAGCATCAATACAATTCAATATAAGAGGGTTAGGAGGGCGCTGCTCCTCACGATCTAATCTTTAGCAAGGCAGCCAACTGCCTAAACAGTGACCCGAAGCTGCTAAGACGCACATGCTTTTACTCAAAAATATATTTTTGTCCAGCTTTAAAGAGAAAGTAAACCCTCTTTAAAAAAAAATCCTAAAAAAACAAACCCCTGCAAGACAAAGGCATAATGAGCTAGTATGCATAGCTTACTAGCTCATTATGTATTACTTACCTCCGATCGAAGCCCCTGCAGCGGTCCTCGTTTTTCCCTTTTGGCCGCCGACTTGTCTCCCTGGAGTTACTTCCGGGTTTCGCGGCTCCGGCGCTGTGATTGGCCGGAGCCGCGATGACGTAACTCCTGCGCATGCACGTGAGAGCCACCTGTAAGGGCACGGAGAAAGGGAATAGCCGCTCCAGGTGGGAACCCAGATGAATATCCTCCGTTGCAGACAACTCAGGTGCAAGCAATGCACTTCGCAAAGCAGGAACAAAGATTGTCTCTGGACAGCCACACTCTGAACAAATTGTAGCCTTTTATTAACTGCTTGCCGACCAGCCGCCGCAGTTCTAAGGCGGCAGGTCGGCTCTGCTGGGCGAGAGCACGTAGCTATACGTCACCTCGCCCAGCAGCCAATAGGGGCGCGCCCCCGACTCCCGTGCGCGTGCCTGGCAGGCGCGATCGCCGCCGGGCACACTCGATCGCTCGTTACAGAGCGAGGACCGGGAGCTGTGCATGTAAACACACAGCTCCCAGTCCTGTCAGGGAGAGAAATGCTGATCTTCTGTTCATACAATGTATGAACAGCGATCTGTTATTTCCCCTAGAGAGGCCTACAGTTAGAACACACCCAGGGACATACTTAACCCCTTTCCCGCCCCCTAGTGTTAACCCCTTCACTGCCAGTGGCATTTTTATAGTAATCAATGCATTTTTATAGCACTGATCGCTATAAAAATGCCAATGGTCCCAAAAATGTGTCAAAAGTGTCCGAAGTGTCCGCCATAATGTCGCAGTAGCGAAAAAAAATCGCTGATCGCCGCCATTACTAGTAAAAAAAAAAATATTAATAAAAATGCCATAAAAATACCTCCTATTTTGTAAACGCTATAACTTTTGCTCAAACCAATCAATAAACGCTTATTGCGATTTTTTTTTATGAAAAATATGTAGAAGAATACGTATCGGCCTAAACTGAGGGAAATTTTTATTTTTATTTTTATATATTTTTGGGGGATATTTATTATAGCAAAAAGTAAAACATATTAATTTTTTTCAAAATTGTCGCTCTATTTTTGTTTATAGCGCAAAAACTAAAAACCGCAGAGGTGATCAAATACCACCAAAAGAAAGCTCTATTTGTGGGGAAAAAAGGACGCCAATTTTGTTTGGGAGCCACGTCGCACGACCGCGGAATTGTCAGTTAAAGCGATGCAGTGCCGAATCGCAAAAAGTGCTTTGGTCTTTGACCAGCAATATGGTCCAGGGGGTTAAGTGGTTAATATAGGCTTACCTGTAGCATAAGGTTGTAAAAAAGGGTTTACAACCACGATCACTGCCAGCATTGTGGACCCTGATGAAGGGAGATCTGATCTCCCAAAACGTGTTGTATTTTATCTGTTGTCATGCTCAGTAAAGGCCTACTGGACCCATACTTGTTCCATAGCGCTCTAATCCTTTCCATTTCTCAGATTGTGAGGTCACTTCTTGATGAAGAGTTAATGCTGTGTATAATTACCTCTTAGTCTCCCCTATAGATGAGTGACAGGTACACGTCATAGTTTATGAGAAACTGTGAACCTCGTTATCTTTATCGCCTACCAGTGATGGAAAAGTGCTAATCAAGGCCACCCTTCTCAGATACAGCATTATCATTTATGGCTTGAGATAGACCGGGTAACCGAGCTGACGCTTGTCACAGCTGTTCAGGCAGATACTCACACTGAGATAGTATTATGTAACCTCAGCTGGAAATAAATATTGGGCTCGGTACTTTAAAGTGACCCTGTCACTACCTGAAAAAATGATGTTAGCCAAATAAAAAATACACACACAGATATACAAGTGTGTGTGTGTATATATATATATATATATATATATATATATATTTTAGGGTTGTCCCGATACCACTATCGGTATCGGGACCGATACTGAGCATTTGCGGGACTACTTGTACTCCCGCAAATGCCCCCGATGCCAGATCCGATACTCAGCCCCCGCCGCCGCAGCCGCAAATACCGCCGCATCGCTCGCCGCTGCATACCGCAACGCCGCCGCTGCATAGTTAATACGCACGGGGAACATTACAGCTTTAATTTGAATAGATGTAGTGTTCCCCGCCGCGCCGCGTATAGACACTCCCCCTTGCTTGGGATTGGACGGGTGATCTGTGGGGTACATGACTGCATATGTGGGGGACATGGCTGCATATGTGTGGGGACATGGCTGCATCTATGGGGGGACATGGCTGCATCTATGGGGGGACATGGCTGCATATATGTGGGGGACATGGCTGCATATGTGGGGGACATGGCTGCATATGTGGGGGGACATGGCTGCATATGTGGGGGACATGGCTGCATCTATGGGGGGACATGGCTGCATATGTGTGGGGACATGGCTGCATCTATGGGGGGACATGGCTGCATCTATGGGGGGACATGGCTGCATCTATGGGGGGACATGGCTGCATCTATGGGGGGACATGGCTGCATATATGTGGGGGACATGGCTGCATATATGTGGGGGACATGGCTGCATATGTGGGGGACATGGCTGCATATGTGGGGGACATGGCTGCATATGTGGGGGACATGGCTGCATCTATGGGGGGACATGGCTGCATATATGGGGGACATGGCTGCATATGTGGGGGACATGGCTGCATCTATGGGGGGACATGGCTGCATATATGAGGGACATGGCTGCATATGTGGGGGACATGACTGCATATGTGGGGGACATGGCTGCATATGTGGGGGGACATGGCTGCATATGTGGGGGACATGGCTGCATCTATGGGGGGACATGGCTGCATATATGAGGGACATGGCTGCATATATGGGGGACATGGCTGCATATGGGGGGGACATGGCTGCATTTGTGGGGGGACATTTAAAAAAAAAGTATCGGTTTTCGATATCGGCGAGTACTTGAAAAAAAGTATCGGTACTTGTACTCGGTCCTAAAAAAGTGGTATCGGGACAACCCTATATATATATATATATAATATATATATATATATATATATATATATATATATATATATATATATATATATAATATACACACCGATTAGCCACACCTTTATGACCACCCACCTACCATTGTGCCCCTCTTGATGCCAAAACAGCCCTTACACACGGAGGCATAGACCCCACTAGACCTCCGAGGGTATGCTGTGGTATCTGAGACCTCCATGGATCGGACTAGTCTTTCCAGCACATCCCACAGATGCTCGAATTGGACTGAGATCTGGAGGATTTTGGGGGCCAAGTCACCACTCAAATCATTCTTGAATTCTTCAGACCAGGCCATCTTCTTCCATTTCTCTGTGGTCCAGTTCTGATGCCCACGTGCCCATTGTAGGTGCTTTTGGCTTTGGACACGGGTCAACGTCGGCAAACTGACTGCTCTGTGGCTACACAACAAACTGCGGATAGAGGTTAAACCATGCCTGCGTGTTATACGCCGATATCAGATTTTTTTACCACAAGAGGATGGGATCGGGCGGGGTTCTGTGTGCTGTGCAGGGAGTCTGTGTGCTGTGCAGGGAGTCTGTGTGCTGTGCAGGGAGTCTGTGTGCTGTGCAGGGGTTTTCATGTGCCGTGAAGGGGTTCCGTGTGCTGTGCAGGGGTTTTCATGTGCTGTGAAGGGGTTCCTTGTGCTGTGAAGGGGTTCCGTGTCTGTGAAGGGGTTCCGTGTGCTGTGAAGGGGTTTTCATGTGCTGTGAAGGGGTTCCGTGTGCTGTGCAGGGGTTCCATGTGCTGTGAAGGGGTTCCTTGTGCTGTGAAGGGGTTCCGTGTGCTGTGAAGGGGTTCTGTGTCTGTGAAGGGGTTCCGTGTGCTGTGAAGGGGTTTTCATGTGCTGTGAAGGGGTTCCGTGTGCTGTGCAGGGGTTCCATGTGCTGTGAAGGGGTTTTCATGTGCCGTGAAGGGGTTCCGTGTGCTGTGCAGGGGTTTTCATGTGCTGTGAAGGGGTTCCTTGTGCTGTGAAGGGGTTCCGTGTCTGTGAAGGGGTTCCGTGTGCTGTGAAGGGGTTTTCATGTGCTGTGAAGGGGTTCCGTGTGCTGTGCAGGGGTTCCATGTGCTGTGAAGGGGTTCCTTGTGCTGTGAAGGGGTTCCGTGTGCTGTGAAGGGGTTCTGTGTGCTGTGCAGGGGTTCCATGTGCTATGAAGGGGTTCCGTGTGCTGTGAAGGGGTTCCATGTGCTGTAAAGGGGTTCCATGTGCTGTGAAGGGGTTCCGTGTGCTGTGAAGGGGTTCCTTGTGCTGTGAAGGGGTTCCGTGTGCTGTGCAGGGGTTCCATGTGCTGTGAAGGGGTTCCGTGTGCTGTGAAGGGGTTCCTTGTGCTGTGAAGGGGTTCCGTGTGCTGTGCAGGGGTTCCATGTGCTGTGAAGGGGTTCCGTGTGCTGTGAAGGGGTTCCTTGTGCTGTGAAGGGGTTCCGTGTGCTGTGCAGGGGTTCCATGTGCTGTGAAGGGGTTCCGTGTGCTGTGAAGGGGTTCCTTGTGCTGTGAAGGGGTTCCTTGTGCTGTGAAGGGGTTCCGTGTGCTGTGCAGGGGTTTCATGTGCTGTGAAGGGGTTCCTTGTGCTGTGAAGGGGTTCCGTGTGCTGTGCAGGGGTTCCATGTGCTGTGAAGGGGTTCCGTGTGCTGTGAAGGGGTTCCTTGTGCTGTGAAGGGGTTCCTTGTGCTGTGAAGGGGTTCCGTGTGCTGTGCAGGGGTTCCGTGTGCTGTGAAGGGGTTCCGTGTGCTGTTCAGGGGTTTTCATGTGCTGTTCAGGGGTTTTCATGTGCTGTGAAGGGGTTCCCCGTGTGCTGTGAAGGGGTTCCCCGTGTGCTGTGCAGGGGTTCCATGTGCTGTGAAGGGGTTCCGTGTGCTGTGAAGGGGTTCCTTGTGCTGTGAAGGGGTTCCGTGTGCTGTGCAGGGGTTCCGTGTGCTGTGCAGGGGTTCCATGTGCTGTGAAGGGGTTCCGTGTGCTGTGAAGGGGTTCCGTGTGCTGTGAAGGGGTTCCTTGTGCTGTGAAGGGGTTCCGTGTGCTGTGCAGGGGTTCCATGTGCTGTGCAGGGGTTCCGTGTGCTGTGAAGGGGTTCCTTGTGCTGTGAAGGGGTTCCGTGTGCTGTGCAGGGGTTCCATGTGCTGTGAAGGGGTTCCGTGTGCTGTGAAGGGGTTCCTTGTGCTGTGAAGGGGTTCCTTGTGCTGTGAAGGGGTTCCGTGTGCTGTGCAGGGGTTCCGTGTGCTGTGAAGGGGTTCCGTGTGCTGTTCAGGGGTTTTCATGTGCTGTTCAGGGGTTTTCATGTGCTGTGAAGGGGTTCCCCGTGTGCTGTGAAGGGGTTCCCCGTGTGCTGTGCAGGGGTTCCATGTGCTGTGAAGGGGTTCCGTGTGCTGTGAAGGGGTTCCTTGTGCTGTGAAGGGGTTCCGTGTGCTGTGCAGGGGTTCCGTGTGCTGTGCAGGGGTTCCATGTGCTGTGAAGGGGTTCCGTGTGCTGTGAAGGGGTTCCGTGTGCTGTGAAGGGGTTCCTTGTGCTGTGAAGGGGTTCCGTGTGCTGTGCAGGGGTTTCATGTGCTGTGAAGGGGTTCCGTGTGCTGTGCAGGGGTTTCATGTGCTGTGAAGGGGTTCCGTGTGCTGTGAAGGGGTTCCGTGTGCTGTTCAGGGGTTTTCATGTGCTGTGAAGGGGTTCCCCGTGTGCTGTGCAGAGGGCCCAAAAAGTTTTTTCCCTGAAACTTCCCTCTTAAAATTAGGGTTCGTGTTATACGCAATAAATACGGTATATATATTAATAAAATATCTCACAGAAGTGAGTACACCCCTAACATTTTTGTACCCCAAACACACCTCCAAGATGAACACTGCCTTGCTAAAGAAGCTGAGGGTGAAGGTGATGGACTGGCCAACCATGTCTCCAGACCTAAACCCTATTGATCATCTGTGGGACATCATCAAACAGAAGGGGGAGGAGCGCAAGGTCTCCAACATCCACCAGCTCTGTGATGTCATCATGGAGGAGGGGAAGAGGACTCCAGTGGCAACCTG
This sequence comes from Rana temporaria, assembly GCF_905171775.1. NCBI lineage: Eukaryota > Metazoa > Chordata > Amphibia > Anura > Ranidae > Rana > Rana temporaria. The sequence continues at coordinate 518,951,540 of NC_053490.1, forward strand.
TGAAGCTCTGGTGACCTCCATGCCCAAGAGGGTTGGAAAATAATGGCGGCCACACAAAATATTGACACTTTGGGCCCAATTTGGACATTTTCACTTAGGGGTGTACTCACTTTTGTTGCCTATGGTTTAGACATTAATGTGTGTTGAGTTATTTTGAGGGGACAGCAAATTTACAATGTTATACAAGCTGTACACTCGCTACACAACATTGTAGCCAAGTGTCATCTCTTCAGTGTTGTCACATGAATAGATAGAAGAAAATATTTACAGAAATGTGAGGGGTGTACTTACTTTTGTGACATACTGTATCTATCTTACAATACAATGATGAAAGCTTAACAAATATGTTACAGGTATGAAATAAGCGCGGTGATCTCTGGGATTGGAGGCGTCTGCTTGTTCCCCAGAAGATGCCGGCTGTCCCCATCCCTCTGCACCTTCATGACCACAACTCTCTGTTTCCTTTGCAGTTCTTCTATGCCATCTCCAGCAGCAAGTCCTCCAATGTCATCGTCCTGCTTCTGGCTCAGATTATGGTGAGTGGTCTGAGTGTGCGCCATCTGCTGGCCATATGGTGGCACTACATGTTTAATAAATAGTGTCCCCGCAGTGTGACACTCACTGACAGTCTGTCACACAGGTGCAGGGAAGTGCTATTCCATGTCCCCATCACAGTGCCCCCTTACATCAATTGTCCCCATCAGAGTGCCCCCTTACATCAATTGTTCTCATCAGAGTGCCCCCTTACATCAATTGTCCCCATCAGAGTGCCCCCTTACATCAATTGTCCCCATCAGAGTGCCCCCTTACATCAATTGTCCCCATCAGAGTGCCCCCTTACATCAATTGTTCTCATCAGAGTGCCCCCTTACATCAATTGTCCCCATCAGAGTGCCCCCTACATCAATTGTCCCCATCAGAGTGCCCCCCTACATCAATTGTCCCCATCAGAGTGCCCCCTTACATCAATTGTTCCCATCAGAGCACCCCCTTGATCAATTGGCCTCATCAGAGTGCCCCCTTACATCATTTGACCCCATCACAGTGCTTCCCTACATCAATTGTCCTCATCGGAATTCCCCCATACTTCAGTTGACCCCATCATACATGGATCAGTGGACGCACTCCCAGAGAACTGTGGGGGGAGCAGCACCCCGTCACCCCCTGGGATCCAGGCCTGAGTAAAATGCCTTCAGGAGGCTCCCTCTAGTGGTGGGGTGGATGTATTACCGTTGCAGAGTGACTTTAGAGAATGGGACAGACACACACTATATTGTCAAAAGTATTGGGACGCCTGCCTTTACCCGCACATGAACTTTAATGGCATCCCAGTCTTAGTCCGTAGGGTTCAATATTGAGTTGGCCCACCCTTTACAGATATAACAGCTTCAACTCTTCTGGGAAGGCCGTCCACAAGGTTTAGGAGTGTGTCTATGGGAATGTTTGACGTTTCTTCCAGCAACGCATTTGTGAAGTCAGGCACTGATGTGGACGAGAAGGCCTGGTTCGCAGTCTCCGCTCTAATTCATTTCAAAGGTGTTCTCTCGGGTTGAGGTCAGGACTCTGTGCAGGTTTCTCCACCTCCAAACTCGCTCATCCATGTCTTTATGGACCTTGCTTTGTGCACTGGTGTGCAGTCATGTTGGAACAGGAAGGGGCCGTCCCCAAACTGTTCCCACAAAGTTGGGAGCATGAAATTGTCCAAAATGTCTTGGTATGCTGACGCCTTAAGAGTTCCCTTCACTGGAACTAAGGGGCCAAACCCGAACCCCTGAAAAACAACCCCCCACACCATAATACCCCTCCACTTAATGATTTGGACCAGTGCACAAAGCAAGGCGATAAAGAGATGGATGGGCGAGTTTGGGGTGTATGAACTTGATTGGCCTGCACAGATTCCTGACCTCAATCCAATAGAACACCTTTGGGATGAATCAGAGCGGAGACTGTGAGCCGGACCTTCACGTCCACATCAGTGCCTGACCTCACAAATGCGCCTCTGGAAGAATGGTCAATCATTCCCATAGACCAGGGGTCTCAAACTGGCGGCTCTCCAGCTGTTGCGAAACTACAAGTCCCATGAGGCATTGCAAGGCTGACAGTTACAAGTGTGACTCCCACAGGCAGAGGCATGATGCTTCACAACAGCTGGAGGGCCACCAGTTTGAGACCTCTCCCATAGACACACTCCCTTGTGGACGGCCTTCCCAGAAGAGTTAAAGCTGTTATAGCTGCAAAGGGCGGGGCCAACTCAATATTGTACCCTACGGACTAAGGCCCAGATTCTCAAAGGAGATACGACGGTGTATCTCCAAATACGCCGTCGTATCTCTGAGTCCGGCCGGTCGTATCTATGCGCCTGATTCATAGAATCAGTTACGCATAGATTTCTATTATTTCTATATTCTATTAGATCCGACCGGTGTAAGTCTCTTATGCCGTCGGATCGTAACTGCATACTTACGCTGGCCGCTAGGGGCGTGTACGCTGATTTACGCCTAGAAATATGTAAATCAGCTAGATACGCCAATTCACGAACGTACGCCCGGCCGTCGCAGTACAGATACGCCGTTTACGTTAGGCTTTTCCCGGCGTAAAGTTACCCCTGCTATATGGTGGCGTACATGCGGCGTACCAATGTTAAGTATGGACATCGTTCCCGCATCAAATTTTTTATATTTTCCGTCGTTTGCGCAAGTCGTCCGTGAATGGGGCTGGACGTCATTTACGTCCACGTCGAAACCAATGCGTCCTTGCGGCGTACTTTGGAGCAATGCACACTGGGATATTCCACGGATGGCGAATGCGCCGTTCGTGAAAAACGTCAATCACGTCGGGTCACATAACATTTACATAAAACACGCCCCCCTGTTCCACATTTGAATTAGGCGGGCTTACGCCGGCCTATTTACGCTACGCCGCCGCAACTTAGGCTGCATTCACACCTGAACGCGGCATATTTTACCGCGATTTGCCGCGACAAATTGCGGCATTTTGTCCCGCGATTTGCCGCGACAAAACGCGGCGTTTTTTAAGCCGAGGGGTGATTAACATTGTCGGCTGTGCCGAACGCCGAAAGCCGCCTGAAAAAAAGGGTCCGGGACTTGTTTTGAGCTTCAGGCGTACGGCGTTCGGCGTTGAGATGTGAACCATCTTCATAGCCGACAATGTTAAATCACCCCTCCAGCGTATTTCAGGCTGCAATATCGTCGCGCTACAGGCGACAAAACGCCTAGGTGTGAATGGAGCCTAAGTTGCGGAGGCGTAGCGTAAATAGGATACGCTACGCCGGAACAAAGATACGCTATTCTACGAGAATCTGGCCCTAAGACTGGGATGCCATTAAAGTTCATGTGCGTGTAAAGGCAGGCGTCCCAATACTTTTGGTAATATAGTGCATGTCAGTTTGGCCACTTGATTATGATGATGTTGTGATGTTCCGCACTCTTCTGTCATGTGATAATATTCCAGCTCTCTGCTCCGTAGATATGCGCTGCACTTTGCCTTGATAATCAGCACAGTTCCTGTTAATGATTGACTTTGATTGCGACTCTCCCGTCCCACTGGGTCAGCACTATGTACCCTGAGACCTGGAATTCCCCGTTCTCAGCAGATGCATCCTGCAGTTATCTTGTTGTTGTGATGTTCTTGTAGGCTGCAGACTACAAAATGCCGCACATCGGGCCATTGAATCCGTCTTGGTGCGGAGTCCGAGATCTGGGGCTAGATTCAGATAGATCAGCGGATCTAGCGCAATTTTTTGAGGCAAGTGCAGTATTCAGAAAGCACTTACCTCGAAATTTGCGTCGGCGGATCGTAACTCCCCCGGCGGAATTCAAATTCCACGGCTAGGGGGAGTGTATTATTTAAATCAGGCGCGTCCCCGCGCCGATCGTACTGCGCCTGCCACGATTTTTCCCAGTGCGCATGCTCCAAATGCTCGTCGCTAGAACGTCATTGTTTTCGGCGTGAACGTAAATTACGTCCATCCGTATTCGCGACCGACTTACGCAAACGACGTAAAAATTCAAAACTCGGCGCGGGAACGACGGCCATACTTAACATTGGATACGCCGCATATAGCAGGGGTAAGTATACGCCGGGAAAAGCCGAACTCAAACGACGTAAAAAAAAAGCGGCGGGCGTTCGTTTCTGAATCGGCGGAAATCGGAATTTGCATATTCGTCGCGTAAAAAACCCCCACAAATAGAGCTTTCTTTTGGTGGCATTTGATCACCTCTACGTTTTTTTTTTTTTTTGCGCTATAAGCAACAAAAAGCAACAATTTTGAAAAAAAAACGATGGCCCAGATTCACGTAGAACCGGGCAAATCTGCGGCGGCGTAACGTATGACATTTACGTTACGCCGCCGCAAGTTTTACGGGCAAGTGCTTGATTCACAAAGCACTTGCCTGTAAAGTTGCGGCGGCGTAGCGTAAATCCCCCGGCGCAAGCCCGTCTAATTGAAATGATCCGGGTAGGGGGCGTGGATCATTTAAATTAGGCATGTTTCCGCGCCGAACGTACTGCGCATGCGCCGTCCCTAAAATTTTCCCACGTGCATTGCGCTAAATGACGTCGCAACGACGTATTGGTTTCGACGTGAACGTAAATTACGTCCAGCCCTATTCGCGAACGACTTACGCAAACGACGTAAAAAATTCAAATTTCGACGCGGGAACGACGTCCATACTTAACATTGCGTGCGCCTCCTAATAGCAGGAACAACCTTACGCTGAAAAAGCCTAACGTAAACAACATAAATAAATTGCGCCGGGCGTACGTACGTTTGTGAATCAGCGTATCTAGTTCATTTGCATAATCTACACCGACAACAACGGAAGCGCCCCTAGCAGCCAGCGTAAGAATGCACCCTAAGATACGACAGTTTAAGAGACTTATGCCAGTCGTATCTTAGGCTAATGTCGTCGTATCTAGCTTTCTGAATACAGAAAGCTAGATACACCGGCGCAGCTTTGGAATTACGCGGCGTATCTATAGATACGCCGGCGTAATTCTTTCCTGAATCTACCCCAGAATGTTTTACTTGTTGCTATAATAAATATCCACAGAAATGATCTAAAAAAAAAAAAAAAATTCTCAGTTTAGGCCGATACGTATTCTTCTACATATTTTCAGTAAAAAAAAAAATCGCAATAAGCCTATGTTGATTGGTCTACAAAATAGGAGATAGTTTTATGGCATTTTTATTATAATTTTTTTTTACTATTAATGGCGGCGAACAGCGATTTTCATCGTGACTGCGCTGTTGTGGCGCACACATCGGACACTTTTGATGCTATTTTGGGACCATTGTAATTTTATACAGCAATCAGTGCTATAAAAATGCACTGATTACTGTGTAAATGGCCCTGGCAGGGAAGAGGTTAACCACTAGGCGGCGAGCAAGGGGTTAAGTGTGTCCTAGGGAGTGATTCTAACTGTGGGGGGATGGGCTACCAGTGACACGACAGTGATCACTGCTCCCGATGACAGGGAGCAGTAGATCACTGTCCCATTGAGGCATTTGCCTAACTCCTCTCTAGAGCCAGCCCACTGCTTGCATACTGGCTGAGGAGTACTGAGGCAGGGTGCTATGTACAGCCTCTGCCAGCCCCTCCCATCAGCCATGGTCTACCTGCATTGCATAGAGAATAACTTTTAAGGCTTTACTATGTGTAGAATTTAATTATCCCAAATAAATATGAAAAGTTAGGTACTGTCTTTGTGGATTTCGGTTCTACATCAGGGTCCCCATCCCCCAAATTAGGGTGCTCATCAGAGTCATTCTTACATCAGAGCCCCCATGCATCAGGGTTCCCCTACATCAGGGTCCCCATCAGAGTCCCATTTACATTGGGACCCCCAACCTATCAGAAAACTTTGGGATCCCCATCAGAATCCCCCCTTACATCAGGGTCACCTCTATAATCCCCCCTTACATCAGGGGAACCATCAGAATTCCCCCCCCCCCCCACATCAGGGTCCCTATCAGAAAACATTGGGATCCCCATCAGAATCCCCCCCCCCTTACATCAGGGTCACCTCTATAATCCCCCTTACATCAGGGAAATCGTCAGAATCCCCCCCCCCCCCCACATCAGAGTCCCTATCAGAAAACATTGGGATCCCCATCTGAATCCCTTCCTTACATCAGGGTCACCACTATAATCCCCCCTTACATCAGGGGAACCATCAGAATCCCCCCCCCCCCCACATCAGGGTCCCTATCAGAAAACAATGGGATCACCATCAGAATCCCTTCCTTACATCAGGGTCACCTCTACAATCCCCCCTTCATCAGGGGAACCATCAGAATCCCCCCCCCCCCCACATCAGGGTCCCTATCAGAAAACATTGGGATCACCATCAGAATCCCTTCCTTACATCAGGGTCACCTCTATAATCCCCCTTTACATCATGGGAACCATCAGAATCCCCCCTTACATCAGGGTCACCTCTATAATCCCCCTTTACATCAGGAGAACCATCAGAATTCCCACCCCCCCCCCTCATCAGGATCCCTATCAGAAAACATTGGGATCCCCATCAGAATCCCCCCCTTACATCAGGGTCACCTCTATAATCCCCCCTTACATCAGGGGAACCATCAGAACCCCCCTCCCCCACATCAGGATCCCTATCAGAAAACATTGGGATCCCCATCAGAATCCCGCCCCCCATTACATCAGGGTCACCTCTACAATCCCCCCTTCATCAGGGGAACCATCAGAATCCCCCCCCCCCCCCACATCAGGGTCCCTATCAGAAAACAATGGGATCATCATCAGAATCCCTTCCTTACATCAGGGTCACCTCTATAATCCCCCCTTACATCAGGGGAACCATCAGAACCCCCCCCCCCCCCCTCATCAGGGTCCCTATCAGAAAACATTGGGATCCCCATCAGAATCCCTCCCTTACATCAGGGTCACCTCTATAATCCCCCCTTACATCAGGGGAACCATCAGAAAACATTGGGATCCCCATCAGAATCCCCCCCCTTACATCAGGGTCACCTCTATAATCCCCCCTTACATCAGGGAAATTATCAGAATTCCCCCCCCCCCCCACACATCAGGGTCCCTATCAGAATCCCCCCTAAGGTCAGGGTCCCCATCAGAGTCTCAGAGTCCCCCTTACCACTGTAAGACTTACAGCATGCTACAGCAGCAATGGGAGAGCTGGCAGGCAGAGCAGATCTGGACAGAGTAAGGTCTGTTCTACCGTAAGTGCTGGGGCAAGTACCATATGTCGGCGTATACCAAGCACGGTTTTCTCCTTAAAATCAGGGGAAAGTCGTGGGTGCGTGTTACACGCCGATCCCCGCTGTCTCTGAGGGGAAGATGAGCGAGCGCCGCCGAAATAGACCGAGCTGAGTGTACTGTGTACTCGGCCATGCTAGGCTCCGCTCGCAGTCACGCCCAGTCCCGCCTCCTAGCCTTTACGTCCCGCCATTGGACTGGTGTTGTGTCCATCAAAGGAGCCGGGCCAAGGGGCGGGACTGCGAGACAAGCCGAGAAGAGCCGAATACACGGGACATCCGAATTTGTGTATCTCGGCGGCTCTAAAATTTAAAAACCCATCCTGCTGCAATTTTAGTGAAGGCAAGGTTGCATATGGAGACACGGATAAGGCTGCATTGATGGGCATTTTAAATATAAGTTTTTTTCCTTTACACTTCCCCCCTAAACGTGGGGTGCATGTTATATGCTGGCGCGTGTTATACGCCGATAAATAAGGTATGTCATTTGGTTACTAAGGTGCTGGCAGGAAGCTGTGTTGGAGACTGCAGGGTGGGAGGATGGAGGAGGGCGGAGACGGGGCAATAAGCAGAGACCATAAGCGCCCTCTGCTGACCTGAATCGCCATTCACTGAGGATACACCACTGACCCTAGCTGTAGGCCAGATCCAATTTTTTTAGTGGGCTGGATGTGGCCCACAGGCCCTAGTTTACAGGCTCTTGGCCTACATAATAAAAGGCACCATAAACACCAGCAATGTACAGTATGGGCCAGATTCTCGTAGATCGGCGTAATTTTGTGCGGGCGTAACGTATCCGCTTTACGTTACGCCTCCGCAACTTAGACGGGCAAGTGCTGTATTCTCAAAGCACTTGCTCCGTAAGTTGTGGAGGCGTAGCGTAAATCGGCCGGCGTAAGCCCGCCTAATTCAAATTTGGATCAGGGGGGGCGTGTTTTATGTAAAACTACTGTGACCCGACATGATTGACGTTTTTGCGCAGTCCGTAGAATTTCCCAGTGTGCATTGCTCCAAAGTACGCCGCAAGGACGTCATCGGTTTCGACGTGAACGTAAATGACGTCCAGCCCCATTCACGGACGACTTACGCAAACGACGTAACTTTTTCAAATTTCAACGCGGGAAACGACGGCCATACTTAACATTGCTACGCCGCACTTATGCCTCATATAGCAGGGGCAACATTACGCCGGGAAAAGCCTAACGTAAACGGCGTATCTTTACTGCGTCGGCCGCGCGTACGTTCGAGAATTCGCGTAACTTGCTAATTTGCATACTCGACGCGGAATTCGACGGAAGCGCCACCTAGCGGTCAGCAAAAATATGCAGTTAAGATCCGACGGCCTAAGAGACTTACGCCTGTCGGATCTATTGGATATCTATGCGTAACTGATTCTAAGAATCAGGCGCATAGATACGTCGGCTCGGATTAGGACTTACGACGGAGTACATGGCGCTGCGCCGTCGTAAGTCCTTTCAGAATCTGGCTTTATGTTGGCACCCAACACAAGTAACTTATCTCCTTTTGTTGTTGCAGGGCATGTACTTTGTGTCCTCGGTACTCCTCATCCGGATGAGTATGCCTTTGGAATATCGCACCATCATCACAGAGGTCTTGGGGGAGCTTCAGTTTAACTTCTACCACCGTTGGTTTGACGTCATCTTCTTGGTCAGCGCCTTGTCCAGCATCCTCTTCCTGTACTTGGCACACAAGCAGGCCCCGGAGAAGCACATGACCTTATAACAATGACTGCCTAGAGACCTCATTTTGTTCCATGGCGCGATTGACATTGAGAGGCCGGGCGGAGGTTCTGTCCAATCAAGGAGAACTTGGGAAATGATGTGGTGGAACCACCAAACCCAATAGGCATGACCTCCTCTGTACCTCTGTTATCCACTGTGACCCTTCGAAGAAGAGATTCTGAACCTTGACCATCACAATGACGGAGCTTCTAGTAAAGACCTTCAACACTGGCGTTTAGTTATTTTTATGAACTTTTAGGTCTTGAATGGATGTCTGCACTGTCAAGGTTTTATGTAAAAGCCATCAACACCGGATGGGTTTTTCTTCGAATAAAAGTTTTAATTTTACAAACGTATGCCTTAGAAGTTGGGAAAATAAGAGTTTTAACCACTTAAGACCTGGACCATCATGCAGGTTAAGGACCTTGCAGCTTTTTGCGATTCGGCACTGCGTCACTTTAACTGACAATTGCGCGGTCGTGCCATGTGGCTCCCAAACATGGGAGCCACATGGGAATCATTTAAATTAGGCGCGCTCCCGCGCCGAGCGTACAGCGCATGCTCCGTCGGGAAACTTTCCCGACGTGCATTGCGGCAAATGACGTCGCAAGGACGTCATTTGCTTCAAAGTGAACGTGAATGGCGTCCAGCGCCATTCACGAATCACTTACGCAAACGACGTGAAATTCAAATTTCACGTCGCGGGAGCGGCGGCTATACTTTAGCATTGGCTGCCCCTACTATTAGAAGGGGCAGCCTTGCGCTAAAGTTGCCGTACGGAAACTCCGTACCTGGCTTGCGCGGGGCCTGCGCACGTTTGTGAATCAGTTGGTAGTATGCAATTTGCATACTACACGCTGATACACAATGGGAGCGGCCCACGCAAGAATGCAGCCTAAAATCTGCGAGGCATAACAGCCTTATGCCTCGCAGATTTTAGGCTGCAGTCGGTGTAACGAGGTTTCTAAATCGGGAGCACTCGTTACACCGGAGCAAGTAAGCAATTGCGCCGTGTAACTTATGGTTACACGGGCGCAATTGCTTCTTGAATCTGGGCCTCTGTTTAGAAAGTGCAGATTGTGTTGGAATATTCACGTCCTCATTCTGCATGGTTAGCGACATCTTGGATTACACTGGGGAGACAGCTGATTGGAGGAAAGGCGCACACACCCCCTCCAGATGGGCAGAGACTTTCAGAGCTGTCCTGTGAGTAAAGCAGCTCTCTGCTAATCTATTTATGGCACCCACCCTGACGCAAAATTCAGGCTGGTTTTATCTAATGTGTCAGAGAACTTGTCAGGAGTTATCAGGCTGATAACAGAAGGGCGGAGCAGGAGAGAGCTACGGGACATAGTGCTTTGAAGAGAGATAAGAAAACACTGCAGATAGATGTGCTTAGCTCACATTTCATGAATTGGGTTTACATTCACTTTAATCTGTGTGTATCACCTGAGGTCAGTCACTTCGCTGAGTATGTGGAAGGGTTTACAACTACTTTAACCACTTAAGACCCGGACCATTATGCAGGTTAAGGACCTTGTCCCTTTTTGCGATTCCGCACTGCGTCGCTTTAACTGACAATTGCGCGGTCGTGCGACGTGGCTCCCAAACAAAATTGACGCCCTTTTTTTCCCACAAATAGAACTTTCTTTTGTTTTTTATTTTTTGCACTATAAACAAAAATAGAGCGACAAGAGCTGAAGAACGGGGAGAGCCGTATGTAAACACAGCTTCCCCGTTCTTCACTGTGGCGGCGTCATCGATCGTCTGTTCCCTTATATAGGGAAACACAATCAATGACGTCACACATACAGCCACACCCCCCCTACAGTTAGAAACACAAATGAGGTCACACTTAACCCCTTCAGCGCCCCCTTGTGGTTAACTCCCAAACTGCAATTGTCATTTTCACAGTAATCAGTGCATTTTTTATGCATGTTTTGCTGTGAAAATGACAATGGTCCCAAAAATGTGTCAAAATTGTCCGAAGTGTCCGCCATAATGTCGCAGTCACGAAAAAAATCGCTTAGTAGTAAAAAAAAAAAAATTAATAAAAATGCAATAAAACTATCCCCTATTTTGTTAACGCTATAAATTTTGCGCAAACCAATCGATAAACGCTTATTGCGATTTTTTTTACAAATAATAGGTAGAATAATACGTATCGGCCTAAACTGAGGGAAAAAAACGTTTTTTTAAAAATATTTTTGGGGGATATTTATTATAGCAAAAAGTAAAAAATATTGAATCTTTTTCAAAATTGTCGCTCTATTTTTGTTTATAGCGCAAAAAATAAAAACAGAGGTGATCAAATACCACCAAAAGAAAGCTCTATTTGTGGGAAAAAAAGGACGCCAATTTTGTTTGGGAGCCACGTCGCACGACCGCGCAATTGTCAGTTAAAGCGACGCAGTGCCGAATCGCAAAAACTGGCCAGGTCCTTTACCTGCCTAAAGGTCCGGGTCTTAAGTGGTTAAATGTAACCATATTGCTACACTTATAGCTGGATTCACAAGCTGGAATCTAAGCCGTCTAAGTGTATTAAGTGTATTCTCAAACTGAGATACACTTAAACCTAAGCTAAGATACGACTGCCTGTGCCGTCGTATCTTAGCTGTCTAGTTCCGCCGGTCGCTAGGGGCATGAACGCTGATTTACGCCTAGAATGCGTAAATCAGCGAGATACGCCGATTCACGAACGTACGCTTGCCCGTCGCAGTAAAGATACGCCGTTTACGTAAGGCGTTTTCCGGCGTAAAGTTAGTCAAACAAATAGCTGGCCTAGTCAATGTTAAGTATGGCCGTCGTTCCCGCGTCGAAATTTGAAAAATTTACGTCGTTTGCGTAAGTCGTCCGTGAATGGGGCTGGACGTAATTTACGTTCACGTCGAAAACAATACGTCCTTGCAGCTTACTTTGGAGCAATGCACACTGGGATATGTCCACGGACGGCGCATGCGCCGTTCTTAAAAAACGTCAATCACGTCGGGTCACGAGTAATTTACATAAAACACGCCCGCCTCATCCTCATTTGAATTAGGCGCGCTTACGCCGGCCCATTGACGCTAGGCCGCCGTAACTTAGGAGGCAAGTGCTTTGTGAATACAGCACTTGCCTCACTTACTTACGGCGGCGTAGCGTAAATACGATACGCTACGCCGCCTCAAAAGTGAGCCGCCCTACCTGAATCAAGCTATTAGAGGCTCCTCTCTACTTTTTTATACTCCGTTGTGACGTGACTCTACTCTTATATCAAGACATCGCTTGTATATCAAGGCAAAATGTATTAAAACATTTTGCTTGTCTTGCAAAACGCTCTCAAACCAAGTTACTCTCAAACCAAGGTTTTATTGTACGGACATACATGTATCCCTATGGGATAGCGGGTGTCAGCGGATGAACATCCGATCCCATCGGTCCCCGCTATGCTCCGATTCTGCAGACAGGGGAACAATCCTATTTTTCCATCCATCTTTGGATCAGATCGGAATGAACGCGGACAGACAGTCCAACAGGAAAAAAGTTGGATGTTTTTTTCCGACAGAATTCCTCTCAAGTCTGCCTTGCATGCACACGGTAACACAAAAGTTCGGTGGACTTTTGACTGGCAAGAACGCGGTGACGTAAAAGACTACGACGAGCCGAGAAATTTGCGCGTTGGGATTTGTACACACGACAGGAAATTCCGATCAGTTTTTTTTTCTGATGGGGGAAAAAAGAGATCCTGCGCTCTATCTTTTTCCAGCAGTTTTTCCGTTGGAAAAAGTCTGATGGAGCATGCCCACGGTTGGGATTTCCTGACCAAGAGCTCTCATCGGACCTTTTCCAACAGGAAAACCGATCGCGTGTATGGGGCATTACTCTATTCAAAAGGGAATCTTTTTTGTGCCTAGAGTTCTACTTTAACCGCTTAAGGACCGCCCACTGTATATATACGTCGGCAGCATGGTACCTGTACCTTTAAATGCCTGCCGTGCGCTCGCGACCCCGCCGCCTTCCCCGTGAGCCGGACCTCGGGTCCCGCGGACTCGATCGCCGCGCGGATCCCCGCGATCGTCTCACGGAGGTATAGAGCGGGGAGATGCTTGTGTAAACGAGCATCTCCTTGCTCTGCCTAGTGACAATGACACTGATCTCAGCTCTGTGTACTTGGAGCGGAGATCAGTGTCATGTGACAGAGAGCCCATCCCCCCTACAGTAGGAAACACTATGCAGGGAACACTTAACCCCTACAACGCCACCTAGTGGTTAACCCCAACACTGCCAGTGTAATTTTCACACTAATCAGTGCATTTTTATAGCACTGATCGCTGTGAAAACGACAATGGTCCCAAAAATGTGTGAAAAGTGTCCGATGTGTCCGCCATAATGTCACAGTCATGAGAAAAAATCGCTGATCGCCGCCATTACTAGTAAAAATAAAAATAATTTATAAAAATGCCATAAACCTATCCCCTATTTTGTAAACGATATAACTTTTACGCAAACCAATCAATAAACGCTTATTGAGATATTTTTTTACCAAAAATATGTAGAAGAATACGTATCGGCCTAAACTGAGGGGAAAAAAATGTTTTATATATTTTTGGGGGATACTTATTATAGAAAAAAGTAAACAATATTGTTTTTTTTTTTTCAAAATTGTCGCTCTATTTTTGTTTATAGCGCAAAAAATAAAAACCGCAGAGGTGATCAAATACCACCAAAAGAAAGCTCTATTTGTGGGAAGAAAAAAGGACGCCAATATTGTTTGGGAGCCACGTTGCAGGACCGCGCAATTGTCAGTTAAAGCGATGCAGTGCCGAATCGGAAACAAGTGGCCTGGTCTTTGACCACCCAAATGGTCCGGGGCTGAAGTGGTTAAATAGAGTTTCAGGCCTCTCTTTCTTCTGCTTGTCCTTTTCAGAAGAGTCATCATTGAGGGAAAAACAAGCAATAGAGACTATTTCTAAATAAGACAAAGTCCTACCAAAGAATTTTTTTTTTTTAAATCATATATACACATTTACAGAAGATTTTATCACAGTGGAGAAAAACCAACCAGCTGCAGATTTTGAAGTAGCCTAGGATATTGGCATGCAGGGCCGCCATCAGGGGGGTACAGGCAGTACACCTGTAAGGGGCCCGGATGGCAACCCCCTTTAAAAAAAAAAATGTTTTTTTTTTTTTTTTTATGTTTTTTTTTTATTTAAGGGCCCAGAGGTTCTTTTTATATATATATATATATATATTGTTTAAGGGCCCAGAGGGCCCCAGATAGCAACCCCCCCTTTAAAAATATATATATATATATTTTTTTTCTTTTTATTGAAGGGCCCAGAGGTCCCCAGGGCCATGGTTGGCTACCCCCTTTTTTTATACATATTTTTCTTTATTTCTTCTTTTTTTGTAAAGGCCCCCCCCCCTTCTCAATTTCATGAGGCAGCACCCCCCCCCCCCCAAGCTTCTCTGCTCCAGGGGGCCCATGCCTGAAGCTGTGTAAGGGGCCCCAATTCCTGATGGCGGCCCTGTTGGCATGGACTAGATATAAACAACGAAAATGAATGAATGCTCTGTGTTCATTAAAATGTATATATTCTGGGCAAGTACCAACATTTTTTCCTGGTATCAGCAGCTTGCAGTCCCTGTACAGTAAAGCTCAGACCAGGGGAGGGAGAAGCAGCACAAAGAGCCAATCAGATGTGCTATGGTGCTCATATGCTTACAAAGAACATGTCGATTGGAGGAAGGAGAGAGCATAGAGATGAGTTCATCAGTCTGCTGCTTCTCCTTTCACTGTCCAGTCACAGACTGGGGGAGGGACAAGACCTGTAAGTGTTACTAAACTTCAGTAACAAATTAGGTCTCCCTCCCTGCCAGGCTGCTCTTTAAATCTAACGACTGGATGGACAGAAATACAAATCCTTTATTAGGTAAAACAGCTCATATATATACCGTGTTTCCCCGAAAATAAGACCTAGCGTTATTTTCCAGGCAGGCTGCAATATAAGCCCTACCCCGAAAATATTTAAAATGTTTAAAATGCTTGTAAAACTCTATAATCCACTCTATTACAGTAGTATATAATGTACAATGTGTGTGTTTCTGTAATATAATTGCGGGGAAGAGAGCTCCGGCGGGTCACAGAAGTGCAGAGCGGCACTGTAACGAAGGTATTTGGCACAATTATATTACAGAAACACACACATTGTACATTATATGATACTGTAATAGAGTGGATTATGAGATTTTACAAGCATTTTAACTCAGTTCACACTGGAGAGAGAGGGGGAGAGAAGACATCACATTACATGGTAAGACCTACCCCGAAAATAAGCCCTACTGTGTCTTTTGTTGCCAAAATATATATAAGACCCGGGCTTATTTTCGGGGAAACACGGTATATATATATATATATACAGCATAGCTCCCAACTGTCCCTGATTTCAATGGACTGTCCCTGATTTGGAGCAATGTCCCTCTGTCCCTCATCATGTGTCCCTTATTTTGGTCTGATCTCTATAGTTGTATATAAAATGCACTTTTTATCTATCAAAAAGTGTTTCCCAGTGCTAAACCTTTCATCTGATTTCTAAATTTCTGCATTTGTAAATTCCAAAAGCCAATATAAAGGAATAGGAGTGGGAAATAAAAATACTTTTTGGGTTTAACCAATCTTGTTTTTTGTACAAATCTCCTTTAAGGGGGTGTGGAAAGGGGTGTGTCCTATGCCTGCATACTTTTGCTGATAGGTGTCCCTCATCCCCATCTCAAAAAGTTGGGGAGGTGTGTATTACCGTAATATATATATATATATATATATATATATATATATATATATATATATATATATATATATATATTACAGTATCTCACAAAAGTTAGTACACCCCTCACATTTGTGTAAATATTTTCTTCTATCTTTTCATGTGACAACACTGAAGAAATGACACTTTGCTACAATGTTGTGTAGTGAGTGTACAGCTTGTATAACATTGTAAATTTGCTGTCCCCTCAAAATAACTCAACGCACAGCCAACAATGTCTAAACCGCTGGCAACAAAAGTGAATACACCCCTAAGTGAAAATGTCCAGATTGGGCCCACCCTCACTTGGGGGTGTACTCACTTTTGTTGCCAGTGGTTTAGACATTAATGGCTGCGTGTTGAGTTATTTTGAGGGGGCAGAACATTTACACTGTTATACAAGCTGTACACTCACTACACAACATTGTAGCAAAGTGTAATTCCTTCAGTGTTGTCACATGAAAAGATAGAAGAAAATATTTACAAAAATGTCAGGGGTATACTTACTTTTGTGAGATACTGTATATATAATGGTGGTCACACAAAATGCTCAATAGGGTTTAGGTCTGGAGACATGCTTGGCCAGTCCATCACCTTTACCCTCAGCTTCTTTAGCAAGGCAGTGGTCATCTTGGAGGTGTGTTTGGCTTCGTTATCATGTTGGAATACTGCCCTGCGGCCCAGAAGGGAGGGGATCATGCTCTGCTTCAGTATGTCACAGTACATGTTGGCATTCATGGTTCCCTCAATGATCTGTATCATTGGTGTCATTGGGAGGAATTGTGCGCCATGGTTGGTGTCATTGGAAGGAATTGTGCCCCTTCGTTGGTGTCATTGGGACCCATCATTGGGAGGAATTGTACCCTTTTGTTGGTGTCATTGGGACCCATCATTGGGAGGAATTGTGCCTCATGGTTGGTGTCATCGGGAGGAATTGTGCCCCTTCGTTGGTGTCATCGGTAGGAATTGTGCCCCATGGCTGGTGTCATTGGGAGGAATTGTGCCCCTTCGTTGGTGTCATTGGGACCTATCATTGGGAGGAATTGTACCCCTTTGTTGGTGTCATTGGGACCCATCATTGGGAGGAATTGTGCCCCATGGTAGGTGTCATCGGGAGGAATTGTGCCCCTTCGTTGGTGTAAGTGGGAGGAATTGTGCCACATGGTTGGTGTCATCGGTAGGAATTGTGCCCCATGGCTGGTGTCATTGGGAAAAATTGTGCCCCTTCGTTGGTGTCATTGGGACCCATCATTGGGAGGAATTGTGCCTCATGGTTGGTGTCATTGGGAGGAATTGTGCCCCTTCTTTGGTGTCATTGGGACCCATCATTGGTATCATTGGGAGGAATTGTACCCCTTTGTTGGTGTCAGTGGGAGTTATTGTGCCCCATGGCTGGTGTCATTGGGAGTAATTGTGCCCCATTGTTGGTGTCATTGGGGGAATTATGTTCCATTGTTGGTATCAGTGGATGAAAATAGTGCCCAAAGGGCCAGATAAAAACAAGCAAAGGGCCGCAGTTTGGAGACCACTGCTCTAGCAGATACGAGGAGTGTGAGTAACTGATGAATTTGCCATTTTGAAATACCATTATATAATTAAAAACCATAAGTGCCAAATCGCGCCATGCCCAGGAATGACACTTTATATGGCTCCATCAATTTCCCTAATGGACTGATAAGTGGTTGATAAGATGGCCTGGGTTGAAGCTCATGGCAAACTCAAGGATGTAAACAAGTCATAAAGTTAAATATTTTATTGCAGGTCTACCTAGGAATGAAGAGTGCGGGGTTAATTATCACACAACCATCTCATGTCACAGTTAGTAGATAATCAGTAACCTGCGAACTCCAAGATGAAAGGAAACGGGTCACAAAGTGCAGTACCTGTGAGATTAGGCTGTGATGGAAGCATTCCTTTTCCAACTCCCAAGGTACTTCATGCCAGCTTTGTGGCAGAGATGTTGCCCCTTCCTGAATCCTGCCCACCCTAGAACTAGAAGGTGGCACCACACGTTAGTTAGCGGCTGCCTCCATCAGAGCCTAATCGCACCGGTGATTCGTTTCATGGAAGTATCCAGTTCAATTATCAGAGTATCACAATTTCCACAGAATGGGATCGGCTGAAGTGTCTCATCCCACGTTCCAGTCTTTATAATTTAATCCACGTGCCGGAAAACTTGGCCAAAGAGTGATGGTGGTCCCCTCAGCTTACAGTGCCGTGTCATCATCGTCCTTTGGTTGTTCTTTCACCTCTTCCTTTGTCTGATTATCCTGGAGAAGGTGAAAATACAGTTATTTGGGGGGTAATTCTTCCTAGAGATGGGGCATGGATGGTTAAAAGAGGAGTATGGACTTTAAAATACAAATTATAGTATTGCTTCCTATCCCTGTTGAGGAGAAACGCAGCGTCGGGCGGAGCAAATATTATCTGACGTCACCACGCCCCAGCTGATCGGCCAGAGCCGCTGCTGGGAGTTTTATCCCGTTTTAAAACTGTTCTGCTTAAATTAATAATTTAATAATTTTAAATCGATGTCAGTAAACCTGCTTTTTCAATAAAGGGGTTTTGGAATACCCAAATTTTACTGCACCATGAAGCTTTTTTTGCTCTTCCTCTAACATATCCCTACCCCATGCTGCCCCATTGGAAGCTGAGATTGCCTGGAATAGGATCCATCCCAGCCCCGGGAAGCTTGAAGGAAGACAGACACGCTAGCACACCAGTGCTCAGCCAAAGAGGATCCCTGTGAGTGATCCCTGGTTTTGATGAGCCCATAAGACCTCCGTAATAGAGGTCCATCAAATCTGGTAAGCGCCACCTCTGTCTGAATATATATCAACGGCTGAAAATCATATGAATAACATTGTTGGATGAATATATCTTGTGATTACATCTAATCAATATCATCTGCAGTGGACACTTTGGGCCAGATTCTCAGTCAGCGGTGTATCTTTGCCCGGGCGTAACGTATCTGATTTACGTTACACCTCCGCAACTTAGACGGGCAAGTGCTGTATTCTCAAAGCACTTGCTCTGTAAGTTGCGGCGGCATAGCGTAAATCGGCCGGCGTAAGCCCGCCTAATTCAAATTTGGATCAGGGGGGCGTGTTTTATTTAAAACTACTGTGACCCGACGTGATTGACGTTTTTGCGGAACGCCGCATGCGCCGTCCGTGGAATTTCCCAGTGTGCATTGCTCCAAAGTACGCCGCAAGGACGTCATTGGTTTCGACGTGAACGTAAATGATGACCAGCCCCATTCACGGACGACTTACGCAAACGACGCAACTTTTTCGAATTTCGACGCGGGAACGATGGCCATACTTAACATTGGTACGCCGCACTTATGCCTCATATAGCAGGGGCAACTATACGCCGGGAAAAGCCTAACGTAAACGTCGTAACTTTACTGCGTCAGCCGCGCGTACATTTGGGAATTCGCGTATCTAGGTAATTTGCATACTCGACGCGGAATTCGACGGAAGCGCCACCTAGCGATCAACAAATAAATTCAGTTAAGACCCGACGGCGTAAGAGACTTACGCCTGTCGGATCTAATGGATATCTATGCGTAACTGATTCTAAGAATCAGGCGCATAGATACGACGGGTCGGATTAGAACTTACGACGGAGTACATGGCGCTGCTCCGTCAGAAGTCCTTTCAGAATCTGGCCCTTTCTTTATATTATTTCACTTGCTTTTTTCACCCGTGGGATGCACCTAAGTGTTACACTTATTTGCACACGGTTCCCCCTTTTTTTCATAATAGGACACTTTGTTTGTTTTTGTTTTTTTTTATGTTGGTTGCGCATTTTTTACCTATTTTTGACACTTTAAAATACAAAACCTACATACTTACCTAGGTGGGTTCACCATTGACCCGATGCTGCATCTGTCTACCGCAGGGGTGTCCAAACTTTTTTCAAAGAGGGCCAGATTTGATGAAGTGAACGTGTGAGGGCCGACTGTTTTTCCTGACATTAAAATTCGGTCTACAGTCGTAGGCAAAAGTTTAGGAACCCCTGACAATTTCCATGATTATCATTTATAAATATTTGGGTGTTTGGATCAGCAATTTCATTTTGATCTATCAAATAACGGAAGGACACGGTAATATTTCAGTAGTGAAATGAGGTTTATTGGATTAACAGAAAATGCGCAATATGCATCAAAACGTGGGCACCCCAACAGAAAAATCACATCAATATTTAGTAGAGCAGAAATAACAGCCTCTAGACCAGTGGCGGTCCGTCTATAGAGGGCGCTGGAGTGCCGCCCCCTCTGGCTCCGCAGCGCCACTGAAATAACATACATTCATGCATTGCATGTTATTGTTGCCAGCTGCCGCTGGTCTATTCAGAGATGGCCGGAACTTGAGTGCCGACCACCTGAATAACGGCAGCTGGTTGACTGTGTGGAAGTGCCTATGAGAGCCAGCGGCTCTGATAGGCTTTCCGAGTACAGCCCTCGTCTCCCGGATGCTTATCCTCGGAGCGTACGAGGGGTGCGTTCCTTGGATAAGACTGACGGCCGTCTCAGCCAATCAGGTTCACCGATTCTGGTTATCGGTAACCTGATTGGCTGAAGCGTCACCAAGGCGGGAGAAGACATAGAGGGACATGGAAGGAGAAAGGTAAGTGCATTTTACAGGGCACAGTGGCGACAAAGGGCGCAGTGGCATCAATGGGCACAGTGGCATCAATGGGCACAGTGGCGACAAAGGGCACAGTGGCATAAATTATGGGCACAGTCGCATAAATTATGGGCACAGTGGTGACAATGGGCACAGTGGCAACAATTAAAGGGCACAGTGACATGCACAGTGGCAACAATGGGCACAGTGGTGACAGTTAAAGGGCACAGTGGTGACAATTGGCACAGTGGCGACAATTAAGGGGCACAGTGGCTGCGTTTGATGGCATGGCACAGTGGTGACAATTGATGGCACAGTGGCTGAATTTGATGGGCACAGTGAGGCTGCAAATTTTTTTTTTTCATTTGCGCCCCCCAAAAAATTTTGAGCACCAGCCGCCACTGTTCTAGACACTTCCTATAGCCTGTAATGAGTGTCTGGATTCTGGATGAATTTATTTTGGACCATTCCTCCTTACAGAACATCTCCAGTTCAGTTGGGTTTGATGGTCGCCGAGCATGGACAGCCCGCTTCAAATCACCCCACAGATGTTCAGTGATATTCAGGTCTGGGGACTGGGAGGGCCATTGCAGAACATTGTACTTGTTCCTCTCCATAAATGCCGAGTAGATTTTGAGCCGTGTTTTGGGTCGTTGTCTTGTTGAAATATCCAACCCCGATGTAACTTCAACTTTTTGACTGATTCCTCAACATTATTCTCAAGATTCTGCTGATATTGAGTGGATATGAAGTTCAAGGCTTAATGAGCCCACCAAACCAATTGTGTGTTCCAATTAATCAGTGCTAAGTAGTTACAGGTATTCAAATCAACAAAATGACAAGGGTGCCCAAATGTATGCACTAATTTTGTTTTGATGCATATTGCGCATTTTCTGTTAATCCAATAAACCTCATTTCACTACTAAGGCTGCTTTCACATTGGGCAGCGGAGGTGCGGTGACGGTATAGCCGCTATACCGTCGTATTTACCGCGATATTTGGGCGATAGCGGTGAGGTTTTAACCCCTGCTAGCGGCCGAAAAAGGGTTAATACCTCTGCAGAGGCGCATTGCGGGCGGTATTACCGCGGTTTCCCATTGATTTCAATGGGAAGGCGCAGTATAGGAGCGGTAAACACCCTGCTCCAAAGATGCAGCTAGCAGGACTTTTGGAGTGGTCCTTCTAGCGCCCCGCTTCAGTGTGAAAGCCTTCGGGCTTTCACATTGAAGCCTGCAGGGCAAGATTTTTTCATGCGGTATAGCAGCGCTATTTTTAGCGCTGTACCGCATGAAAAACGCCTTAATGTGAAAGGGGCCTAAAATATTACTGTGACCTTCAGTTATCTGATAAATCAAAATGAAATTGCTGATCCAAACACCCAAATATTTATAAATGATAATCTTGGAAATTGTCAGGGGTTCCTAAACTTTTGCCTACGACTGTAAGTGTGTTCGTCCAAGCACTAATACACTGCCCAGCAAGAATTCTCTTGTGTGTGTGTGGTGAAGAGATGAGCTCAGGTGTGTTATTTGGATATACCGTATTTATCGGCGTATAACACGCACCTTCACTTTCAAGAAGTTTCAAGATTTTTTTTTTTTTTAAATAAAGAACTGTGAAGCAAAATAAGGCTCAGTGCCTATCTGCAGCCTCGCCATTGCCATGAATACAGCCCCCCATTACCATGAATGCAGCCCCCCATTGCCATGAAAGCAGACTCAAAATTGCCATGAATGCAGCCCCCCATTGCCATGAAAGCAGACTCACCATTGCCATGAATACAGCCACACCATTGCCGTGAATGCAGACTCACCATTGCCATGAATGCATACTCATCATTGCCATGAATGCAGCCCCCATTGCCATGAATTCAGCAGCCCCCCCCCATTGCCATGAATGCAGCCGCCCACCCCCCCATTGCCATGAATGCAGCCCCCCATTGCCATGAATGCAGACTCACCATTGACATGAATGCAGCCTCACCATTGCCATCAGTGCAGCCTGATCGATGCCCATCTGCAGCCTCAAAGGGGGCATGACGAGCTCTGACAGATTACATACAAGAGAATCTTCAGTTTTCTCGGCAGCCTCTTTAATACAAAGTCCCAACTCCTATGATAGACAGAACAGTCGTCCAATGGCAGCCCAGGAGACGGGACTTCCTATTACAGAGGCCACCAAGAAAACAGGAAATTCTCCTGTATGTAATCTATCAGCACTCGTCCCACCACCTCCCCGTCACCTCCAAGGCACTGATAAATACAGTATATATATTTTGTGGCCCCCGCAGTGCTCAGGGATTCATTGGGGGGCACAAAAGATATATATGTCCAAATCACCAGTGGAGCTGTTTGAAACCTGACATGTGTCAGGTGACCTGGACATTCCTGGTCTACCGCTATCGTGTTTCCCCCGGGTCTTATATTAACTTTGGCAAAAAAAGACACAGTAGGGCTTATTTTCAGGGTAGGTCTTACTATGTAATGTGATGTCTTCTCTCCCCCTCTCCCTCCCTGCCTGCCAGGAATCCCCAGTGTGAACGGAGTTAAAATGCTTGTAAACTCCTATAATCCACTCTATTACAGTATTATATAATGTACAATGTGTGTGTTTCTGTAGAATAATTGTGTCAAATACCTTCGTTATAGCTCTGCGCTTCTATGACCCGCCGGAGCTCTCTTCCCAGCAATTATATTACAGAAACACACACATTGTACATAATATACTACTGTAATAGAGGGGATAATAGGATTTTACAAGAATTTTAAACTAGGGCTTATTTTTGGGGTAGGGCTTATAGTTAGGTGGAAAAAGTCCATCTAGTTCAACCATATATTGCAGTTCTTCTGAAAAATAATGCTAGGTCTTATTTTCGGGGGAGGTCTTATTTTCGGGGAAACACAGTACCTCTAAAACTGGGTTCACACTTTGAGAAGATCGGAAGTATAATTCTGTACGAGGCATAATTGTTCTATATTCGAATAGTATGTACACAACTTTCCACATCTGATTCAGACTTTCCAAAGGAAAAATTCTGGATGGACAAAGGACAATATTTTCCTCGTACATGAACAGAACTAACGATTTTCATTAAATGTGTACTGTTTTTCGTAAGATAAAATTCAGATGCAAAATACTGTGCATGCTACGTATGACCCGGAAGAACCTGAAGAATATAAGCATAATAATCATATGCATGACAGCAGGGCCAGGATGGGAGGGGGGCAGAAGGGGTGGCTTCGCCTAGAGCTGGCATCATGTGTGGTTTGGGGGGGCGCAGTGCAGAGAGTTCCTGCCACTACAAATTGACGTGAGTAGTGACAGCAGCATCACTACTCCTTTCAGCTCAGCCTGGGATGTCACTAGGTGAATCCAGAGAGCAGACAAGACCTGGAAGGAGATGCTCGCAAAGTCTCGCTAAAGTCGCACACATTTCAGGTCGCGGCAGTGTGAACCGAGCCCTATCATGAAGTCCAGTGAACTGTTGGCTCCAGTAGGGAGCAGTGTGATGCACATTTCTTTTTTTTTTTACTTCATTTGAGGTGTACACTACATTCATGTCACTACACAGCAATATGGTGCATCAAGTGGTACATCACGCTACTATTCGGTTACATGCAGTGCCGTTTTGTTTACTAATATACTATGTTTCTATCTTTAGTGGCATATTGTTGCTTTAGAAGTCGCCTGAGGAAGGGAATCATTGGCAAAACATGTTGAGCTGCATTTACTGCATATTTAGAAGCCTCCTGAGGAAGCTAATCATTGGTGAAACATGTTGAGCTGCATTTACTGGACATTTAGAGGTCTCCTGAGGAAGCTAATTATTGGCAAAACATGTTGAGCTGCATTTAGTGCATATTTAGAAGATTCATGAGGAAGCTAATTATTGGCAAAACATGTTGAGGTGAATTTACTGCATCCATACTATGACCGCATGGATTTTATGTGATGATTTTGATCAATATTATAATAAATTATCTTTAACATTTATATATTATAATAAAATATCTTTAACATTTATATATTATAATAAAATATCTTTTATATAAAAAAATATTTGGTAATGTTAATTATGGCACCCTAAAAATCCCACTGCTCTTTTTTTTAAATACAATTCTTGTAATAGGTATTGTCTAATTTCAACAAGTTCAAAATGTGTTCCCTATTGGTCACAAAGGAAGGTGATCATCTGTTGGTGTTTTCAATAAATTAAACTTTAGGACATTGACTTACCAGTTCAATAGGTTCAGGAGCTGATCTTGCTTTGCTTGGAGGTGTCTTTTGGCCTTCATCAGGTGTGTTTTTAGTTTTGTCGTCAGGTGTGGGTTTTTTTTCGTCGTCAGGTGTGTTTTTAGTTTTGTCGTCAGGTGTGGGTTTTTTTTCGTCGTCAGGTGTGTTTTTAGTTTTGTCGTCAGGTGTGGGTTTAGTTTTGTCTTCAGGTGTGGGTTTAGTTTTGTCGTCAGGTGTGGGTTTCGTTTTGTCGTCAGGTGTGGGTTTCGTTTTGTCGTCAGGTGTGGGTTTCGTTTTGTCGTCAGGTGTAGGTTTCGTTTTGTCGTCAGGTGTAGGTTTAGTGTTGTTGTCAGGTGTAGGTTTAGTGTTGTTGTCAGGTGTGGGTTTTTTTTTGTCGTCAGGTGTGTTTTTATTTTCGGGCAGAGGGTCTGCCAAGGATGCTGTGATCTGGATCTTCTGGGATTTGTAGTATTCGCTGCCTTCTTTGGAAACCACCAGAAGTGTAACGGACCGTCCTGCATTTTTGATTCTCATTATGACATCATCATAGCTTTCCTTCTCTACGTTGACGCCATTCACTTCCACCAACACGTCATCTTCTTTAATTCCCGCCTTGTCTCCTGGGCCACCCGGCAACACCTAACAAAGTCAATAGTTAGATTGGTCAAAAAGCCAAACCATTTTCCTTAAAGCGGGGGTTCACCCTTAGAGGGCACTTTTTCCCCTTAGATTCCTGCTCGTTTTCTCTAGGGGAATCGGCTATTTGTATTAAAATATGTGCAGTACTTACCCGTTTTCGAGCTGCATCTTCTTCCGTCGCTTCCGGGTATGGGCTTCGGGAATGGGCGTTCCTTCTTGATTGACAGTCTTCCGAGAGGCTTCCGACGGTCGCATCCATCGCGTCACGATTTTCCGAAAGAAGCCGAACGTCGGTGCGCAGGCGCAGTATAGAGCCGCACCGATGTTCGGCTTCTTTCGGCTACGAGTGACGCGATGGATGCGACCGTCGGAAGGCTCTCGGAAGAATGTCAATCAAGAAGGAACGCCCGCTCCCGAAGACCCATACCCGGAAGCGACGGAAGAAGATGCAGCTCGAAAACGGGTAAGTACGGCTCATATTTTAATACAAATAGCCGATTCCCCTAGACCGAACGAGCAGGAATCTAGGGGAAGAAAAATTTTTTTTTTAGAAATGGGTGAACTCCCGCTTTAAGGTTAAAAACCAACCACAATGTTTTATTTAGTTTTGGATAGAGTGTTATGCTTTTTTATTGCTCTCTGATTTCCTCACTTCTTGGCAGCACAGGGCCAACAAAAAATATGTTTTTAGTAGAGGGTGGGGAGGTATTTCTGTTCTTGCCTTCCTGTCACAGAGACAATGGAAATCTCAATTTTTTTTTCTACAAACACATCAAGCATTTTACCAATGAGGGCTCACAAATATAAGGGAGCATAAGCTTCACTGGTTGGAGAGCTAAAGGTCTAAATCAGCAGGGGACATCTCAGGCCTCTGCAGCGAGACCACTGCTTCCCCACAGAGGGCAATGGCCCTTCTCTACAGCATAGTGGCAGGGGACATGCTTTTCTACTCAGGCTGTGGCTGCTTTCTAAAGAAAGATGAACTGTAAGGCCTCTTTCACACGGAGCGGACCGTTTTTGTGTCCGCTCCGTGTGTGTCCGTCGGCTCAGCAGGGATCATCCGTAATCCCTGCTGAGCTGTCGGCGGACAGAGCGGTCCCCGCACACTGTGCAGAGACCGCCCTGTCTTTCCTCCGCTCTACCCTATGGGGAATCGGATGAAGACGGACCGTCTGTCCGTATTCATTTGATCCGTTCCCGCCGGACGGAAGAAAAATAGGGTTTTCTCCCGTCCGAAAAACCGGATCCCGACGGACGCGGATGGTTGCGGACGTTAGCGGATGCTCCATCCGCTAACGGACGCGATCCCATAGGGATGCATTACAAGTCTGTAATCGGACTTGTAATAAACGGACGAACGGTCCGTCAATGTGAAAGGGGCCTAAGACTTTGCACACCTTTTGCTTTGATGCACCTGGAATGTATTTAGGTGATTTCAACTTAAAGTTAAAGTGGTTTATGAAGGCAGAAGGTTTTTGCATGCAGCCGGCTCCCTCAACCCCCCTAATACTTACCTGAGCCCCATCTCAATCCAGCAATGTTGCACGAGAGTCTCAACTGTCCAAGGACTCTCCCTCCGGGTTGGCTGAGACGAGACATTGGCTCCCGCTGCTGTCAATCAAAGTCAGTGAGCCAATGAGGAGAGAGGGGGGCAGGGCTGAGCTGTGGCTCCAAGCCTCAATGGACACACAAAGCAGTGGCTCAGCTCAGGTGACCCCATAGCATGCTGCTTTCTGTCGGGGGACTCGGCAGGAGGGAGGGGCCAGGAGCACCGGTGGGGGAACCAAGAAGAGGAGGATCTGGGCTGCTCTGTGCAAAACTATTACACAGAGCAGGTAAGTATAGCATGTTTGTTATTAACAAAAAAAACTGCCCGAGATGGTTTCCAGGGTGAACCTTTGGCCACTCAGCATATTTTGAGCATTTTTTCAAGCATTCAGAAAGACCCTCAGATTGTCTCTGAAGGCTTATTAAGCACTTATTGAAACTTTAGAGCACAGGTGTCAAACACAAGGCCTGTGGGCCGAATCCAGCCCTTCACAGTTTAAAGCGAGTGTAAACTGCAAAAAAAAAAAAAAAAATGGGCTCCTGCAGGATAATAACATTATGTGCTAGTATGCATCAAAGCCCCCTCAGCGGTGCGCTTTCAAGACTCTCTGGCACTTCCATATTGACTCAGTCTTCCTTCCGGGTTCGGGGGCTTCGTCTGTTTGACTGGCCGAGCTGTGATGACATCTCTCCCACACATGCACGCAAGAGTCCTGGTCGCCGTGCAGTGCACATGCACCGGTGACGTTCCCAGCTGCCACAATAGTAAATATCTCCTGAACAGTGCACGTTTATAAAATATTTACTCTACCTACAGGTAAGCCTTGTTATAGGCCAGTGGCGTCACTAGGGGGTGGCTACTGGGGCTATAGCCTCGAATATGGGGCCCATAGCCATGAGTCTGTTACCTAGGGTTGGGTCTGGGTTCCATCTGTGTGTGATATATATATATATATATATATATATATATATATATATATATATACACACACACATATATATATATATATACACACATATTGGGGCAGATCCACGTACAACGGCGGATTTTACCGTCGGGCGTAGCGTATCTAAGATACACTACCGTAACTTACTTTTTTTTTTTGGAATCCTCAAAGCAAAGAAAGTTACGGCGGCATAGTGTATCTCTGGCGGCGTAAGGGCGCGGAATTCAAATGGATGTAATGGGGGCGTGTTTTAATGCAAATAAGTTGTGACCCGATTTTTTAACTGCGCATGCGCAGTCCGTGGGGGTATCCCAGTGCGCATGCTCAAAATTAAACCGGAACCGGCCAATGCTTACGACGGTGACGTCATTCTACGCAAATTCCTATTCGCGAACGACTTGCGCAAACGACGTAAAAAATTCTAAATTGCACGCGGGAACGACGCCCATACTTAACATTGAGTACGCCTCAGAATAGCAGCTTTAACTATACGCCTGAAAAAGCCGAACGCAAACGACGTAAAGAAATGCGCCGGCCGGACGTACGTTCGTGGATCGCCGTAACTAGCTAATTTGCATACTCGACGCGGAATTTGACGGGAACGCCACCGCCAAAAAATTGCAGCTTAGATCCGACGGCGTACTAAGACGTACGCCTGTCGGATCTAGCCGAGATGCTGTTGTATCTTGTTTTGTGGATACCAAAACAAAGATACGACGTGCAAAATTTGAAATTACGCGGCGTATCAAGAGATACGCCGGCGTAATTTCTTTGAGGATCTGCCCCAATATTTGTAGTAAACCTTTTAAACCTTTACAGTAACAATCAATCATTTCTACTTTCTTTCCCTTACTCCAGAGTCACTCTGTATTTACCTGCTTGATATACTGGCCGGGTACATCCTTAATCGCATTCAAGTTGAATCCAAATCCCTTGTCTCCTTTCTGCACACTGCAGAGCCTGGGCTTTTGTTTGGGGTCCGGGGTGGGGGTGGAGGCGGCAGGCTGTGGAGCAGGAGCTGGTTTGGTCAATGGAGTTTCCACTGGTTTTGGCTTTTCCACTGGTTTTGAAGTTTCTGTCTTTGCTGGTGAAGGGGTCTTTATTTCTTTTAGATACACAAATGGAGAGAGTCCAGCCTGAATAGAGAATTAAAAAGAAAAAATGTGAGCATCTTTATTCCATGATCCCTGTTCATTCTGTGTTGACTACACTCACGGTTCAGATTACGAAATGTGGATTCTACAGGGTCAAGGCAAAGCGGTCTTCAGTTAGGGTTGCCTCTGTCTGGCTTTGGCCTTCCATCAGACTTTCAAGATCCTTTAAATGTCATGGACTCAGTAGATGTCAATATATGGGTTCCTTCCATAGGTGTGCCGGTTGTGCCCAGGCACACCTTAATCACCCCATGTGCATTAGTAATATCGCTCTGTGTAGCTGCAGGAACATATGAAAGATCTACCTGAGGTAGATCTTTCATATGTTCCTGCAGCTACACAGACTACCTCTTACCTGCTCTGCCATAAGAGAAGTGTCTATGCTCTTCTCTTTCACTGTGCCAGCCAGGTGTAATATTAATCTTGCACAGGTAATGGTCAGAGGAAATATAATGGCCCTCCTGCCAGGGCAGATCCAGGGGGGGGCAAAGTGGCAATTTCCCCCTCTCCAGAAATTTGTTGCGGGTGAGAGCAGCTCCGCGGGCGGGCGGCTGAGAGAGCAGACGGCTCCTTGGGAGGCTCTGCTGGTGCAGGTGAGAGAGCGGGCATCCCGGGCAGCTGGCTGGGTGAGCAGGCAGGCGACTCGGCGGGCGGATGAGAGAGTGGGAGGGGCAGCTGGGTGGCTCGGTAGGTGAGTGGGTGGCTGACCAATCGGCAAGCCGGAGGGCAGGGGAGCAGAGAGATGACATCATCTCTCACCGCCCAGCACCCGCCCTGCATCCCTGCAGTTCCGCCCTCACTGTGCAGTGTGCAGAGAGCCGCGGGCAGCAGAGAGATTACATCATCTCTCTGCTGCCTGACTCTGGGACACAGGAAGAGACAATCCCCACCTTAGCAGGAAAGTGACAATCTGCAACTTTTGGCAGGTTGACGTGGTAAGTGTCAATGCAATGTGTGGCAAGTGACAATCCGCAACGTGTGGCAGGTGATGTGGCAAGTGACAATCTGTATCTGGTGACAGGTGCACTCCCGATCAACGGAGCCCCGTCGCGACCCCACCCCCTTCCCCTCCGTCTCCTGATTGGCTCACTGGCTGTAATCAGGGCCGTCTTAATAGCATCATGGGCCACTGGGCAAAGTAATGCTCTGGGGCCCCTACAATGGAGACAGCGCAGGTAAACAGGCATCAAGTAGGTAGGAACGTGTGGACTCTGCGAAATGTATATTTCCAGAGTCGATCAGGATTGGTATAGACTGGAAACCACGGTGTGGAGTTGCTTCAGGAAGGGGTCAACGGATAATCTTAATACAATGACCTGGGGAGAACTGGAAGGTCTCTCGCTCAGAGAATGCAGGAGATGGTCATCCGTTAGTGAAGGTCACCTCAGAACACACGGGGAGAGGTGAACCTAGAAGAAATCCCCAATCAGCTTTTCCTAGAAGCCAGCTGATTGGGGATTTCTTCTAGGTTCACCTCTCCCCGTGTGTTCTGAGGTGACCTTCACTAACGGATGACCTTCTCCTGCATTCTCTGAGCGAGAGACCTTCCAGTTCTCCCCAGGTCATTGTATTAAGATTATCCGTTGACCCCTTCCTGAAGCAACTCCACACCGTGGTTTCCAGTCTATACCAATCCTGATCGACTCTGGAAATATACATTTCGCAGAGTCCACACGTTCCGGTAAGCCTGCATCCACACTGGTGACGGGATATTTCTTCATTTGGAAATTCACTTACATTCACTTATTTTTTGAAGATTTCATCTCACTCTCCAATTTTGAACTTTGTATCCACTCATCACTTGGTTCATTTTGGACATTTACATATATGTTTATGACATTTTTATCTTCTTACACATGTGCATTTCACATTGTTGCATATTGACCACGCACGGTTTTGATTTTATTGTCATACCTTTTTTGTATCAGAGCGCTACACTTTTTTGTCCACATTCTGTTTTTTGCTTCGTGTTTTTCAGTAGCTGTGTTTAGCAGCTTGATACATGCATATTTAGCAGCGCAATAATTTACACCATATTATCAAGTAGGTAGGAGGCAGACAAGCGGAGCTTCCCCTTTTCCCCCTCTACACCCCAGATATCCCCTCAGCACTCCAGATATCCCCCCAGCACTCTGACCCTTCTACACCCCAGATATCCCCCCAGCACTCTGACCCTTCTACACCCCAGATATCCCCCCAGCACTCTGACCCCTCTACACCCCAGATATCCCCCCAGCACTCTGACCCCTCTACACCCCAGATATCCCCCCAGCACTCTGACCCCCAGGGATGGACTGGCCATTGGGACTACAGGGAGTTTCCCGGTGGGCCGATGGCTCAGTGGGCCGGCTTCAGTAACAGTGGACCACCCCCCCTTCCGATCACCTCCTCTCTCTCCCTGCAGCGCTCACCTGGGGGGAACAGAGAAACAGGGGGAGGACCAGAGGAGCATGGGCGAGGGAACAGACAGCTGACTCAACAGCTATGGCCTGGGAGTTTCTCACTTCTGCCTAATCTTGTCCCATAAGGGGGGGCACCGAACTGATACTTGCACCGGGTGAAATAATGTCTAGCTTCCCCACTGGTACTACCTATAAGAGTATCAGTACCAGCCGTTCTACTCTAATAAAGCAGAATGGCTAGTGGCTAGTGAAGGTGGAGAGGGGGCTTGGGTGGCGGGGGGGGGTGTGTGGGAGTTGTCAGAGAGACCTGTCAAAGTGGGCCAGTCTGGATGAAGTCCAGGGCCGGATTTTTGTCCCAGTCCAGCCCTGCTGACCCCTCTACACCCCAGATATCCCCCCAGAACTCTGACCCCTCTACACCCCAGATATCCCCCCAGCACTCTGACCCCTCTACACCCCAGATATCCCCCCAGCACTCTGACCCCTCTACACCCCAGATATCCCCCCAGCACTCTGACCCATCTACATGCCAGATATCCCCCCAGCACTCTGACCCCTCTACACCCCAGATATCCCCCCAGAACTCTGACCCCTCTACACCCCAGATATCCCCCCCAGCACTCTGACCCCTCTACACCCCAGATATCCCCCCAGCACTCTGACCCCTCTACATCCCAGATATCCCCCCAGCACTCTGACCCTTCTACACCCCAGATACCCCCCCCCCAGCACTCTGACCCCTCTACACCCCAGATACCCCCCCCCCAGCAGTCTGACCCCTCTACACCCCAGATATCCCCCCAGCACGCTGACCCCTCTACACCCCAGATATCCCCCCAGCACTCTGACCCCTCTACACCATAGATATCTCCCCAGCACTCTGACCCCTCTACACCCTAGATATCTCCCCAGCACTCTGACCCTTCTACACCCCAGATATCCCCCCAGCACTCTGACCCCTCTACACCCCAGATATCCCCCCCAGCACTCTGACCCCTCTACACCCCAGATATCCCCCCAGCACTCCGACCCCTCTACACCCCAGATATCCCCCCAGCACTCTGACCCCTCTACACCCCAGATATCCCCCCAGCACTCTGACCCCTCTACACCCCAGATATCCCCCCAGCACTCTGACCCCTCTACACCCCAGATATCCCCCCAGCACTCTGACCCCTCTACACCCCAGATATCCCCCCAGCACTCTGACCCCTCTACACCATAGATATCCCCCCAGCACTCTGACCCCTCTACACCCCAGATATCCCCCCCCAGCACTCTGACCCCTCTACACCACAGATATCCCCCCAGCACTCTGACCCCTCTACACCCCAGATATCCCCCCAGCACTCTGACACCTCTACATCCCAGATATCCCCCCAGAATATTGTATGAGTTTTGTTTTGTGATGATATTTCTAGTGGATAAATTACACAAATGAAAACTGGTAATGAGATTTTGATGGCACTGGGCCTTCTTTCTGGGGAACTTATGAAGAATGGTTTGCATTGTCATGCTAATATCCCAAAAAGGGGAATGTCCTCCTGGGGGGTATAAAGTATGTGTCTGAGATTTAATAAAAAGTAATTCCATGTCTGTCTACAATGCTTGGGGTAAAAGGCTGGTATTAGTTATGCATTGGCAGAAAGGGTTTTGAGGGCAGGAGGCACTGTTTGGGGAAGCCACCCAGGCAGGGTGCCAGGCGGTCTATCACAGAAACAAAGCTCAGAAAAAAAAACAAATACAGCCATCACATCTAGGGACTGTAAAGTTGCAAATTACATTTTTGGTTTTGAGTTTAGATACACAATGCAGTGCACTGAGGTGCCATGAATTTTAAATGGCAACCCAACACACTTAGGCAGTGCAGAACAATGTACTTGTAGAGCATTGCAATGCTCATATGTGTGTTGTGGAACATTGCGTAAAAAAACAAAACAAAAAAACTGTGTAGTTGTACCTTGTGGTGTTGCTAACCCTCACCTTAGCGTACAGATCATCGACCGTCTTGTCAGATATCAGCAACGTGGTCTTATCTCCTCCCTTCCGGATGGTCTCCACCACCTGCTCATGCTGCATCTGCTCCACGCTTTGTCCATTAACAGCCACAACGCGGTCAAACTCTTTCAGCTTGGCTTTATCAGCTGGACCTTGTGGGTCAATTTCCACAATGTAGTGACCTGTGGGCATCAGACAAAAATTATTATTTGATAAAAATGGCTCAGAACCATCATACCATAACAAGTCTTGTTTAACCACTTCCTACCGGCCGTACGACTTTATACGGCCGCAGTGTGGATCTTAATTTCCGGGAGGCCGTCTATATACGGCCTCCAGCCACTGGGGGGTACGCGAGCGCCGCCGACGGAGGCTCACGCGTGCCCGCCGCATCACTGAGATGCCAATGCGCGTGCCTGGCAGCCGCGATGTCCGCCAGGCACCCGCGATCGCCGGTTACACAGACAAGGACGTGGATCTGTGTGTGTAAACACACAGATCCACGTCCTGTCTGGGAGAGAGGAGACCGATCTGTGTCCCTTGTACATAGGAACACAGATCGGTCACCTCCCCCAGTCAGTTCCCTTCCCCCACAGTTAGAAACACTATGCAGGGCACACATTTAAGCCCTTCCTCACCCCCTAGTGTTAACCCCTTCAATGCCAGTCACATTTATACAGTAATCAGTGCATTCTTAATATCGCAGTATAAATATGAATGGTGCCAAAAATTTGTCAAAATCGCAGATCGCCACCATTACTAGTAAAAAAAATAATAAAAAATAATAATTCTGTCCCCTATTTTGTAGGCGCTATAACTTTTGAGCAAACCATTCGCTTTTTTTACAAAAAATATGTAGAAGAATATGTATCGGCCTAGACTGAGAAAAAAAAAATTGGGCTATTTATTATAGCAACAAGTAAAAAATATTGATTATTTTTTTTTAAATTTATGTTTTTTTGGGTTAATAGCGCAAGCTGAAATTTCAGGAGGGGGGTATATATGCCCAGTAAGCGAGTGGTTAATAAAATATGCAGGACATCACCCAAACTAGAGCTGCACGATTATGGATCAAACGTTAGGTTGTCAAACAAGATGGCAATGAAATAAGACATGTTACTCTTTTCTTCAATTAACCCCCCTGTCGGTATTCCCGAGTCTGACTGGGGGTTACATTTTTCTGCTGCGATCGGTAACCCCGAGTCAGACTCGGGCTCGCCTCGCAGAATCCACAGGCTTGGTTTACTTACCTTGTCCCTGGATCCAGCGATGCCACCGCGCTGTGTGAGCGAGCGGGTCCTCGCTCGATTCACACAGTACCTCTGTGTGCCGCCGATCTCCGTTCCCTGCGACGTTACAACGCACGGGGGTGGAGAACAGCGCCAAATTCAAAAAAGTAAACAAACACCTTACATACAGTATACTGTAATCTTATAGATTACAGTACTGTATGTAAAAAATACACACCCCCCCCTTGTCCCTAGTGGTCTGCCCAGTGCTCTACATGTTCTTTTATATAATAAAAACTGTTCTTTCTGCCTGCAAACTGTAGATTGTCCATAGCAACCAAAAGTGTCCCTTTATGTCAAAAGTGGTTTTAGATCAGCTAGAAAACAGCGATAATAAATCATAATCACTTGCAGAATTGTGCGATAGCGATTTGTGGGGAAATTCGTCATAAAAAAATAAAAGTAATGACAGCGACAATTCTGCAACTCAGCAAATTTCAGTGATTTTGAGTTGATTACATTATTGATTAATTTTTATTATAATTATATTATTATTTGTTATAATTGTTTATAGTTATTTATTATATTATAATTTATAATTTTGTTTTTAAAAAAAAATCATACCCGGGATGCCTACTAGACTCTTGTTTGGTCAGATTTAAGTGAGTTATTCCTCAGGCCTCGTACACACGACAGAGTTTCTCGGCAGAATTCACCGAGAAACTCGGTCAAAACCCGGATTCTGCCGAGAAACTCTGTCGTCTGTACAGTTTTGGCTCGATGGAGCCGCCGAGGAGCTCGACGAGAAAATAGAGAACATGTTCTCTATTTTCTCGTTGTCCGCGTTGTTCAATGGGAGAAGGCGGCCCGCCGAGCTCCTCGGCGGCTTCATCCCAAAACTCGACGAGGAACTCGACGTGCCAAGCACGTCGAGTTCCTCTGTCGTGTGTACGGGGCCTAAGAATTACAGGCCTACAGTATAAAACGCCAAATTTCCTTGCAAATAATGGTACCGCTTTCAGCACCTAAAATCTGAAATTATCATACCGCCAGGGAGGTTAAACTCGATGGCAATTAAATAAGACATAATACTCTTTGCTTCAATCAAATTTAAAGAAATATAATGAAAAATAATGTAACGTGTAAAGAAATAAAAAAAAATTACCATTAAAGGGTCACTAAAGGAAAATTTTTTTTTTGCTGAAATGACTGTTTACAGGGCATAGAGACATAATAGTTAACTGATTCCTTTTAAAAATTATTAAAAATTGATAAAAAAACAATCATATAATGTGCCTGCAGTGTAGTTTCGTTTTTGCTGTTGTTTGCTGGTTCTCTGATGTACAGAGAGCCACTAGAGGGCAGTCAGCCAATAGAGAGCAGTGATACTTTGTCTAAAACTCCTCAGCACCAATCCAGTTTCGTTTTACTCACACCTCCTTGATTAGTGACCACCGTGAGAAATCTCCCAGTACTGTGGTCATCAGGAAACAGGCAACCAGGAAGTGTCCAAAACAGAGAGGATTTACAGCAACATGAAAGCAAAAACGAACAATGAGGACATGAAACCAGGACTGCAGCAAGGTAAAGGAAGCTATTTAGCTAAAAAAAAAAATTCCTTTAGTGACCCTTTAAGTTATATAAGGGTCTTTTTTTTTTGTACTTGCTGATACCAATTACCGATACCTACTGCAATTTTTTTGTTTACACTTCAGCTGTCAGCAATGGTACAAAGCATTGAAAAGTTATTTTACAAATTAAATCATTTATTTTTAAAATGTTGCACTTTTTTCAATGGGAGACGTGTAAATATATGTAAACATATGAATGTTTTATCCTGTATGCATAGACCCTCCCCCTCCTGCACCGTCTACCTGGGGAAGGCGAGCTAACACACAGGCTGGTAGCCAACCTTCACATGCTCAGTTGTGTCTTTTTTGCTGGAGAGAACATTTACTTGTTCTCAGAGATAGGCAGGTCACATGATATTGACATCACACATGTGGGCGTGTATACAGGCTGCAGGGAAAATCTCCTCCTTTCTGAACTCTCAGCACTGGAGAAACTCTGCTGTTTATTATGTAATCAGTAGTATTTTAATGTAAAAAGAAGATTTATAAGCTGTGGGCACCGTGTGGGGGGGATGCAGATTAACTATTTTCATATTACTGGGTTTAGTAACACTTTAGTAAGACTGAGTAACTTAGGGGTTAATAAGGGCTTAAACTGAGAAACACTTTAATAAAAAACAAAATAATAAATAAACTTTTTTTTTTTTTTCACTTGACAAGGTTGCTTTAAACTGACTTAAAGCGGAGTTTCACCCACAATTTCACTTTTTAAATATAAATATCCCTGTAATACACAAGCTTAATGTAGTCTAGTAAAGTTAGTCTGTAAACTAAGGTCTGTTTTGTTAGGTTGTTAGAGCATTTAGTTAGTTTATAATCTAGAAATAGACCGTGGCCATCTTAAGTGTGGGCATCAAGAAGCCAGACTGTATGACTTCCTGGATTTCAGCCTTGCAGATCTCGCACATGCGCAGTGCTGCACAAGCAATGTAATAGGTTTCAGTCAGGTTTCCATAGTAACGGGAGTGTCAGAGGAAGTTGCCGCCCCTTCTCTATGCAAATAGGCTATTTGCAAGGACTACTGGGATACATGATGCCTATCCCAGAAACCCTTGCGAATAGCCTTGTGACTTAATAGCCTAGGCTAATAAGGAGGAGGAAGTAATGAAGGACTACAAAATAAAGGTATTTACAAGCAACAAAATAAATAAAAATTGTCCATTCTGAACACTATGAGATTAGGGCATGCAGCACAGACAAACATAAAAAATTGGGTGGAACTCCACTTTAATTTGCAGAGCAAAGTTCATCCTTTTGATCTGTAAATGAATGAAAAAATAGAAGGACAGATAAGAAGATACAATGTTTTTTTTATCTGTCTCTTTCAGCAGCTGAGCAATGTTGTTGATAAACATTGGGCATGGGAAGTACTCTGACAGGTGAATGAGTCATTGGTTGTTAAAAAAGTGGTTGCCCTGCTCCTTAAAGTGGAGATACACCCTAAAAACAATTTTCTAACATTACATTGTACTTACTCTCGACATTGGCAGTACGCTGATGTTTTTTTTTCCCCGTACATACCGTTATATCGCTATTTTCCCCGCCGGATTCCGGGTAGTGGCTTCCTCGGGAGTGGGCATTCCTATGCACAGGCTAAGTGATTGACGTGACGACAAAAGCTTCCCCCTGGGCGCATAAGGCACGTCACGAGTTACCGAAAGAAGCCGAACTGCGAGTCGGCGCTATACGGCGCCTGTGCACCGACGTTCGGCTTCTTTCGGCATCTCGTGACGCGCCTTATGCGCCGTGGGGAAGCTTTTGTCATCACGTCAATCACTTAGCCTGCGCATAGGAACGCCCACTCCCGCGGGAGCCACTACCCGGAAGCCGGCGGGGAAAATAGCGATATAACGGTATGTACGGCAAAAAAAAAAACATCAGCGTACTGTCAATGTCGAGAGTAAGCACAATGTAATGTTAGAAAATTGTTTTTAGGGTGTACCTCCGCTTTAAGACCCCTTTCACACTGGGGCGGTTTGCAGGCGCTAATGCGCTAAAAATAGTACCTGAAAACCGACCCTAAACATCGGATGCTGTTTCTCCAGTGTGAAAGCCCCGAGGGCTGACGCCGACCACTGACGCCGACCACTGACGCCGACCACTGACGCCGACCACTGACGCCGACCACTGACGCCGACCACTGACGCCGACCACTGACACCGACCACTGACGCCGACCACTGACGCCGAGCACCGACGCCGACCACTGACACCGACCATTGCCCCATCCCCCCACCCCCTTTCCCAAAAGCACTGTGAAAAAATATATTTAAAAAATAAAACCCCACCCTCCCTTCAATAGTACAAAAATAAATTGTAAAAAAATAAAATTGTAAAAATTTATAAAAATAAAAAAACATCCACTGGTCTCAAAAAAAACTTTTGAAAAAAAAAAAAATTAAATTGTAAAATAAAAAAATTATCTGACACTAGCCACAATCCTGACACCATCCTGCACCTACTACCCACCACTGTACACTCTGCATTCCTGTGATTCGCACCGCATTGCTGTTCAGATCACATGCGATGTCTGTGCGATGCGATTTCAGCCATACAAACTGTATGGCTGAAATCGCATCACATTCGGACCAAACGCGCACAGGACCCTTTTTTTGGTCCACACCAGAATCGCATGGGTGTTCACACCCATGCGATCCGATTCATGTCCTAACTGTCAGTTCGCAGTGCGATATGCGAGCTGAAATGGGGGTGTCATTACCATTGTATGACACTCCCCAGCAGTTCGCATATGGCAGTGTGAACTGCCGTGCGAGTCGGGTGCGATGTGGGAACCCGCAGTGGATTCGCAGGGTTCCCGAATCGCACCAGTATGAACCAAGCCTCAAAGCAAACAGCCTACAAATGTCACCTGACTGCTCCCACCAAGGCTCGGTTCACACTGGTGCGATTCGGGAACCCTGCGAATCCACTGCGGGTTCCCACATCGCACCCGACTCGCACGGCCTGTGTTATACATTTATATGATCATTGAACTTTTCTAGGAATCTTATCATATTATTATTATTACCTTTGCGATGTTTCTCTTGCCTGAGATAGAACCCATATCCATCTGTTGCCTTAGTCAGCTCCACGATCCGGGGGAGATGGGGCAATAGGCTCGTCGTGGCCTGATCTGCTGTAACACGGTTTTTGTTCTGCTGAAAGTGATTGTACGTAGCTTCATCTACTACCAGGTACATTACCGAATCTCCCGATTCCTTCACCTAGAGGCCATGGAGAACAAAACATACAAGTGTGTGTTACGCTGGGCCTGTGCGGTCACCATTGGCATGAAGTGCGTTGAAGTACAGAAGAGGCCAAACATGGCTGCCGGTGACTTGTCGGTATGGTTCCTCTATCGAGATGGTTCCTGTAGGCGCAATCCTTGCCGACGGAAATCTCTGAACCTCGGCCGGCTTCCAGGCTCATTTCTTAACATCCCCGTGGATTGGAGGATGTTAAAAAAAAGAGCCAGGAGGCCGAGCGAGCGAAGCGAGGACGTGAGGCCGACTGGCCACTTACCTCAAATTCCACGTTGCCCTGGAGGTTCGGTGATTTCCGTCGGCAAGGATTGCGCCTGCGCAGCCCTTACAGGAACCATCTCGATAGCCGGAACCATATCGTCAGATCGCCGGTTTTAAAAAACTTTTCTGCATGTCTATTTTGGATCTGTGGGGACCCCACAAAGGCAAATTAATTGTCTTCTTTTATTTTTTTGGAATCTGGCCGAGCAAAATTTCCAGCAGAATTTTCCCCAGGTGCGAACTTTTGGGTAGATTCACGTAGGGGCGCCTAAAATTAGGACGGCCTAGCCTACTCTTTTTAGGCTACACCGCCATAAATTATTTAGGTTAGAAGTGATTCTCAAACCACTTACCTTCAAATTTTCGGCGGCGTAGTCTAAAACGAGCGGGCGTAAGCTCGCCTAATTCAAATGACTGGGAGGGGGGCGTGTAGTATTAAAATGAGGCTTGACCTCACGTTTTTGGAAGTTTTTTACACTGCGCATGCGCCGGGCGACTACATTTCCCAGTGCGCATTGCGGCTAAGTAGGCCGTACGGGCCTATTGATTTCGACGCGTACGTAAACGACGTAAATCCCGATTCGCGGACGACTTGGCAAACGACGTAAAAAATTCGAACCTCGCGGCGGGAACGGCGGCCATACTTAACATTGTTATTCCACCTCATAGGTGGAATAACTTTTGCCGGCCTATCGCGTATGGAAACGACGTAACTCGACGGTGTAGGCCCGGCGTACGCTCGTAAATCGGCGTATCCCCTCATTTACATAATCTAGGCCGGCCGTAATGTAAGCGCCATCTAGCGGCCAAAAGAAACATTGCAACCTAAGATAGAATGGCGCAAGCCAGCCTATCTTAGGTATGTTTAAGTGTATCTCTGTTTGAGAATACACTTAAACATAGGCCGGCTTAGATTCAGAGTTAGGTCGGCTTATCTGTAGATGAGCCGGCCTAACTCTTTGTGAATCTACCTATTTGATTCTATGCAGGCCCTACATTACTAGGCAGGCAACTGGGTGTGTGGCACATTTAAAATTCTGCTGGTGGCTTTGCTCTGCAATTTTATGAAGATACTTTTATTTTTATTGATACTTTTTAAAAATGCAGCAAAATTGCATTAAAGCTGAACCCAAGTATAGTAAAATTTCACGGGGTCGGATGCCGCCGGCTGTGTAATCTACTGCCCCTGCACGCTTCCCCTTCCCCGTCGGGCTGTTGCGTAAACAGGAATGCAGCCGTTTTTCTTCTTCTCACTGCTGGCGGAATTGCTTCTATGTGGACTCCCCTTCTTGGTTGTGTGAACCAGAGCCGAGAGACCGAGCGGCGGGGATTTGACATCTGAAACTGCTGACCGCCAAGTGTATGCAACCGGACCTGTTGCCTGTCAGGAGTGATGAGTGAAGATACAACACCCTCCCTCTTTCTCCCTCACTACACAGAGTGCAACAGAGATTACTCTTTACTTAGCAGCCCTTCAGCTATCCACTACATACTCTTAAAGGGACCGCTTCATGTGCACCACTTATAGAAGGGCCCCACCACAAGCCTGCCAGCACTTACATCAAGGTGCCAGATACTTTGCAAACACGTTCTAGGGGTACCCTGTTTAGGAACATTCACGCACTCATGCATACGTATAGTACAGAATGCACACAAAAACATTAACATTGTGTTGACTGATTCTGATTCCGCTCATTACTAGTAACCTCAGGTAAAACTTGATTTAACATTTCCACCATTCAATTAAATCATCCTGTTGTAGGCCACTGTTCGCGTTACCAACGTTTTCTGGTGGTTGTTTGCTAATTCATGCACTGTTTACCTGCCTTGATATAATACATTTACTTGACCTACCATTCGGTAGTCTGTGGCCTAATTTCTGTGCATTATTCTAGCGTGGTAGTCCTTTTTTCCCCACAAATAGAGCTTTCTTTTGGTGGTATTTGATCACCTCTGCGGTTTTTAGTTTTTGCGCTATAAACAAAAATAGGGCGACGATTTTGCAAAAAATTCAATATTTTTTTACTTTTTGCTATAATAAATATCCCCCAAAAACATATAAAAACATTTTGTTTCCTCAGTTTAGGCCGATGCGTATTCTTCTACCTATTTTTGGTAAAAAAAATCGCAATAAGTGTTTATCGATTTGTTTGCGCAAAATTTATAGCGTTTACAAAATAGGGGATAGTTTTATTGCATTTTTATAAAAAAATTTTTTTACTACTAATGGCGGCGATCAGCGATTTTTTTTCGTGACTGCGACATAATGGCGGACACTTCGGACAATTTTAACACATTTTTGGGACCATTGTCATTTTCACAGCAAAAAACGCATTTAAATTGCATTGTTTATTGTGAAAATTACAGTTGCAGTTTGGGAGTTAACCACAGGGGGCGCTGAAGGAGTTTCGTTTCACCTAGTGTGTGTTTACAACTGTAGGGGGGTGTGGCTGTAGGTGTGACGTCATCGATCGTGTCTCCCTATAAAAGGGATGACTCGATCAATGCAGCCGCCACAGTGAAGAACGGGGAAGCCGTGTTTACATACGGCTCTCCCCGTTCTTCAGCTCCGGGGACCGATCGCCGCACTCCAGCGGTGATCAGGGCCGCGGGACCCGCGGTCCCGGTCCCAGATGCATGCAAACTGGATCTATATCCTTTAAGGCTATTGAAGAATGTGCTGAGATAAAACAATTTGTGTCAGAGTTAAAGTGTTACTAAACTCAGGAGCCTGCAGTCACTATATCTGGTCTCCCACAGTACACAGAACATGGAAATGCAATTGTTTTAGTAAATATAAACCAGCTAAATACCTTTTCTCATCAGCAGTATATAGCAGTCTTGTGACTTCTATCAGTGTCTGGGTAAAGCTTGTAGGAGTAAAAAAAAAAAACAGCTTGTGGGAGGGGTTTTAATTCTACTCTCACTGTCCTTTAAGACTGCAGGACCCCTGACCCTCTGCTGGACAGTGCTGATTGGCCCTGTGCTCTCTTGCAAAAATAAAAACTCTCTACTAACTACAAACACCAAACTGAGCATGTGCAGAGTGCCCCCCCAAGGGCTCTGTATTATCAGGATATGTATTGGGGACAGAGGAAGAAGGAGAGGATCAGAGGAGACAGGTTCAAACAGCCTTTTCACACAATGCAGAAGATTCTAAAAATAAAAGTGTAAAAAAAAAAAAAAAAAACTACTGACACCACTCTCCCCTGCCCAACCAACACTGCTCTCTGCCCCAACCCCCTCCCCCAAAAAGCATTGTAAAAAATAAATAAAAACAAATTGTAAAAAAAATCAATACGTAAAATAAAAAAAACGACTGAAACCGTCTACTGCCACATACCCCCCACCCCCTTCTCCAGAAGCACTGTGAAAAAATATTGAAAAGGTGATTTAAAGTGGATGTCAACCCAATTTTTTTTTTTTTGATGTCACAATATATATATATATACGAATTGGTGTGACCACAATAGAGCTCCCTACAAACTTGTCCAACGTCTGTACATTGACGGGCGGACCAGACAACTAGGACTTACCAATTTGACAACCTGATCGTAGGTGTCACTAATCACGTTCTTGCCATTTACTTCAATTATTCGGTCGCCTGTTTGGACTCCGGCCTTTACAGCAGGTCCACTAGGTGCCAGGTTATCCAGGAATACACCAGTGGTGCCTTCAAAGGGAAAACAGATGAACTAAGAGGTGTGAGATGATGTAATTATACGCATTATTAGTTCTATTTACATCCAAAAACATTTCAATAGGGCAGCACAGCGGCTCAATGTTTAATCCTTACAGCAATGGGGTTCTTGGTTTCCTGGCCAGGATCTGCATGGAGTTTGCATTCTCTCTGTGTTTACGTAAGGTTCCCCCCCCAAGACATGCTGGTGGGCAGGGGCGGACTGACCATTCGGGGACTCTGGCACTGCCCGAGGGCCCCATGCCACTAGGGGGCTCCATCAGGGTTGCCAGCCTCAGTAAAACCAGGGACAGTATATTGTGTATGTATACTGTATGTGTGTATACTGTGTGGCCCCATAATCTCCTATTGCCTGCAGGCCCCATAATCTTCTCATATTGCCCAGGGGCCCCATGAGTCGTCAGTCCGCCCCTGCTGGTGGGTTAATTGGCTAGTATGTGTGTGAAGGTCTATAAATCACAGTTGCAGCCTTCTATGGCAAACCCTGAAAATGGTCTGTTGAGTAACTAATGCAGCTCTTGAATGCATGTGAAGCATGGAGTTATAGGATAGTAAGGTTCGAAGGGCAACAATGATTTCAATGTGATCATGGTGTCATGGATATGCAATAAAGTCTGGCAGCTTACCTGTCTCCATCTGTCCATTAGAGGCCTGACTCTGTTCTGGTTGCCTTTTTATCACCTCTCCTTCCTGTATGGCCCCACCCCAGGCCATCCCAGGAAGTCTATATTAACTGTTGCACTACAGGTCTGCAGTGCTGTTCAACCGTGTTGTTAGCTTAAGTTCCTGTCTGCAGTGTGCTACGATTTCCTTCCTGTGTACCATTTTTGGCTTGTCTACTGTTTGCCTGTGACCCTGTCCTTTTGCCTGCCCCTCGGTTACCCTTGTCTGCCTGTTGCCCTGACCTCAGCTTACCCATCACTATCGCTTGTCCTGCTTGCTGCTTCTCCTCTCTCCCTGCGGAGCGTGACCTACGGGATCCCAGGGGTCACGACCTGGATCCAGCTGCGGCGAAGGCCATGCTCACCACTAGAGGCTCTGGTGAACACAAAGCTGGGTCTTAGACTCTGCGCCCTGGGGGATCTTGGGTTCACGCTTCCTCTCTGATAGCAGCAGTCGGCTATAGGGTTCACTACCCTGTGGTGCATCCCTGACCCCAACAGGGTGCACTTGTCACCTGGCCACAGGTGACCTGACACATGGTAATAGGGATCAGGGGATAGGGTAGTGTAAGGTCTTATGCACTTAGCACCAGTGGCAGCTGGTGGGTTCTTCTTTTGGGGGGATGACAAGCAAACAACCCCCCCTCTTGCACAGCACTGAAACAGCCCCCCCAGCGGTCTGGCACTTACCGGGCGGGGCTGTGGTGTCCTCTCCTTGAGTGCCGGTAGCGGCCTCTCTGATGTCCGTTCCTCCAGCTTCTTCCACCGTGTGTCTCCTCTTCCTCCAAAGCACTAGGCATCCAATAGGATCACCTGAC
Source organism: Rana temporaria (assembly GCF_905171775.1). Lineage (NCBI taxonomy): Eukaryota > Metazoa > Chordata > Amphibia > Anura > Ranidae > Rana > Rana temporaria. The sequence continues at coordinate 518,996,449 of NC_053490.1, forward strand.
GCTTCGGCCAATTGGGAGACAGGTCTCACAGACCTGCCTCCTGATTGGCGGGGAGGAACTTTAGTGTGATAATAGCAAAAATGTATTCGCTATGGTCAGACAACTGGGTGGGCAATGCTCTGTGCTCCGAGGCCACCCTTTTTTGAATAACTTTGACCCTCAGACTAAGAACTTGGAACTTGCCAACTCATGGTTCAAATTTTTATTTTTTCCTACCTTTTATGCACTTTAGGGAAAATCCAAAGGATCCTTTGTCTTTCACCAGATAGCATAGTCTTGGCTTTAGTGTAGATGATTCACTGGGTTTTGGCGTAGAGGATTCGCTGGGTTTTGGCGTAGAGGATTCACTGGGTTTTGAAGAAACAGATTCGTATGAAGGTGGTTTACCATCAAAAGGGTCCACAGTATTTTCCTTCGACTTCTTGTAGGAAGCTTTATCTAGAACTGACAAGCTGACTGAATTTCCACTGGCCTTAATAAGTTCTACAACCTGTTTGTCCAAAAAATTAAAATAAATCAGTATTCACTAGAGAGCAGTGATATCACAGAGATTTCAGCCTATCCATTCACTAAAGAACAGTGACATCACTGAGAAAGCAGCCTATCCATTCAATAGAGACCAGTGACATCACTGATAATGAAGCCTATCCATTCACTAGAGACCAGTGACATCACTGAGAATGCAGCCTATCCATTCAATAGAGACCAGTGACATCACTGATAATGAAGCCTATCCATTCACTAGAGACCAGTGACATCACTGAGAATGCAGCCTATCCATTCACTAGAGACCAGTGACATCGCTGAGAATTCAGGTTTATCCATTGACTAGAGACCAGTGATATCATTGAGAATGTAGCCTAACCATTCACTAGAGACCAGTGACATCACTAAGAATTCAGGCTTATCCATTCACTAGAGACCAGTGATATCATTGAGAATGCAGACTATCCATTTACTAGAGACCAGTGATATCACTGAGAATGTAGCCTATCCACTCACTAGAGACCAGTGATATCACTGAGAATGTAGCCTATTCATTCAGTAGAGAGCAGTGACATCACTGAGAATTCAGCCTATCCATTCACTAGAGACCAGTGACATCACTGAGAATGCAGCCTATCCATTCACTAGAGACCAGTGACATCACTGAAAATGCAGCCTATCCATTCACTAGAGACCAGTGACATCACCGAGAATGCAGCCTATCCATTTACTAGAAACCAGTGACATCACTGAGAATGTAGCCTATCCATTCACTAGAGACCGGTGACATCACTGAGAATGTAGCCTATCCATTTACTAGAGACCAGTGACATCACTGAGAATACAGCCTATCCAATCACTAGAGACCAGTGACATCACTGAAAATGCAGCCTATCCATTCACTAGAGACCAGTGACATCACCGAGAATGCAGCCTATCCATTTACTAGAAACCAGTGACATCACTGAGAATGTAGCCTATCCATTCACTAGAGACCGGTGACATCACTGAGAATACAGCCTATCCAATCACTAGAGACTAGTGACATCACTGAGAATACAGCCTATCCAATCACTAGAGACCAGTGACATCACATTTTGTTCACTTTAATCATCCAAATCAGCAATGACATTACCTCAGGGTGATCTTTGTCATCTACGAATACTCCGTTGACCTTCATTACTCGGTCTCCGTCTTTTAGCCCAGCTTTGTCTGCAGCACTCCCCTTTTCTATCGACCGGACAAGGTGGCCCTGGTCATCTTGTTCAACGCGTAGGAAGAATCCATAGCCCTTTCCTTCTGCTTTGTTTACAGTACATTCCCGAGGCTGGACGGTGGAGGCCATTTCTACAATAAATGACAAAACTAGAGGTAAGAAAATGTTTTCACCCCTATCAAGATACAGCCGAATGACCCTGAACATCGGTGGACTGCAAATAGTTTCTATCTTTTTTTTGTTTTGTTTCATCTTTTCAACTTTCATTTCTTCTTTCCCACATTCTATCTTCCTTATTCCATTGAAAGTTCACCAACCCATCAAGGCATTGTAGTGCACAAAAAGGCAAAAATGTATTGTTTCATTTTGTATACAGTACAGGAAGAGTTAGACCCTATCAGGTTTTTATTGCGGTCTGTATTCCCATTGAGGGGTTTAACCCTGTTTGTCTACCATAATGTCGCAGTCCCGATAAAAATTGCAGATCGCTGCCATTACTAGTAAAAAAAAGAATAATCATTAATAAGAATGCCATAAATCTATCCCCTATTTTGTAGACGCTATAACTTTTGTGCAAACCAATCAATATACGCTTATTGCGATTTCTTTTTACCAAAAATATGTAGAAGAATACGTATCGGCCTAAACTGAGGAAAAAATTTGCTTTATTATAGCAAAAATAACAAAATATTGGTGGTTATTTACGAAAGGCAAATCCACATTGCACTACAAGTGCACTTGAAATTGCACTGAAAGTGCACTTGGAAGTGCAGTCGCTGTAAATCTGAGGGGAAGATCTAAAATGAGGGGAAGCTCTGCTGATTTTATCCTTCAATCATGTGTAGCGCTCACCCCCGAAGGAGCCGCTGATTAGTTTGGGACTGGCTTTCTAAGTTACCTTCTTGACTTGGTCTAGGGGTGACTTCTGTGAGTGTAAATAAAGAGCAAGGGCCAGATTCACAGTAGAAATACTCCAGCGTATCTACTGATACTCCGGCGTATTTTCAAATTTGCCGCGTCGTATCTTTAGTTTGAATTCTCAAACCAAGATACGACCTTTTTAGGCTTCGATCCGACAGGCGTACGGCTTCGTACGCCTTCGGTTCGTAGGTGTAAGGCGCCTGCTGGGTGGAGTTCACGTCGTTTTCCGCGTCGGGTATGCTAATTAGCTGTTTACGGCGATCCACGAAGGTACGCGCGTTCGTCGCATTCTCTTACGTCGTCGCTAGTCGGCTTTTCCCGGCGTATAGTTACGGCTGCTATTTCATGGCTTATATTTAGACTGCCCATGTTAAAGTATGGCCGTCGTTCCCACGTCGAATTTAAATATTTTTTTTTTTGCGTAAGTCGTCCGTGAATAGGAATGGACGTAACGCACGTCGCCATTCAAAAGATTACGTCGGTGCGACGTCATTTTGCGCAAAGCATGGTGGGAAATTTCAAAACGGAGCATGCGCAGTACGTTCGGCGCGGGAACGCGCCTAATTTAAATGATCCACGCCCCATTTGAATTAGGCGGGCTTGGGCCGGACGCATTTACGCTACGCCGCCGCAAGTTTACAGGCAAGTGCTTTGTGAATCAAGCACTTGTGCTTAAAACTTGCGGCGGTGTAACGTAAATGGGATACGTTAGACCGCTGCAAATTTACCTGAATCTGGCCCCAAGTGTCCAGACACCAATTCAGTTTTTCAATGCTTTATTCCAAGGCCCAACCTGGCCAACATCAACATGACACACGATAGAGAAGGTTGATGAGCGTAGAGGAACTTTTAGTATCAGGCCTTGGATATTAGGAGAGAGAGGGCAAGCCTGCTCTCAGCAATGATGTAGCTCAATTCGTCGCCACCCCAATCAGGGTGGGCAAAGTGCCCCCCGGACAGGCCATCCTCCCAGGCCTGGCAGCCAGAGAGTCACCTGCAGATCACTGGGAGGAAACAGACCTCACTCAGGGCCTCTGCCACAGGATGGACAATTTGGGATTTGTAAGAACAGTTTGAGCAAATCCTCCCAGTCAGTTTAATTAAAGTCACCCACTGACAGCTTGAGCATACCTGTCCTACGGTGTGGTGACCGGATCCCCGATGGTTCGTCTAGGCCTCCTGGACAACCTCTGGTTCTAGGTTCTCCTGAGCCAATCCCCCATCGCTCAGCTCCCGGCCTAGGATCCTCTCAGCAGAAGGTAGGGACCCAGCAAGTTGCTGGGGCCCTTCTCAATGTTAGGATGAGGCTCCGCTTGGTGCACAACCTCAGCATGGCAGGACGCGGTGGCGGGGCCCATGGATGCGCGTACCCTGAAGGTGGGCACCGCACCTGGACCTCGGGTCCCGCAAAAAGAACCCGCCAAAAGCGGCTGCCACAGATATATCCCCCCCCCCCAGCATGCCCAACGAGGGAAGAACTCTGATTGGCCGCTGGGAGCAGGTGGGTCTGCCAGAATCCCTCTAGCGTCAACTGCTGCCCAGGGGTAATAACGCACCCCTGGAGCGCAGACTGACCCACAGGACAAACTCTGGAATTGACAGCAGCCCGAACCTCCATAATCTGTGAATAGGAGTAAAACTAAGCCTCTCATTCCCACCAACTCCAGTGTAGCGCCCGTACTGAAAGCAGGGGGGCGCTACACATGTGCAAGCTAAAATGCTGTTTTTTTTTTTCCTTGCATTTCCCCCTTTGATCTACAGCAAGTGCACTACCAAGTGCACTTTTAGTGCAATTTCAAGTGCACTTTGCAAAGTGGATTTGCCTTTCGTAAATAACCCCCTATAGTCTTTAATGGAAACTGCCCTACCATGGCTTTGAGGCAACAATCTCTTTGCCAGTTTGGAAAAATGCCTTTTCCCAGTTCTGTGCTTTTTTCTCTCAAAAGTTTTTGAATGCCGAGAGAAACCACCCCACTGGTAACTGAGACTCTTGGCTATTGACCCTTTCATGCCTAAGCCTGTTTATGACATTTGGTGTTTACAAGTTAAAATCTGTATTTTTTGCTAGAAAATTACTTATATATAATATAACATTACAGTATATATAATCTTTTAGCAGAGAATCAAGGGGCAGATCCACAAAAGTATTACGCCGGCGTATCTCTTGATACGCCGTGTAATTTCAAATTTTGCGCGTCGTATCTTTGTTTTGTATCTTCAAAACAAGATACGACGGCATCTCGGCTAGATCCGACAGGCGTACGTCTTAGTACGCCGTCGGATCTAAGCTGCAATTTTTCGGCGGCCGCTAGGTGGCGTTTCCGTCGAATTCCGCGTCGAGTATGCAAATTAGCTAGTTACGGCGATCCACGAACGTACGTCCGGCCGGCGCATTTTTTTACGTCGTTTGCGTTCGGCTTTTTCCGGCGTATAGTTAAAGCTACTGTTATGAGGCGTACTCAATGTTAAGTATGGCCGTCGTTCCCGCGTAGAAATTTTACATTTTTACGTCGTTTGCATAAGTCGTTCGCGAATAGGGATTTGCGTAGAATGACGTCACCGTCGGAAGCATTGGCTTGTTCCGGGTTAATTTCGAGCATGCGCACTGGGATACCCCCACGGACGGCGCATGCGCAGTTTAAAAAAAAACATTACGCCGCCAAAGATACACTACGCCACCGTAACTTACGGCGCAAATTCTTTGAGGATTCGAAAAAAAAAAAGTTACGGCGGCGTAGTGTATCTTAGTATGTCTGGATAGCCAATCGCCGGCTCTAAACAACGGTACCGGGATGATGCCTGCAGCCCCCAAAAGCTGAGGACGCATATATGCATACGCTCGGCGGGAAAGTTTTTTTTTTTATAATTGCTTCTTTTCTTTATGATAACAAATTACAACACATACAGAAACAAAGAAACATTTATTAATCTACCATTAACTTTGACCCTTGCTCTGGGTTCTGCATACAATGCCATTACCCATCCCATCATTCTCTCCCTCAGGCCCATCTCCCTCAGAACTCCGATCATAAATCCCCACCCTACCCTGTCAAAAGCTTTCTCAGCATCCATTGAGATCACCACTGCCAGAGTTTGATTTGGGCCTTTATGTATCCAATGTAACACATGAAGGGCCCGTATTGTATTATCTCTGGCCTCTCGGCCTTTCATAAATCCTGTTTGATCCGGATGAATCAATTTAACAATGTGATCTTGTAGCCTCAAAGCTAGAATTTTAGATAGGAACTTAACGTCAGAGTTCAAGAGGGAGATGGGCCTGTAACTGGCACAACACTGAGGATCCTTCCCCGCTTTCGGGAGGACAGTCACATATGCCATTAAAGGGTCACTAAAGGAAATATTTTTTTTAGCTAAATAGCTTCCTTTACCTTACTGCAGTACTGGTTTCATGTCCTCATTGTTCGTTTTTGCTTTGAAGTAGCTGTAATTCTGCTGTGATCTCCACACTTCCTGGTTGCCTGTTTCCTTATAACCATGGTACTGGGAGATTTTCACGGTGGTCTAAGCTGTCATTACTGTGTGTCTAAAACTCCTCAGAACCAGATTCAGATTCATTTTAAAAACAAAACACTGCCCTGGATTTGTTTGTTTTTGTTCTGTAAGGCCTAGTACACACGAGAGGATTTATCCGTGGATACGGTCCACCGGACCGTTTCCGCGGATAAATCCTCTCGAGGATTTCCGCGGATTTGGATCCGATGGAGTGTACTCACCATAGGATCGAAACGATGATGACGCGGCGACGTGCGCGACGCTGTCATATAAGGAATTCCACGCATGCGTCGAATCATTACGACGCATGCGGGGGATCCATTTGGACGGATTGATCCGGTGAGTCTGTACAGACCAGCGGATCAATCCGTTGGGATGGATTCAAGCGGATAGATTTTAAAGCATGTCTTCAAATTTTTATCTGCTTGAAATCCATCCCAGGGGATAAAAATCCGCGGAAACAGATCCGCTGGATTGTACACACCAGGGGATCTATCCGCTGGGGCCGGTCCGCGGATCAATTCCAGCGGATGGATCCTCTCGTGTGTACGGGGCCTAAGTCTTCCAGACTCACCTCTCACCCGGAACTTCATGTATGTACCTTTAAAACCGAAAGTGAAACTAGAGGCACATTATATGATAGATTAAATTAAATTTTTAATAATTTTTAACCACTTCCCGACCGCCGCATGTATATGTACGTCCACATAATGGCACGTACAGGCAAATGGGCGTACATGTACGTCCTTGCCTTCTAGCAGGTGGGGGGTCCGATCGGGACCCCCCCCGCTACATGCGGCGGTCGGATTCCCGTGGGGAGAGTTCCGGGACGACGGCGTGGCTATTCGTTTATAGCTGCTCCGTCGCGATCGCTCCCCGGAGCTGAAGAACGGGGAGAGCCGTATGTAAACACGGCTTCCCCGTGCTTCACTATGGCGCTGCATCGATCGAGTCATCCCTTATATAGGGAGACTCGATCGATGACGTCAGTCCTACAGCCACACCCCCCTACAGTTGTAAACACACACTAAGTGAACACTAACTCCTACAGCGCCCCCTGTGGTTAACTCCCAAACTGCAACTGTCATTTTCACAATAAACAATGCAATTTAAATGCATTTTTTGCTGTGAAAATGACAATGGTCCCAAAAATTTGTCAAAATTGTCCGAAGTGTCCGCCATAATGTCGCAGTCACGAAAAAAATCGCTGATCGCCGCCATTAGTAGTAAAAAAAAAAAATTAATAAAAATGCAATAAAACTATCCCCTATTTTGTAAACGCTATACATTTTGCGCAAACCAATCGATAAATGCCTATTGCGATTTTTTTTACCAAAAATAGGTAGAAGAATACGTATCGGCCTAAACTGAGGGAAAAAAAATGTTATATATGTTTTTGGGGGATATTTATGATAGCAAAAAGTAAAAAATATAGAATTTTTTTCAAAATTGTCGCTCTATTTTTGTTTATAGCGCAAAAAATAAAAACCGCAGAGGTGATCAAATACCACCAAAAGAAAGCTTTATTTGTGGGGAAAAAAGGACGCCAATTTTGTTTGGGAGCCACGTCGCACGACCGCGCAATTGTCTGTTAAAGCGACGCAGTGCCGAATCGCAAAACCTGGCCTGGGCATTTAGCTGCCTAAAGGTCCCGGGCTTAAGTGGTTAAAAGGAATCAGTTAACTTTTATGTCTCTATACCCAATAAACAGTCATTTCAGCAAAAAAATGTTTTTCCTTTAGTGACCCTTTAAGGCCTCTGGTGGTAGTGGATTGGAAATCGAAACCGAATTGAGATACCTACAGCGGGGGGTCAGGAGTATAGAGGCAAACCTTTTGTAATACATATTAGTAAAACCATCCGGTCCTGGGCTTTTACCCTGCGCTGCGTCTAATATCACTCTCTCTAGCTCCTCTATGGAGATGGGTTTTTCCATCTCCTCCAGGACTGCTATTGGTATCGCTTGCAGCCCTGAAGCCTTCAAATATTCCCGGATCTTACCCTCTTGTCCCCCCCTGTCTACCTCCCCCAGAACCGGGTCTATGTTATATAAAGATGCGTAAAACTGGTGGAATTCAGCTGCTATTGCATGGGAGTCAACTATCTGTTCATTCCCCGCCTTTATTATATGTACGTGGCGCGCCTCCTGCTGTTTCTTTAATTGTCTGTCCATTAACCTCCCACTCTTATTTCCCTGCTCATAAAAGCGATGGGCAAAGTATCTATTTTTATTTTGAATTTTTCGATCCAAGAACTGTTTAAGATCTGCCCGTAACTTCTCTAAGTTTTGCGCATCTCCTGGCTTTAAATGGGCCTTTCGGCGTGAAAGGTTAAACTTGACTTGCAAGAATAGTGATATCTACTGAAGGGTTTCCCACATCGCGTCATTCTACAGTATAAACAGATCACAATAATCATAATATCAGCTTGCTGGTTGTTTGGGCCCTCTTCTTTGCCAGATTTCATTTTGACATTAGCTTTTGGTCTGCTGATGGTCTGTCCTTTGACATTGATGCTTCAAAAGCCCCGTACAAACGGTCGGAATTCCCGACAGAAAAAGTCCAATGGGAGCTTTTGGTCGGGAATTCTGAACGTGTGTAGGCTCCATCGGACTTTTTCTGTTGAAATTTCCGCCGGTAAAAATTTGAGAGCTGGTTCTCAATTTTTACGACGGGAAAAGGTTCTTGACGGAAATTCCGTTCGTCTGTATGCAATTTCGATGCGCAAAAAAAACATGCATGCTCGGAATCAATGTGACACATGCTCGGTATAATTTAACTTAATTTTTCTCGGCTCGTTGTAGGGTTGTACGTCACCGCGTTCTTAAAGGTCGGAATTTGGTGTGACCGTGTGTCTGCAACACAAGTTTGAGCCAACATTCCGTCGGAAAAAAAATCCACGGTTTTCTTGTTGGAATTTCCAATCGTGTGGAGTAAGTGAGGCCCCGTACACACGGCCGAGGAACTCGACGTGCCAAACACATCGAGTTCCTCGGCCAGTTCAGCCCTGAAGCCGCCGAGGAGCTCGGCGGGACGAGAGCTCCCATAGAACAACGAGGAAATAGAGAACATGTTCTCTATTTCCTCGTCGAGCTCCTCGTCGGCTTCCTCGGCCGAAAGTGTACACACGACCAGTTTCCTCGGCAGAATTCAGCCAGAAACTCGGTCGGAAGCTGAATTCTGCCGAGGAAACTGGTCGTGTGTACGGGGCCTGAGACCTCATCTGGAATATGCAGTTCAGTTTTGGGCACCGGTTCTCAAAAAGGATATCGGGGAACTGAAGAAAGCGCAGAGAAGGGCAACCAAACCGATAAGAGGAATGGAGGAGCTCAGCTAGGAGGAAAGATTTATTCTCTCTTGAAAAGAGGAGAATAAGGGGGGATATGATCAACATGTACAAATATATAAGGGGTTTACATCTAGAGGAAAATAGATTTCATCTTCAAATACGGAAAGGTTTCTTCACAGTAAGAGCTGTGAAAATGTGGAATAGACTCCCTCCAGAGGTGGTTCTGGCCAGCTCAGTAGATTGCTTTAAGAAAGGCCTGGATACTTTCCTAAATGTACATAATATAACTGGGTACTAAGATTTGTAGGTAAAGTTGATCCGGGGAAAATATGATTGCCTCTCGGGTGATCAGGAAGGAATTTTTTCCCCTTCTGTAGCAAATTGGACCTCATGCTCTGCTGGGGTTTTCCGCCTTCCTCTGGATCAACTGTGGGTATAGAATTGGGTATGTGGGATTGTATGATACCGTATTTTCCGGGATATAAGACGACTTTTTGCATCTAAAATCATGCCCCAAAAGTCGGGGGTCGTATTATATACGCCGGGTACCTGTCTGTTAGACGGCGGCCATTCATTATTCAAAAGCCGCGCCTCCTCCTCAGACTGTTCCGTGATAGGCGGAACACTTATTTTCCCAGCAGAGCCTTTGTTCAGTGTTCCGCCTATTATTATTATTATTATTATACAGGATTTATATAGCGCCAACAGTTTACGCAGCGCTTTACAACATCAGGGAAGACATTATACTTACAATACAATTCAATACAGGAAGGATCAGAGGGCCCTGCTCTCTAGAGCTTACAATCTAGAAGGGAGGGTCAAGTGGAACAGAGGGTAGTAGCTGTGGGAGATGATCAGATGGACACAATTAAAATACAGTTGTTAGGTGTGGGTAGGATAGGCTTCTCTGAAGAGGAGGGTTTTCAGGGATCCTCTAAAAGCTAATAGAGAAGGAGATAGACGGATAGTTTGGGGTAAGGAGTTCCATAGGCTTGGAGAGGCTCTGGAAAAGTCCTGTCCTCTGCCTCAGACGAGAGGACATCCGTGATAGGCGGAACACTGAACAGAGGCTCTGCTGGGAAAATTACTGTTCTGCTTATCACGGAACAGCCTGAGGAGGAGGCGCGGCTTTTGAAAAATGGACGCCTGCAGCCTGAGAAACTCTGCAAACAGGAGAAGGTAGGAAGATCGTCGAGGCAGGCATACTGGCACAGTGAGGCAGGCATAATGGCACAGTGAGGCAGGCATACTGGCACAGTGAGGCAGGCATAATGGCACAGTGAGGCAGGCATAATGGCACAGTGAGGCAGGCATAATGGCACAGTGAGGCATGTATAATGGCACAGTGAGGCATGTATAATGGCACAGTGAGGCAGGCATACTGGCACAGTGAGGCATGTATAATGGCACAGTGAAGCATGTATAATGGCACAGTGAGGCAGGCATACTGGCACAGTGAGCCAGGCATACTGGCACAGTGAGGCAGGCATAATGGCACAGTGAGGCAGGCATAATGGCACAGTGAGGCATGTATAATGGCACAGTGAGGCATGTATAATGGCACAGTGAGGCATGTATAATGGCACAGTGAGGCATGTATAATGGCACAGTGAGGGGTCGTCTTATACAGCGAGTATATCCCAAAACCAGCATTTTAGCTCGAAAATTAGGGGATCGTCTTATACATCGGCAAATACTGTATTTTTTTTTTTTTTTTTTTTTATGGTTGAACTGGATGGACTTGTGTCTTTTTTCAACTTGACTAATTATGTAATTATGTAACTATGTGTACGCAGCATTAGTTTCCTTAGCCTCATGGGAAGCTACCATTAATCCAGCTCTACCTATATACAAATTGACCTATATCAGCAGGAATTGCCCTAAGAATTATGACAAGATCTGGCAGCCATGGTTATCATTGTAGTTATCATTGTATCATTGTCGTAGTTCTCAGGGTCTTTCCCCTATGAAGCAATTGTAATTTGTTTTGCTATGTCTATCATTTGGCATCGATATACCACTCCTGATTGAAATCAATGGGCAGCGCCACCGGACCGCAGTCCAAATGCAGCAGGCAGCGTTTTGAACCCTTTTTCGGCTGCTAGCGGGGGTTGAAAGCGCTAGCGGCCGAATAGTACCGCAAAAACTACGGTAAAGCGCCGCTAAAAATGGCGGCGTTTTAAGGCTGGCAGCGCAATGCCCCAGTGTGAAAGTAGCCTTATGCCACGTACACGCAGTCGGAATTTCCAACAACAAATGTTCGATGGGAGCTTTTTGTCGGAAATTCCGACCGTGTGTAGGCTCCATCAGACATTTGCCGTCGGAATTCCCGGCAACAAAAATTTGAGAGCTGGCCCTCAAATGTTACGACAACAAAAGTTCTTGTCGGAAATTCCGATCGTCTGTGTGCAATTCCAACGCACAAAAATCCTACGCATGCTCGGAATCAATTTGACGCATGCTTGGAATCATTGAACTTCATTTTTCTCGGCTTGTGGTAGTGTTGTTCGTGACCGTGTTCTTGACGTTCGGAATTTCCGACAACACTTGTGTGACCGTGTGTATGCAACACAAGTTTGAGCCAACATTCCGTTGGAAATAAATCTACGGTTTTGTTGTCGGAATTTCCGATTGTGTGTACGCGGCATTAGGGTTCCCACCTGTCCAGGATTCAGCCGGATAGTCCGGGTTTTAGGCTGCATTCACACCTGAGCGTAGGTCGTTTTTTCCGGCATTTTTTTAGGGGGTTTTGTTGCGCGTATTCATGCTTATTTGCGAGTTTGTATACAGCGTCGTCCGACGTTTTTGTACTTCGACGTTTTTTTATTTTAGCCAATAGGAAAAATTATCATCTTTTCATCACTTGTTGCTATGTTGGTAGATTTTTTTTTGGGTGAACTGTTCTATTAATTAAAGCGACAAAACGCCCATAGCAAACGCTCGTTGTCGCGCTAGTCGCTTGAATCGAGCGTTTCCATTACTTTCTATGGGAAATAGAAACGCTCAAAAACGCCCAAACCGCCCGATTCGCGCGACAAAAAAGGGTCCGGAACTTGTTTGAGCTTCAGGCGTTCGGCGTCAGGCATTTTGGAGTGGAGATGTGAACCATCTCCATAGGGAATAATGTATTTTTTCCCGTCTAGCGTTTTTGAGCGTCGCGCTTCAGGCGACAAAACGCTCAGGTGTGAATGCAGCCTTAAGTCATTCAATCAATTTTTATATTGGGCTGTGGCTCCCCAAGTAACTGAGGTAGTTACATAAAATGTTGTTCCCACCTGCGAGCTGCAGGCCGCTGTCTGGGGGCAGGTGCAGCATTTCTAGGGGGAGGAGTAGGGGGTGGTGATGATGTCAGCAAGAGCAGTTTGGCCACACCCACTGTTCCAGGTGTCCCAGGTCTTTTATAATTCTATTGGGCTAGATTCAGGTACGGCGACGTAAATTTGTGCGGGCGTAGCGTATGTTATTTACGCTACGCCGCCACAATTTAGAGAGGCAAGTGCAGTATTCACAAAGCACTTGCTCTATAAGTTGCGGCGGCGTATCGTAAATCTGCCGGTGTAAGCGCGCCAAATTCAAATTGTCAAGAGGTGGGCGTGTTTTATGTAAATAAAACATGACCTCACGTAAATGACGTTTCTCATGAACGGCGCATGCGCCGGCCGTGAACGTATCCCAGTGCGCATGCTCCTAATCACGTCGCAAATAGTCAATGCTTTCTACGTGAACGTAATTTACGCAAATCCCTATTCGCGACTTACTTACGCAAACGACGTAAAATTTTCAAAATTCGACGCGGGAACGACGTCCATACGCTATGCCTCATATAGCAGGAGTAACGTTACGCCGTATCTACTGATACGCCGGCGTAACTGTCTCTGAATCTAGCCCATAGTGTATACTACACAAAAAAATATTTGCCATGTGTCGCTAAAGTGTTTGGGTTTGGCTTGAAGAAAAGGTGGCAACCCTAATTCACTTCATTCACCTTCATGATAAAGAGAGGTGGATGTGCAACTTTCGAATTTTCATTCTATTCTGTTTTCCATAAGAATTCTCCTTTAAGACTTACATAAGAAGAATCACACAAGTGATGCCGCAAGTTTCCTTGTGCCTGATCTTTGGCCTTTATATAATCCTAGACTTGAAAGTGACACTTCGGTGAAAAATATGCGTCTTATCATATCTCAAAGTCTAAAGTGCTTAAAAATTAGCAGATATAAGGCCTAATGTGTTGAGCGATAACGATCGTTACTTGACCCTCATTAAAAACTGAGAGCAAACGTGTGCTGCGAATATCAGCCAACACAGACTGCTAACATACGTTATGGCTACTGTAAGTGAATTAAGTCTATAGATTAACCATGACTAGTTAATTATTTGTCTCTCTTAATCAGTTATGAAGTGTTATCCATATACTAAAGTTATCTAAAGATAACATGATTTCCATATAGTTACCTAGTAGTTAATATTGTACCTTATAAAGAGACCTGTCATCAGGGTCAGCACAAGGGGTGGGCAGGAGGGACGGCTGCCTTGGGCTCAATGGTTTAATGCAGGGATGGGGGTCACCCTGACCCTACCCCTAAGGGAAAGGGAGGGGCAGGCACAGTTTGGCATCTTTTCCCTGGGCGCTGGATGACCTTGTCCCAGCACTGCCTGTCTTGTCCCCAAACAAACCAAACCAGCACTCCCCTGCAAGGAAATAGGTAGTATAATCAACTCTCCAGTGGGCCATGTCTCTTCTGCACCAACTACAAACACTTTTTTTTTTTCTTTTTGGTGGTGGTGGTGAGTGGGTGACCCACCTACAAACACCTTTGACCTAAGATAAGGGCTTGTCAGCATAACACAACTCCCAAATATCTGTTACCCTCATGGATGCCTACCAAATATTCTCCCCTTTACCTTCCATCCACCCTTCCAGTGTCAGCTCCTGTTACCAACACCCTATTACCATGCAGGGCTCCACCCCCCCATGCATGCATCCAGCCCCCTAATCTACATGTGGGGTGCCGGATGCATGGATTCCAATGTGTTTTTTTTTTTAAAGCATGTGATTAGAGCTCAAAGCTCTAATTGGCTTCAAAAAAGGGTGGATCACCCACTTATGTGACAATACCAAAGTGAGATTTGCTATTGTCTTCCTGATTCTCCTCCTGAGCACTCAGAAAGCAGATACTGAGATCCGATTGGACAGGGAGTATTAGGACTCACAGCCAATCGGGTCTCAATCAGGACCCACTTTCTGTTCGGCTTGGAGGAGAAGCGATGGCTCCGTAGTGAGGAGGTGCAACCCGGATCCATGTTTGCCTCCTTCCTAAGGTAAGGAGGCCTCTGATTGCTGCCACATTCCCGTCCGTCTCAAGCGGGGAGGGGTAGAACGCTGCATTCCCGTCCGTCTCAAGCGGGGAGGGGTAGATCGCTGCATTCCTGTCCGTCTCAAGCGGGGAGAGGTAGATCGCTGCATTTCCGGTTGTCTCAAGCGGGGAGAGGTAGATCACTGCATTCCCGTCCATCTCAAGCGGGGAGAGGTAGATCGCTGCATTCCCGTCCGTCTCAAGCGGGGAGGGGTAGATCGCTACATTCCCGTCCATCTCAAGCGGGGAGGGGTAGATCGTTGCATTCCCGTCCGTCTCAAGCGGGGAGGGGTAGATCGCCGCATTCCGGTCCGTCTCAAGCGGGGAGGGGTAGATCGCCGCTTTCTCATCCGTCTCAAGCGGGGAGAGGTAGATCGCTGCATTCCCGTCCATCTCAAGCGGGGAGAGGTAGATCGCCACATTCCCGTCCGTCTCAAGCGGGGAGAGGTAGATCGCCGCATTCCCGTATGTCTCAATCGGGGAGAGGTAGATCGCTGCATTCCCATCCATCTCTAGCGGGGAGGGGTAGATCGCTGCATTCCCATCCATCTCAAGCAGGGAGAGGTATATCGCTGCATTCCCGTCCATCTCAAGCGGGGAGGGGTAGATCGCTGCATTCCCGTCCATCTCAAGCGGGGAGAGGTAGATCGCCGCATTCCCGTCCGTCTCAAGCGGGGAGAGGTAGATCGCTGCATTCCCATCCATCTCTAGCGGGGAGGGGTAGATCGCTGCATTCCCATCCATCTCAAGCAGGGAGAGGTATATCGCTGCATTCCTGTCCATCTCAAGCGGGGAGGGGTAGATCGCTGCATTCCCGTCCATCTCAAGCGGGGAGAGGTAGATCGCCGCATTCCCATCCGTCTCAAGCGGGGAGAGGTAGATCGCTGCATTCCCGTCCATCTCAAGCGGCGAGGGGTAGATCGCTGCATTCCCATCCGTCTCAAGCGGGGAGGGGTAGATCGCTGCATTCCCATCCGTCTCAAGCGGGGAGAGGTAGATCGCTGCATTCCCATCCGTCTCAAGCAGGGAGAGGTAGATCGCTGCATTCCCGTCCATCTCAAGCAGGGAGAGGTAGATCGCTGCATTCCTGCCCGTTTCCCACGGGGATGGGTGGGGGAATCGGTGCATACCTGTCCATCTCCCGCATTGGTTTGTCACTCCCCCCTCAAAATATTAAGCACCAGCCGCCACTGCCATCATCTTAAGTCAGTGCTCCACCACCATCAGCTCCTAATAAACTCCCATCTCCCCCTTTCCACCATCACCTCCCATCCACCTCAATCATCGGCTCTTTTTCGCTTAACCAAATCGATCAACTTAGGTATATTCAGCCTGCCCATACATGGTTTGAGTCTTGGCCAGTTCCTAATGAACTGGCCAAGATTCTAACCATCTATGGCCGGGTTAAATCTAAAGGACATTGTGCAGTGTATGATCAACTTAAAGCTGACCATACACTATACACTCTGATTGAACAATCTCCTTTAGGTCTACCATCAACTATGTAGTGGAAGGGACTTTCTTACCTAGTACTATTTGAATAGATTTACAAAAAAAGAAAAAAAATCCAAAGCGCAACTGCTTATACCTTAAATGTAGATGCTGAAGACAAGGGCAAAAGCTGGGACGTCAAACTCTCTATATAGCTAAAAGCAGAAAAAAGCCAGGCACACGGCTCAATCCTCGTATCACTCTTTAATGATTATATGTTGGGAACACAGTGTTTAACGATAAAAAGTGGCAAGAGGTGTGCAGCACCCTCTAGTGTGCTAGAATAGGATTTTTCTGTAGTGTAGTTAAATTGTTAGGCTTGGCTGGCTAAGCTTTTGTTTGTTATCTGGGTCAGGTGAGTAACTTAGGGAGGGCTGGATGACTCACAGACAGCATCTCTGAGGCCTCCCCCCACTTCTGGAATTTGTTGGAAACCTCCAGAAGAATGGGAGTGGAGGGGAGAAGGAGCTGTCTGGAGTATTTTGAAGGCACTGACCAATACCCAACAAATGGGTTGGCAGGGGGCAGGCCCCCTTAAACACTCAGGGTCAGCCCAGTTAGGGCAGTGGAGTTCAGGTAGAAGCAGGAGATGGAGTGTTAGGCTGTCAGTGGCCCATGAGGGTATCCCCCTAGTTTGGGGGGTGACCTCGGGCCTGGGCTCAAGTGCAGAAGGGACCCTCTTTTCGACACACAGGGATGTCCTGACCAGAGGCACGGGAGCAGGAAAAGGACAGCAGGAGATGATCGCTGCCAGGTAAATCTCCAGGGAGGTAGACAGCTGGGTGGCTGGTGAGTGAGACAGTTGGGAGGACTGAAAGGTATCCTGAGAGGGAGAGCTGTCTAAGAGTAGCCGGGAGGGCTAGTGAAAGGGCCAGGTGGGCTGGCAGTGCCTGAAGAGGTGGTACTGGGAGCAGTAGCCACAGGAGGAAAGCTGGGCACTAGGACTTTGTTAAACAAACAAGGGGCCCGTGGTCCCTGCCTGTAAAGGGCCTTTGCTATTAATCTGACTGAGCCCTATAGTCAGATCTTCTAACAGTGTGCCAGATAGTCCTGGGAATTGTAGTGCTGCCAACAAGATGTGTGCAGGAGGCAGAGGAGCAGTGTATATATGGACTGTCTATAGTTGTATTCCTATCCCTGAAGAGTTATTTTGCTAAAATTCAAGTGGGCATCCCATAATACCCCTATCCAAGTTCATTCCCCTCAATAAAGCATAAAAAAACAAAGCACTGGACTGTTCTTCGGACTCAAGTGTGCTGTTAAGATGCGGTGTGCCTGGATGTGCAGGGTGGGGGATCCCTTTACACTTGCGGCTCCTTAGGGGGTGCGTTTCAGGAGCGTACCACGTGGCCAGCTTTTTTCTGCTATTTGAATAGATTGTTTTGTTTGTCATATTACGGGAGTCTAAATGAAATTATACAATCAGATTGTATAGTGCATGGCCAACTTAAGAATGATATACGGGTCCCGCTTTGACTATAATGAGCACTGACAGTGTGCGATAATAGCCAATAAGCAACAGCTGCAAGTGTCATTTATAAATACATCTAAGAATAAGGTTGTGACTTAATTAAAGAAGAAAAGTAAGGCGCTATCACAGAAACAAAACCAGTGTAGTGCTGAGTGTCAACGAAACAAAAAAAAACAAGTCATTTGCCGCTGCTCCTTTAAGTGTTGCAATACACTTTAACCTTGCTCAGAAAATATATAATGTAGGCGCTTGCAATTCTCAAATTATACATTGAGAACAAAATGCGTGTTCAACAATCAAATGCAATAGTCCACAGATAAAGAAAAGTCCATAGCAAAAAGTTGGTGATTCCCCAACACCTGGATGGAAGGGATTCTTGTCACAATTTTTCACTTAAAACCAGCCGCTGGTGCCACCATATAAAGTGCAAAGTGCTCACTCACCAGAAAATGTTGACCCCTGAACCCAGGAAGGTCTATAGGCGCTTTATATGACAACAGAGGAAACTCCAGTACTCTGGGTACCCGCTCTTCCCATTGGATTCCCAGTAAAGGTTGCCCAGTATAAACCTCCATCGCTCCTCAACAGCTCAAAGAAGATACCAAACAGGAGAAATACTCATTGTTTATTACCATAAAAATCCAGTTGAAAGCAGAATTTATAACACTTAGGCCCCGTACACACGATAGAATCCATCCGCAGATAAATCCCAGCAAATGGGTTTCTGCGGATAGATCCTATGGTGTGTACACGCCAGCGGATCTGTTTCCGCGGAGAAATCTCCTCTGGGATGGATTCCAGCAGATCGGATATTTGCTGTGCTGCACAACAAATCCATCTGCTGGAATCCATTCCAACGGATGGATCCGCTCGTCTGTACAGACTTACCGGATCCATTCGTCCAAAGGGATTCCCCGCACGCGTCGTAATGATTTGACGCATGCGTGGAATTCCTTATATGACAGCGTCGCGCCCGTCGCCGCGTCATAATCGCGGCGACGGCGCGACACGTCATCGGCAGAGGATTTCCGCGCGGATTTCAATGCGATGGTGTGTACACTCCATCCCATTGAAATCAGCGGAAATCTTTGAAAGGATTTATCCGTGGAAACGGTCCGCTGGACCATATCTGCGGATAAATCCTCTCGTGTGTACGGGGCCTTACATGTATTGGAGTCCATAAGGGCACTAAAAATATACAATCAGTTAAAGAAGGCCATGCTGCTCCACTCCCACCGGAGACGGCATGAGCTCCAAATACAAAAAGTACCACCCTGCGCGTGACACCAGTGGTTACTGGAAGTGACGACAAAAGCCAGCCTAAATGTGTTTCACCAATCGGCATCCTCAAGAAGCCTGAGGATGCTGATTGGTGAAACACATTAACACAGGAAGCTACCTGACGATGCTAATTGGTGAAAAGTGTTGAGGTGGGTGTTGGCCGTCACTTTTGGTAACCACTGACATCAAGTACGGGCCAATACTTCCTGTGTTTGGAGCGCACGGGTTTCCTCAATGCATTTTGTCAATCAACATCTTCAGGAAGCTTTCTGAGGATGTCGCTTGGCGAAACACATTGAGACAGGAAGCTACCTGAGGATGCTAATTGGTGAAAAGTGTTGAGGTGGGTGGGCGTTGGCCGTCACTTTCGGTAACCACTCCCGCCAAGTCTGGACCAATACTTCCTGTGTTTGGAGCGCACCGGTTTCCTCAATGCATTTTGTCATTTGGCATCCTCAGGAAGCTTAATGAGGATGCCAATTGGCAAAACGTGTTGATGCGGGCTTTGGTTGTCACTCCCGCTAACCACTAACATCACATCTGGATCTGTACTTCCTGTGTCCATAAAGACATGGATGAGCGAGTTTGGGGTGGAGGAACTTGACTGGTCTGTACAAAGTCCTGACCTCAACCCAATAGAACACCTTTGCGATGAATTAAAGCGGAGACTGCGAGCCAGGCCTTCTCATCCAACATTAGCGCCTGACCTCACAAATGCGCTTCTGGAAGAATGGTCAAACATTCCCATAGACACACTCCTAAACCTTGTGGACGGCCTTCCCAGAAGAGCTGAAGCTGTTGTAGCTGCAAAGGGTGGGCCAACGCAACATTGAACCCTAAGGACTAGGACTGGGATGCCATTAATGTTGATGTGCATGTAAAGACAGGTGTCCTAATACTTTTTGGTAATATATAGCTGGATTCACGTAGGGCGGCTCATGTTTCAGCCGGCGTAGCGTATCGTATTTACGTTACGCCGCCGTAAGTTAGAGAGGCAAGTGCTGTATTCACAAAGCACTTGCGTCCTAAGTTACAGCGGCGTAGCGTAAATGTGCCGGGCTAAGCGCGCCGAATTCAAATTGTGAAGAGGTTGGCGTGTTTTATGCAAATGAATCGTGACCCGACGTGATTGACGTTTTTAACAAACGGCGCATGAGCCGTCCGTGGACATATCCCAGTGTGCATTGCTCCAAAGTACGCCGCAAGGACTTATTGGTTTCGACGTGAACGTAAATTACGTCCAGCCCCATTCACGGACGACTTACGCAAACGACGTAAAATGTTCAAAATTTGACGCGGGAACGACGGCCATACTTAACATTGGCTACGCCACCTAGGGGGCAGCTTTATCTTTACGCCGGCGTACCTCTTACAGAAACGGCGTATCTTTACTGCGACGGGCGCACGTACGTTCGTGAATCGGCGTATCTAGTCATTTGCATATTCTACGCCGAACTCAACGGAAGCGGCACCTAGCGGCCAGCGTAAATATTTCACCCTAAGATACGACGGCGTAGGAGACTTACGCCGCTCGTATCTTAGCCTAATTTAAGCGTATCTGGTTTCCAGAATACGCTTAAATTTAGGACGGCGTAGATTCAGAGTTACGTCGGAGTATCTACTGATACGCCGGCGTAAAGCTACCTGAATCTAGCCCAGTGTATATTTACAGGTTTTTACATTCAAGTTAAGATACATCTTCAAAATGTGGGGCCAAATCCTCAAAAGGGATACGCAGGCGGAACTGCTGTTCAGCCAGCGTATCCCTGTGCCTATCTTTGGAACTGATCCTCAGAAGCAGTTTTCCAAAGATAGGCAGAAGATCTGACATCTGTAAGACACTTACACTGTCAGATACCGCATCCGCCGCTGGGGGCATTTCTCATTGAAATGCCGCTTTGCGTATGCAAATGAGGACTTACGGAGATCCACAAAGCTTTTCAGCTTTGTGTTTTTTGCGTAAGTTTACGTTTGCATACGTAAAATTAGTTCTGCTTTTACAAAGTGTAAACTAGTAACACCTTGTAAAAACAGATCTTTTTTTCGATCGCCGCGTTTTTTTTAAATTTTGAATTTTTTTACCCGGCGCGTAACTTTTTTTTTACCCGACGCAACTTTATTGTCCCGTCGCAATCCACAAAGACCGACGTAATGTAATTTCGCGCGCTGCCCGTCGGGAAAATGACGTCACGAGCATGCGCAGTACGGCCGGCGCGGGAGCGCGCCTCATTTAAATTGTCATCGCCCCCTGCAGAAGAGGACCGCCTTGCGCCGGAGACATTTAAGTTACACGGCCTGAAATTTCTAGGTAAGTGCTTTGTGGATCGGGCACTTAGGTAGAAATTTTAAGTCAGTGTAACTTAAATGGGAAAAGATAAGTTAGGCAGGATTTTTGAGGATTTGGCCCGTGGTGCCTGTATAATTTTACAATAGGGGAAGCTTCATTTTTTTCCCAAAAGGCGTCATACAAGGATTCACCAGTATGAATTTTTTTAGCACTGCAGACAGCAATACTGTATAGAACTCTTGGATGCAACAACTGAAAAAGGGTGACAGGTCCTCACAATTATTTATTTTTTACTAGACTTTAACCTTAGTATTGTACTGAATACATAAATGCTGCAGAGTAGAGCTGACCTGATGAAAGGGATTATTTTAGATACAATGTTAGAGGCGCACAAAGCACAATATAAATAGTCCTTTGGTATAAATACATTAAATATGAATATTTGACATGTCTAAAAACCCTCAACATGTGCATTTTAGCTTTGCTCTATTTTATAGCTCTTTGGTTTTTAATGCTCTTATTGTGCAATAACAATACACTGCACTCAGTTTAATGATCTGCAAATTATAAATACTCAATACGCGTAACTAAAAAAAAACTAATTCTGTCCCCTCTCTGCATAAGCCGGGCAGAAAATCAGACTTACCTTTCCGATGTCAGGGGGGAGGCTGGCTGAGCTCTCTTAGCGACCAAGAGAAGTCTTACCTTGAGTTGGCACCGATCACTTGGACTTTGGTTGGTCAAAGGTTGATTTAAAAGATGATCTATTTAACTCTACTCTAGTGGATAACCTGCAATTTATATCCACTCTGGATTGGCTCATGCTACATTTTTCTTTTCTGTTATATTTTATAATCATTTGCTATTTATGATTGTATAGGAGAAGTTGTTACAAAGCCGCTCCCCTGGATTTTAACCGCTTTAGCCCCCCTTCCTGACCAGAGCACTTTTTTTGCGATACGGCCTTTAACTAACAATTGCGCGGTCATGCGATGCTGTACCCAAACAAAATTTACGTCCCTTTGTTCCCACAAATAGAGCTTTCTTTTGGTGGTAGTTGATCACCTCTGCGGTTTTTATTTTTTGCGCTATAAACAAAAAAGGATAAAAAAAAAAAAAAAAAACAATGGGCTAGATTTAGTTATGGTGGCGCAGCGTATCGTATTTACACTACGCCGCCGTAAGTTAGAGAGGCAAGTGCTGTATTCACAAAGCACTTGCCTTCTAAGTTACGGCGGTGTAGCGTAAATGGGGCCGGCGTAAGCGGGCGTAATTCAAATGTGGATGAGGGGGCTTGTTTTATGTTAATTCTTGGTGACCCAGAATGCATGCGCCGTCCGTGTACATATCCCAGTGTGCATTGCTCCAAAGTACGCCGCAAGGACGTATTGGTTTTGACGTGAACGTAAATTACGTCCAGCCCTATTCGCGAACGACTTACGCAAACGACGTAAAAAATTCAAATTTCGACACGGGAACGATGGCCATACTTAACATTGCGTGCGCCACCTAATAGCAGGAGTAACCTTACCCCGAAAAAGCCTAACGTAAACGTCGTAAAAAAAATAGCGCCGGGCGTACGTAAATTTGTGAATCGGCGTATCTAGGTCATTTGCATATTCTACGCCGAAAATGACGGAAGCGCCACCTAGCGGCCAGCGTAAATATGCACCCTAAGATACGACGGTGTAAGAGACTTACGCCAGTCGCATCTTAGGCTAATGTCGGCGTATCCTGCTTTCTGAATACAGAAAAAAGATACGCCGGCGCAGCTTTAAATTTAAGCGGCGTATCTATAGATACGCCGGCGTAATTCATTGCTAAATCTAGCCCAATATTTTTAACTTTTTGGTATCATAAACATCCCCAAAAACGATTTATTTTTCAATTTTGGACATTACAGTATGTACTCTTCTACATATTTTTGGTAAAAAAAAATCGCAATAAGCATTTATTAATTGTAGGGCTGTGGAAATTAACTATTAATTCCTCGATTAATCTTACATTTTTGATCGATCAAAATTCTTTTGATTGGCACTCACCTCTCCGCCGTCTTCCGGTGCCTTCAGGGAGTTCCGTCGGAGATCTGGTGACGTCACGGACACTGGCGGGGCTTGCTGTGTCCATCTGAAGGGCTCCTTTGCTGTGCCTTCATATCTGCATGCCGGCGGGACCTCACTATCTGCCACACGCAAGGGCTGTTACACTTCCCTCTATCACTTCCCTCTATCACTTCCCTCTATCAACCTGGGATTCTACAGTCATCCACTGGGAGTTGTGATAGTTCCCTTCACGAGACATCTACATGCCGACGGACTGATGTTAACCTCTCCTCATCTGGATTCAGCAGTGGTATCGTTGTACACATTTTTATACCAGTATCATACTTAGCTACATGTTTTTATGACTTCTTTTGGTACCGTTTGGTATTACTCGCTCCATTTTTACAGTTTATGTAGCTACATCTCCAGTGCAATATTTATTTTGTTACCTACTTGAAGACTATAAAAGTTTATTTAAAAGATGATCTATTTAACTCTACTCTAGTGGATAACCTGCAATTTATATCCACTCTGGATTGGATCATGCTACATTTTTATTTTCTGTTATATTTTATAATCATTTGCTATTTATGATTATATAAGGGCTCAGGGTATGTTTTAACAGTTCGCTGTCTAAAAAAATAAAAATCACTTCCATACCTTTGTTTAGTCTTCTGAACCAGGCACTTCCTGGTTTGAGTCCCGCGGGAGTGGGCGTGTCGCTTCGGCTGCGATCGCCGCAGTGATTCTTGGGAGCACAGCGTGAAGGCAACTGTGTAGTGTTGACGGCGCCGCTCAGTAATAATCCGCTCCGTGTGTCTGTAAAAGCTCAGCGGGGATCCTCCGTAAAATCCCCACTGAGCCGTCAGCTGACAGGGCGGTCCCCGCACACTGTGCAGGGACTGCCCTGTCTTTCCTCCGCTCTCCACTATGGGCGGATCGAATGAACACGGACCATATGTCCGTGTTCATCCGATCCGCCAGACGGAAGAAAAATAGGATTTTCTTCCGTCCGAAAAATCGGATCTTTACGGAGGCGGACGATTATGGGTTACAGCGGATGACACCCGCAATCACATAGGGACCAATGTATGTCCCGTTTTCATCCGCAAACGGATGGAGGAAAATGCGGACATACGCTCCGTACGTCTGAAAGGGCCCTTAGTGTAGCAATATGGTTACATTTAACCACTTCAGACCCGCGCTATTGACAAAAGACGTCAACAGCGCGGCTCTCAAAGTGCCGGGTGGACCTCTTTGGACGTCTTTTTAAAAGCATTACCCGCGCGCGCCACTGGGTGGCGTGCATCGGGTAAACACTGTCCCGGCGCATCGCTGAAGAGCCAATGCGTGTACCTGGCAGCCGCGATGTCTGCCGGGTACACGTGATCGTCGGGAACACAGCAGGGACGTGGAGCTCTGTGTGTAAACACAGAGCTCCACGTGCTGTCAGAGGAGAGGAGACCGATCTGTGTCCCTTGTACATAGGGACACAGCATCGGTCACCTCCCCCAGTCAGCCCCCACACAGTTAGAACACACCCAGGGAATACATTTAACCCCTTCCTCACCCCCTAGTGTTAACCCCTTCCCTGTCAGTCACATTTATACAGTAATTAGTGCATTTTTATAGCACTGATCGCTATATAAATGTGAATGGTCCCAAAATTGTGTCAAAAGTGTCCGATATGTCCGCCGCAATATCGCAGTCCCAATAAAAATCGCAGATCGTCGCCATTACTAGTAAAAAAAAAAAAAAAAAATCATAATTCTGTCCCCTATTTTGTAGGCGCTATAACTTTTGCGCAAACCAGTCGCTTATTGCGATTTTTTTTTCTTTTTACAAAAATACGTAGAAAAATACGTATCGGCCTTAACTGAGAAAAAAAATAGTTTTTTTTTTTTTGTTTTTTTTTTTTTTAAATGGGATATTTATTATAGCAACAAGTAAATAATATATATATATTTTTTAAATTGTCGCTCCTTTTTTGTTTATAGCGCAAAAAATAAAAACTGCAGAGGTGATCAAATACCACCAAAATAAACCTCTACTTGTGGGGAAAAAAGGACGTCAATTTTGTTTGGGAGCCACGTCGCACGACCGCGCAATTGTCAGTTAAAGCGACGCAGTGCCGGAAGCTGAAATTTCGCCTAGGCACGAAGGGGGTTTATGTACCCAGTAAGCAAGGGGTTAATGAAGGTACAACATTTAGCAACTATTGCTACACTTAGAGGCGTCTCTCTTCTCTTTTATACACTGTAAAAAAATGCTTTGATATACAAGTGCTTTGGATTACAAGCATGTTTCTGGAACGAATTATGCTCGCAAACCAAGGTTTTACTGTATAAATTACTTAACAATCATACAAAATTATTTACAAAAATGTCCAATACTGTACTATAGTGCAGTCCATGATCATTAATAGGAGCATTAAAAAAATTAACCATATTCTTACCGTGAAAAGTCCATCAATCCAAACACAAACCATGCACCAATTTCTCATTAAAAATATATACAATAATATTAGTCAGGTGTTCTTTTTAGGCAATCACAAACTTATTGGGCCAGATTCACAAAAGAGATACGACGACGTATCTCCTGATACGCCGTCGTATCTCTGAGATACGATTGTCGTATCTATGCGCCTGATTCATAGAATCAGGTTACGCATAGATAGCCCTAAGATCGGACAGGTGTAAGTGACTTACACCGTCGGATCTTAGGCTGCAATTCTAGGCCGGCCGCTAGGTGGCGATTCCATTGCGGTCGGCGTAGAATATGCAAATGACTAGTTACGCCGATACACGAACGTCCGCTTTGCCCTTTAAACTAAAGCTGCCCTCTAGGTGGTCTAACCAATGTTAAGTATGGCCGTCGTTCCCGCGTCGAAATTTGAAATTTCACGTCGTTTGCGTAAGTCGTCCGTGAATGGCGCTGGACGCCATTTACGTTAACGTCGAAACCAATGACGTCCTTGCGACGTCATTTAGCGCAATGCACGTTGGGAAATTTTAGGGACGGAGCATGCGCAGTACATTCGGCGCGGGAACGCGCCTAATTTAAATGGTCCCCGCCCCATTTGAATTGGGGGGGCTTGCGCCGGGCGGATTTACGCTACGCCGCCGCAAGTTTACAGGCAAGTGCTTTGTGAATCAAGCACTTACGCTGAAAACTTGCGGCGGTGTAACGTAAATGTAATACGTTATGCCGCCGCAGCGTAGGGCGATTCTACGTGAATCTGGCCCATTGTGTCTTCTATCAGCACCCTTGTGTAGCCAATGAATGCTTACTCTCAGATGTTGACCTCTTAAATAAAGCCCACATCGGATAACATCATCTGCCCTTATTGGTGCCAACTCACTGGATGGAGGAAAAACCAGCGATCCCTTCCCTATGGTCAGTCCACCTCCTCCTGACTTTCCCTCAGATAGTTCATAAACACTCACAAATAAAAAGAAGAAATACTGTATCTAGTGCTCTCTGTACACAGTATATCCCTATTTATTGTAAAACACAAAATTGTACTCACATTTTGCCAACTTGAAAACAAAACAAGTACGCGAAGCAGCTGGCACCCACACTGGATTCATCAGCCTGTGGTAAACATCGTCCTTCCGACAGGTGACTTGAGACTCTCTACTCACCAGCTTTACGCGTTACGTCCCGGGGGACGTTCTCAGAAGCTCCTAAAGCTTTGCTAATGAAGCCTATTGTGTACTGGCCACAAACTATGGGCTCAAATTATAAAGCTAACACACCAGGCTAAGGTTTCCTTATTTTTAAAAATGACAGCTATTTTCATGTTAAAGCCAAAACATTTGGAAATCATGGTTACATGGCTAAAAATAAATATCCGTGTCTTAAATTTGGAGCTAAACCTATTAAAAAAGAACCCATTGAGAACAGGTAGTAGCTTTATTGTAAAAGAAAAATTCTTTGTCTCTTCTGCAATGAAATAAACGTACCTGCCTGTTTGCAGTCTTCTTCAAAACGTCCATATGTGCAGCTCAGGATGGTGCCCATGTGTTGGGGTGAATAAACTCCTGCCAATGCAACAGAGCTAGATTATCCTGTGCCTGGCAATCAAGTTGGCCGAAGACCCTGCATTCAGGAGAGAAGATGCTGGACACGCCTCACGGATGTCAGATTGTTGAAAGGGAAGCTAATTGTGGAGTTTTCTTCTCCTTTAAGGCTTTGTAAATTGGCCTTATAAGCTGATCCCAGTGGCCCAGATTCAAAGAGATCTGCGCTATATTTGCGGAGGCGCAGGGCAACTATTTTGCCGTGCGCCCACGCAAATATTTTGCGCTGCCCTCGATTCACGGAGCAGTAGCTCTGTAAATTGCGAGGGCGTGCCGGCAAAATTGCCCGGCGTAAGCGCGCGCAATGTAAATGATCCCGCCGAATCATTTAAATTAGGCGCGCTCCCGCGCCGAGCGTAGAGCGCATGCTCCGTCGGGACACTTTCCCGACGTGCATTGCGGCAAATGACGTCGCAAGGACGTCATTTGCTTCAAAGTGAACGTGAATGGCGTCCAGCGCCATTCACGAATCACTTACGCAAACTACGTGAAATTCAAATTTCACGTCGCGGGAACGGCGGCTATACTTTAGCATTGGCTGCCCCTACTATTAGAAGGGGCAGCCTTACGCTAAAGATGCCGTACGGAAACTCCGTACCTTGCGTACGCAGGGCCCGCGCAACATTGTGAATCGGCGTAAGTATGCAATTTGCATACTATACGCTGACCACAATGGGAGCGCCCCCTAGCGGTCAACGCAAGAATGCAGCCTAAAATCTGCGTGGCATAAGAGCCTTATGCCACGCAGATTTTAGGCTGCAGTCGGCGTAACAAGTTCTCTGAATCAGGAGAACTCGTTACGCCGGCGCAAGTCAGCAATTGCGCTGCGTAACCTATGGTTACGCAGGCGCAATTGCTTCTTGAATCTGGGCCAGTGTTGCCAACCTACCAGATTGAAATTTACTGACACAACACCCAAAATGTACTGGCACAGCTAAGTTTTTACTGGCAATTCCAAAAGTTACAAAATTACAGTTTTAAGTGCAAATTCCAGTATTTATGCTACAAATAAGTACAAGATGCAAGTAGCAATGCGATTTAACCACTTAAGGACCGCCTAACGCCGATATACGTCGGCAGAATGGCACGGCTAGGCACAATCACGTATCTGTACGTGATTGTATAATGCCCAGCCGTGGGTCGCGGGCGTGCGCCCGCGACCCGGTCCAAAGCTCCGTGACCGCGGATACGGGACTCGCGGACCCGATCGCAGCTGGAGTCCCTCGATCGGTCCCCGGAGCTGAAGAACGGGGAGAGCTGTGTGTAAACACAGCTTCCCCGTTCTTCACTGTGGCGCTGTCATCGACCGTGTGTTCCCTTATATAGGGAATCGCAATCGATGACGTCACACCTACAGCCACACTCCCCTACAGTTAGAAACACAGATGAGGTCACACATAACCCCATCAGCGCCCCCTTGTGGTTAACTCCCAAACTGCAATTGTCATTTTCACAATAAACAATGCAATTTAAATGCATTTTTTGCTGTGAAAATGACAATGGTCCCAAAAATGTGTCAAAATTGTCCGAAGTGTCCGCCATAATGTCGCAGTCACGAAAAAAATCGCTGATCGCCGCCATTAGTAGTAAAAAAAAAAAAATATTATAAAAATGCAATAAAACTTTCACCTATTTTGTAAACGCTATAAATGTTGCGCAAACCAACCGATAAACGCTTATTGCGATTTTTTTTACCAAAAATAGGTAGAAGAATACGTATCGGCCTAAACTGAGGAAAAAAAACGTTTTTTTATATATTTTGGGGGATATTTATTATAGCAACAAGTAAAAAATATTGAATTTTTTTCAAAATTGTCGCTCTATTTTTGATTATAGCGCAAAAAATAAAAACTGCAGAGGTGATCAAATACCACCAAAAGAAAGCTCTATTTGTGGGGAAAAAAGGACGCCAATTTTGTTTGGGAGCCAAGCCGCACGACCGCGCAATCGTCAGTTAAAGCGACGCAGTGCTGAATCGCAAAAAGCTGCATTTTGGTCCGGGTCTTAAGTGACTCTCCTGAGTCACAGTGACAGTCTCTCTCCATGCCAGGTGGTCCCTTCAGTCAGGTCCGATCCTAGGGTCACAGGCGCCTGGGTGCAGAAATATTTCTGGCGCCCCCACATGGGCGTGGTCATTTTACTAACTCCTCCCCTTTACAAATGTTTCTATGGCAATGACTCAACCACAGAGATGCTCCCCCACAAAGTCTTCATTACCCTGGGATCCTTACATGATCTCTTAACCACTTAAGCCCCGGACCTTTAGGCAGCTAAATGCCCAGGCCAGGTTTTGCGATTCGGCACTGCGTCGCTTTAACAGACAATTGCGCGGTCGTGCGACGTGGCTCAGAAACAAAATTGGCGTCCTTTTTTCCCCACAAATAGAGCTTTCTTTTGGTGGTATTTGATAACATGCGGTTTTTATTTTTTGCGCTATAAACAAAAATAGAGCGACAATTTTGAAAAAAATGCAATATTTTTTACTTTTTGCAATAATAAATATCCCCCAAAAACATATATAACATTTATTTTTCCCTCAGTTTAGGCCGATACATATTCTTCTACCTATTTTTGGTAAAAAAAATCGCAATAAGCGTTTATCGATTGGTTTGCGCAAAATTTATAGCGTTTACAAAATAGGGGATCTTTTTATTGCATTTTTATTAATTTTTTTTTTTTTTAATACTAATGGCGTCAATCAGCGATTTTTTTCGTGACTGCGACATTATGGCGGACACATCGGACAATTTTGACACATTTTTGGGACCATTGTCATTTTCACAGCAAAAAATGCATTTAAATTGCATTCTTTATTGTGAAAATGACAGTTGCAGTTTGGGAGTTAACCACAGGGGGCGCTGAACGTGTTAGGCTTCACCTAGTGTGTGTTTACAACAGTAGGGGGGTGTGACTGTAGGTCTGATGTCATCGATTGTGTCTCCCCTATAAAAGGGATCACTCGATCGATGCGCCGCCACAGTGAAGCACGGGGAAGCCGTGTTTACATACGGCTCTCCCCGTTCTTCAGCTCCGGGGAGCGATCGCGACGGAGCGGCTATAAACGAATAGCCACGCCATCATCCTGGATCGCTCCCCGAGGTAAGCCGCCCGCCGCACGCAGCGGAGGGGGTCCTGATCGGACCCCCGACCCGCGGAAAGGCAAGGACGTATATATACGCCCATCTGCCTGTCCGTGCCATTTTGCGGACGTAAATAGTCGTGCGGCGGGCGTTAAGTGGTTAACAATAAACAAAATACAGGAAGAGAAGCAGAGTACTTTATTGGGACCTGGAGGGGGGCCTCTCTGATGGACACAGAGAGGGCTTCTGTTTGAGAGTCTGTTAGAAAGAGCCCCCAGACATACTACAGACATGATACAGGAGATGGTGAGAGACTGCAGACATAGTACAGGAGATGGTCAGAAAATGCAGACATAGTACAGGAGATGGTCAGAAAATGCAGACATAGTACAGGAGATGGTCAGAGATTGCAGACATAGTACAGGAGATGGTCAGAGACTGCAGACATTGTACAGGAGATGATCAGAGACTGCAGACATTGTACGGGAGACGGACAGAGACTGCAGATGTAGAAAAGGAGATGATCAGAGACTGCAGACATTGTACAGGAGACGGTCAGAGACTGCAGACGTAGTAAAGGAGATGATCAGAGACTGCAGACATAGTACAGGAGATGGTCAGAGACACATCAGTTCTGGACGAACAATCACCTATGCTCAGAACATTAGTTCTGGACGGACACAAACAAGGAGAGAAGGAGGGAGGGGAGAACTCTGCCACTTCAGCGCCCCCACCTCTGCAGGCGCCTGGGTGCAAAGCACCCTGTGCACCCTGCCTAGGATCGGCCCTGCCTTCAGTCCCCTCCAGTCCAACCAGCACTGACAGTGCCGCTCCTGGCTTGCCTTACTCCCATCCTGCAGACCCACACACAAGGCACCGGCCGCCCGCTCAGCTCCCTTGCACCATGACATCACACGACAGGCTCAGACACTGCCTCCATCAGACCCATCCCCCCACCGGCACCGCCCAAACACACTGTAGCAGGCACTTGGATAGTCTCAGCCGGCTCCGGATCCGAGCTGCCTATGCACAGTTCCGAGCCAAGTGTCACAACCATATTTTTTACTGGCAACCTTTTCCTCTTACTGCCATTTACTAGCAGGAGAAAAGTGCCCATTTTTTACTGGCTGCCAGTAAAAATACTGGTGGTTGGCAACACTGGCTGGTCCTCCTCAATCTCATTTTGCTCCGTAAGTTTGATACCTTTTGCTTCGCATGTAAAAGGTCACCAGCCCGATACTAGAGGGTAGGGCAAAAGTAACCGTGTTGTCCTTGTTCAGAAGTTACAAAGGTAAGTGTCTAAAAAAATGCTCTTACCTTCATTCTAGCAATGCCATGTCTGCAAGATATTTGGTTGCCACTGAAATCTTTGCCCAATTTTTTTCTGATTTTGGTGTCTTCAGCCATCTTGATTGTCCTGTAGGTGGGGTCTTAGTTAGGTACCCTGTCTGGTAGGAAACACACACAATGTGATGCACTGAGGTATTTCTATATAAATCCTTGACATGTTAACCACTTCCATACCGGGCACTTACGCACCTTCCCGCCCAAGCCAATTTTCAGCTTTCAGCACTGTCGCACTTTGAATGGCAATTGCGCAGTCATGTGACACTGTACCCAAACAAAATTGGCGTCCTTTTTTCCCCACAAATAGAGCTTTCTTTTGGTGGTATTTGATCACCTCTGCGATTTTTTTTTTGCGCAACAACTAAAAAAAGACTGAAAATTTTGAAAAAAAATTACGTTTTTTATTTTTTCTGTACATTTTTTTGTAAATAAGTACGTTTTCTCTTTCAATTACGGGCACTGATATGGCGGCACTGATGGGCACCGATGAGATGGCACTGATGGACATCGATGAGGTAGTACTGACGGGCACAGATGAGGTGGCACTGATTGGCAGCGCTGGTATGCGGCACACATAGGCGGCACTGATGGGCACACATAGGCGGCACTGATAGGCACTCATGGGCGGCACTGATGGGCACTCATGGGCGGCACTCATGGGCGGCACTGATGGGCACTCATGGGCGGCACTGGGCACTCATAGGCGGCACAGATGGGCACTCATGGGCGGCACTGATGGATACTTACGGGTGGCACAGATGGGCACTGATAGGTGGGCACTGGGCATGGATGGGCACTGTGGGGTGGCACTGATGGACACTGTGGGGCGGCACTGATTTACCCATGTGTGCCAATCAGTGCCCATTTGTGAGCACTGATTGGCATCTTTTTTATTTTTTTTATGCTGTTTTTTTTTTGCTCAGACTTTTTTTTTCTTTTTTTTTGTCCCTTTTTTTTTTGCCCACCCTGGTGCTCCAGGGTGGGCATCCCTGGTGGTCCAGTGTGGCGATCCGAGGGGGGGCTGCAATGATAAACAATCAGCGCGAACCCCCCCCTGTCAGGAGAGCCGCCAATCGGCTCTCCTCTACTCGCGTCTGTCAGACGCGAGTGAGGAAGAGCCATCAACGGCTCTTCCTGTTTACATTGTGATCAGCCGTGATTGGACACGGCTGATCACGTGGTAAAGAGTCTCCGTGAGAGACTCTTTACCGAGATCGGTGTTGCGGGGTGTCAGACTGACACCCTTCAACAACGATCGCCGCGATGCGCGCCCCCGGGGGCGCGCAGCGGCTCAGAATCCTGAGGACGTCATATGACGTCCAGTCAGAATTAGACAACCACTTTGCCGCCGTCAATCTGTCATTGGCGGGCGGAAAGTGGTTAAAGACCGATCCTAGTGACACTTTACCCACTAACAACCATACCTCAACCCCCTTATACCTTACCCCACAAACCCCAATTATACAAAGGACCACGTTGTGGAGTAAAATTGGCCTTCCGGCCTTCTTTATTTAACCAATATAAAAATTAACATAAATAACCGTTTCAATTACTTTTAAATAACTATATACACATTTTCCAACACTTGGTGGTCTAGAGGACCACCCCTCTCAACTTGGACACTGGGACAACAATTATTACCTAGGTCTCAGTCGCGAGACACCGACTCAGAGGCAGTATAACCGTCCGCAGTGACCTAACACTTAACCCCTTCCTGGTTAACCCACGTCAACCGAAAGGCACCCAATAACCCCCATACCACGTATGGGTACAACCTTTTTCTACCCCAACTTCCAGACTTTTCTCGTCTTACAGAGACCCAAAACCGCCCGCTAGAAAGCCTAAAACCAGGGAGGGTGGGTGGGCAGCTTCTTCCTCTGAGTTGAAAATGGAGGAGTGACAAAAACGTCACTTCCTCCAGGCCAGACACCTCTGCCGCCCCCACCCCTCTCACAGCCAACCCCTGCCCTACATCTAGAGGAGCCTATCACCACGACCAGTCCCTCCCTGTCATGCCGCCCCTCCCCCAAACTTTGTTTGCTCCTTCCCTTTCTGAACAGTCTTCTTTCTACAACACATAATTGAATATTCTCATTGTATATCAAAATATGTAACCGGAAGACATCTGCAGTTACAGGGAGTAGTGTTCCTTGGTGGAATACCGTAGGAGTAATTTGAGCAAACTACACTAGCTCCATGCAACTGGGCCAGACACCAGAGAGGAGTTATAAAAAGGCAGCCTTCCCTGAGCTTTCCCTACTCGACTGGAACCTCTCCTCGCGCTAAACATTGTCCCTCACAAGCAGGTTCCTTTCAATGTAAGACTAGTCTCACATTGAAAGTAGTGAGCAGACATCTTCCCTATAAGAAGACACAATGGTAATAAAACAGGCAGGAACTAGAATTTACATGCTGGTGTCATCTCTGAACCATTAATTCAGCCCAAGAAGTGATTGTAGACACTAGATAATGCCTGAACACAAACGGCACCATACTTCTGGAAAGAACAGCAGACAAGGCCCCCCTCCATACAGTATTATTAGAAGACCCCGATGCTTCCCTCCCCCGCTCACCAGGATCCGTTTAAAGAGCCCTTTTTTCTAATTGGGCGGGAGGCTGACGCTCGGCATGTCGCGGCCGTTGCTCGCCCCCTCCAGTCGGACTCGCCGTTCTGCTCCCTCGTCCGGTTCCCCTCGTGCTGTGGCCCGATTCCTCCTCCCCATGGTAGTCGGTGTGACTACTAGTCTGCTGTGCTGCTGGCCTGTCGGCGGGCGGGCGGCCTCCTCCTGGCGGCTCCGGACTGTGAGGGAGGGAGGAGGAGGGGAGAGGGAGCCGGCGGCCATCCATTGGATTCAAAAGCCGCGCCTCCTTCTCAGGCTGTTCCGTGATAGGCGGAACAGTCATTTTCCCAGCAGAGCCTCTGTTTAGTGTTCAGCCTATCGCGGATGTCCTCACATCCGAGGCCGAGGCTGAGGATGAGAAGGCATCCGTGATAGGCTGAACACTAAACAGAGGCTCTGCTGGGAAAATTAGTGTTCCGCCTATCACAGACGGAACAGTCAGAGGGGGAGGCGCGCTTTTTTAATAATGGATGGCCGACGGGCGGCTGAGTGACAGGTAGGTGTAATTACGGTAACGCCGCCCAAGTGATGGGAACGGCGTTGCCGTGAGGGGAAGAGTAATCTGGTAGATTACTCGTTACCCTCAAAAGGGGCTGCGTTAGGTAATGGCGTTTATTTAAACGCCGTTACTTACAACACTGGTTATGAGGACAGAGAGGGATCCAGTGCAGACAGGGGACACAGGGGGATGCATGGGGGGGGGGGGGAGGACACTGCTGCTGGGGGTTCTACTTCGGGGCCACCATCCATTCCTTTACCCATCCTCTCTTCTCCTCCTCAAATTGCCAGCTCCGGGGAGAAGATGATGCCACGCAGAGGAGGGTAGGCAGAGCATTTGTCTCTGCCTCCGTCACTGTTACCCTACCCTACGTGTAACCGGTCTGGCCAGTCATCGGCCATCATGGGGTTGCCTGTCAATCCTCTCCCCAGGCCAAGTAGCAATATTAGCAATTGCTGTGCCGGAGGCTATATTAGTGCAGGAGGCAGCCGCAGTAGGATGGGTGGGAGTTTTTTCGTGCAGGGGGAGGCTTTTTGCCGCCCCTCCCCCATGGCGCCTATGGCACGTGCCATGGCTGCCATACCCTAGATACACCACTGGTTCTGTGACCAGTGCCACAACTTCTCCTCTCAAGGCATTGGATGGAATCTCTAATGCCCTGTACACACGATCGATTTTCCCGTCGGAATAAACTCAGATGTTTTTTTCCGACAGAATCCCCCTCAAGCTGTCTTGCATACACACGGTCACACTAAAATCCGACCGTCAAGAACGCGGTGACGTAAAACACTACGACAAGCCAAGAAAATTAACTTCTATGCTTCCGAGCATGCGTCAAATTGTTTCCGAGCATGCATGGTTTTTAGTCCGTCGGAATTGCATCCAGGTGAACGGAAATTCAGAAAAAAATATTTTTCATCGGAAAAATTGAGAACATGTTCTCTATCTAATTCCGTCTGAATTTTCGAGGGAAAAATTCCGATGGGGCATACACACGGACGGAATATCAGATGAAAAGCTTCCGTCTGACTTTTTCTGTTGGAAATTACGCTCGTGTGTACAAGGCATAAGGGTCCAATTGCCCTACAAAATCTCCGCTTTCCATGCAGCGATGGCACAAGACCACCTACAGGTGGAAAGACTAACTGCACCTGCACCTGCCTACAGTCCGGCCAGTATGCTCTAACTCATGGGTGCTCAGCCTGTGGTCCTCCAGCTGTTGCGGAACTGTAAATGTAGGGCCAGATTCACAGAAAAAGTACGCCGGAGTATCTACTTTCAAATTTGCCGCGTCGTATCTTTATTTTGAATTCACAAACAAAGATACAATGGCATTTGGCTAAGATCCGTCAGGCGTACGGCTTCGTACGCCTTCGGATCTTAGGATGCAATACTTCGGCGCCCGCTGGGTGGAGTTCGCGTCGTTTTCCGCATCGGGTATGCTAATTAGCTGTTTAGGGCGATCCACAAAGGTACGCGCGTTAGTCGCATTATCTTACGTCATCGCTAGTCGGCTTTTCCCGTCTTAAAGTTGCGATTGCTATTTAGGTGGTGTAAAATTAGACAGCCCATGTTAAAGTATGGCCGTCGTTCCCCTGTCAAATTTCAATTTTTTTTTTTTTTTGCGTAAGTCGTCTGGGAATTCGAAAAGTACGTAACGCACGTCGCCGTTCAAAACATTACGTCGGGGCGACGTCATTTCGCGCAAAGCACGGCGGGAAATTTCAAAACGGAGCATGCGCAGTACTTTTGGCGCGGGAACGCGCCTAATTTAAATGATACACGCCCCATTTGAATTAGGCGCTGAAAACTTGCGGCGGTGTAACGTAAATGGGAAACGTTACGCCGTCGGATTTCTACATGAATCTGGCCCGTAGTCTTTACCTCTCCTGTAATCAGTAGAGCTGCTTATGATTGCTCCAGTTTATTCTGAGTTCCACGGGCTATGGGTTTAGCTGCTCCCCCCTGTTTTCTGGATGGTTCTGGAAAGTAGTGGGCTAGGAGAGTTAAATCTACAGTATGGATATTTATGTGGCCCCAGCCAATCCCTGGGGGAGGGTGCCCAGTTGGTGGCTTGGAATGAGCATCAATTGTCTAAAGCCTGGAGCTGCCCTGTTCTTGTCCAGGAGGAGGAGTTCCCAGACTGAAGGGCTAATGCCCTTCTGGTCAGCCCAATTTGTGCTTTTTCATTTTGCTCAACGAGGTCCCAGCTGTTCTAGTGAACTCTGCTGGAGCTGACTGAGGGACTTCTTTTTGTGATCTGATCTGAGGAATTCTCTGATGTGTCTGGCAGATATTGGAAGAAGGCATCCAACTATCCAAGGATATTAGTGAGTATAGACCGGTGTGTGAGACTCCTGCACCTCTGTGCGGCTGCTAGCCCTCTTGCACCAGAGTCAGCTTGTCCTTAACCAATTGCCTACCACTGTATTGTCATATGACGGCCGCAGGAACCCTTTGTCCCTCCGGGCGGCCGTCATATGACATCCTCTGCTTTCCGACATTGTGGAGAGCGTGCGCTTGCTCGCCGCATCACTGGAGACCCGATGCGCGTACCCAGAGGCCGCGATGTCTGCCAGGCACCCGCGATTGCTCATCACAGAGCAGGGACGTGGATCGGTGTATGTAAACACACAGGGCCAGATTCACAGTACAAGTACGCCGGCGTATCTACTGATACTCCGGCGTACTTTAAAATTACCCGCCTCGTATCTTTAGTTTGAATCCTCAAACCAAGAGACGACGGCTTTTGGCTTCGATCCCACAGGCGTAAGGCTTCGTACGTCTTCGGATCGTAGGTGCAATACTTTGGCGCCCGCTGGGTGGAGTTTGCGTCGTTTTCCGCGTCGGGTATGCTAATTAGCTGTTTACGGCGTTTCACAAAGGTACGCGTGGCCGTCGCATTCTCTTACGTCGTCGCTTGTCGGCTTTTCCCAGCGTATAGTTAAAGCTGCTGGGCCAGATTCACAGTACAAGTATGCCGGCGTATCTACTGATACTCCGGCGTACTTTAAAATTACCCGCGTCGTATCTTTAGTTTGAATCCTCAAACCAAGAGACGACGGCTTTTGGCTTCCATCCGACAGGCGTACGGCTTCGTACGCCTTCGGATCGTAGGTGTAATACTTCGGCGCCCGCTGGGTGGAGTTTGCGTCGTTTTCCGCGTCGGGTATGCTAATTAGCTGTTTACGGCGATTCTTGAAGGTACGCGCGGCCGTCGCATTCTCTTACGTCGTCTCTAGTCGGCTTTTCCTGGCGCATAGTTAAAGCTGCTATTTCTTGGCTTATATTTAGACTTGCCATGTTAAAGTATGGCCGTCGTTCCCGCGTCGAATTTTAATTATTTTTTTTTTTTCGCGTAAGTCGCCCGTGAATAGGAAAGGACGTAACGCACGTCGCTGTTCAAAAAAATGACGTTGGTGCAACGTCATTTTGCGCAAAGCACGGCGAGAAATTTCAAAACGGAGCATGCGCAGTACGTTCGGCACGGGAACGCGCCTAATTTAAATGATACAAGCCCCATTTGAATTAGGCGGGCTTGCGCCGGACGGATTTACGCTACGCCGCCGCAAGTTTACAGGCAAGTGCTTTGTGAATCAAGCACTTGCCCGTAAAACTTGCGGCGGTGTAACGTAAATGCAATACGTTACGCCGCCGGAATTCTACCTGAATCTGGCCCACAGATCCACGTTCTACATGGGTAGAGGAGAACTGATCGTGTGTTCCTATATTGCAGGGATATGCAATTAGCAGACCTGCAGCTGTTGCAGAACTACAAGTCCCATGAGGCATAGCGAGACTCTGACAGCCACAAGCATGACACCCATCAGCAGAAGCATGATGGGACTTTGAGGTTTTGCAACAGCTGGAGGTCCGCTAATTACATATCCCTGCTATATAGGAACAACGATCGGTCTCCTCCCCTCATCAGTCCCCTCCCCCCACAGTTAGAATCACTCTCTAGGACACACATTTAACCCCTTGATCGCCCCCTAGTGTTAACCCCTTCCCTGCCAGTGACATTTATACAGTAATCAGTGCATTTTTATAGCACTGATCGCTTTATAAATGTCAATGGTCCCAAATAAGTGTCGAAAGTGTCCGATATGTCTGCTGCAATGTCACAGTCACAATAAAAATCGCAGCTCGTCGCTATTAGTAGTAAAAAATATAATAATAATAAAAATGCCATAATTCTATCCCCTATTTTGTAGACACTATAACTTTTGCCCAAACCAATCAATATACGTTTATTGCGATTTGTTTTATGTAGAAGAGTACATATCGGCCTAAACTGAGAAAAAATGTATTTATTTTTTTTAACAAATTGGGATATATTTTTTCAAAATTGTTGGTCTTTCTGGCCCAGATTCTTAAAGGACTTACGACGGCGCAGCGCCATGTACGCCGTCGTAAGTCCTAATCTGACCCGTTGTATCTATGCGACTGATTCTTAGAATCAGTTACGCATAGATATCCATTAGATCCGACAGGCGTAAGTCTCTTACGCCGTCGGATCTTAATTGCATTTTTTTTTGGACTGCTAGGTGGCGCTTCCGTCGAAATCTGCGTCCAGTATGCAAATTAGCTAGATACACGAATTCCCGAACGTACGCGCGGCCGACGCAGTAAAGTTACGACGTTTACGTTAGGCTTTTCCCGGTGTAAAGTTGCCCCTGCTATATGAGGCACAGCCAATGTTAAGTATGGCCGTCGTTCCCGCGTCAAAATTTAAAAAAGTTACGTCGTTTGCGTAAGTCATCCGTGAATGGGGCTGGACGTCATTTACGTTCACGTCGAAACCAATGACGTACTTGCGACGTCATTTGGAGCAATGCACACTGGGATATTTTACGGACGGCGCATGCGCAGTTCGTTCGGCGCGGGGACGCGCTTCATTTAAATGATACACGCCCCCTACCCGCCAAATTTGAATTCCGCCGGGTGATTTACGATACGCCGCCGCAACTTACGGAGCAAGTGCTTTGAGAATACGGCACTTGCCCGTGTAAGTTGCGGAGGCGTAACGTAAATGAGATACTTTACGCCCGCACAATTTTGCGCCAATCTACGTGAATCTGGGCCTCTTTGTTTATAGCCCAAAAAATAAAAACCTCAGAGGTGATCAAATACCACCAAAAGAAAGCTCTATTTGTGGGAAATAAAACACTACCTAGGAAACACATAACCCCTTAAGTGCCCCCTACAGGTTAACCCCTTTACTGCCAGTGTAATTTTTACAGTAATTAGTGCATTTTTATAGCACTTTTCGCTGTAAAAATTACAATGGCCCCAAAATAGTGTCAAAAGTGTCCGATGTGTCCGCCATATTGTCGCAGTCAGGATAAAAATTGCTGATCGCCGCCATTACTAGTAAAAACATTTTTTTTTTATAAAAATGGCATAAAACGATCCCCTATTTTGTAGATGCTTTAACTTTTGCGCAAACCCACCAATAAACGCTTATTGCGATTTTTTTTTTTACCAAAAATATGTAGAAGAATGCGTATCGGCCTAAACTGAGGAAAAACAACGGGCCAGATTCACATAGAGATACGACGGTGTATCTCCTGATACACCGTCGTATCTCTGAGTTTCGTCGGTCGTATCAATGCGACTGATTCATAGAATCAGTTACGCATAGATATGCCTAAGAACCGACAGGTGTAACTGTGTTACACCGTCGGATCTTAGGATGCAATTTCCGGCCCGGCCGCTAGGTGGCGTTTCGGTTTATTTACACAACGAATATGCAAATGAGGAGATACGCCGATTCAGAAACAAACGACCCCCCGGCGCTTTTTTTTTTACATCGTTTGCGTTCGGCTTTTTCCGGCGGATAGTTACCCCTGAGGCGCAGCCAATGTTAAGTATGGCCATCGTTCCCACGTCGCGATTTAAAAATTTTACGTCGTTTGCGTAACTCGTCCATGAATGGGGCTGGACGCAATTTACGTTCACGTCGAAACCAATGACGTCCTTGCGACGTCATTTAGCGCAATGCACGCTGGGTACATTTGCGGACGGCGCATGCGCTATTCGATCGGCGCGGGAACGCGCCTGATTTGAATAGTACACTCCCCCTAGCCGCGGAATTTGAATTCCGCCGGGGGATTTACGATACGCCGCCGCAAGTTTTGAGGTAAGTGCTTTGTGAATTACCCACTTGCCTCAAAAACTTGCGGCGGCGGATCTTAAATCACATAGGTTACGCGGATCTAAAGATCCGCTAACCTATGTGAATCTGGCCCAATGTATTTTTGTATATTTTTGGGGGATATTTATTATAGCAAAAAGTAAAAAATATTATTATTTTTTTAAATTGTCGCTCTATTTTTGTTTATAGTTTAAGAAATAAAAACCACAGAGGTGATCAAATACCACCAAAAGAAAGCTCTATTTGTGGGGAAAAAAATACTTCAATTTTGTTTGGGAGCCACATCGCACGACCGCGCAATTGTCAGTTAAAGTGACGCAAAAAGGGGCCCGGTCATTTAGCAGCATTATGGTCCGGGGCTTAAGTGGTTAAAGAAAAACTCCACTTTCTTTAGAAAAAATATATGTAATATAGCATATACCTTACTACACAAGCCATTTTGAAATGTAATTACCCTTCCATGTCAATCTGTAGCTGCTGTCATTTTCTAAAACTGTCAAAAAATTCAATGCAATACGGCAACCTAGAGGCGTTCTGTACAGTATTTGCAGACCCCCCCCCCCCCAGAAATGTAGGGCCAGATTCACAGAGGAGATACGACGGCGTATCTCCTGATACACCGTCGTATCTCCTGTCGTATCTATGCGGCTGATTCATAGAATCAGTTACGCATAGATAGCCCTAAGATCCGACAGGTGTAATTGACTTACACCGTCGGATCTTAGGATGCAATACTTCAGCCGCCGCTGGGGGGAGTTTGCGTCGTATTCCAGCGTCGGGTATGCAAATTAGCAGTTACGGCGATCCACAAAGGTTTTTCCCGTCGTTACGTCGGCGCAAGTCTTTTTTTCCCGTCGCAAAGTTAGGTGTGCTTTAACATGGTGTAAAATTACTTCACCATGTTAAAGTATGCCCGTCGTTCCCGCGTCGCTTTTGAATTTTTTTTTCCCGGCGTAAGTACGCTACGCACGTCGCGATTCACAAACACGTCGGCCCGCCGTAAGTTCGCGCAAAGCACGTCGGGAAAATAGCGAACGGAGCATGCGCAGAACGTCCGGCGTGGGACCGCGCCTAATTTAAATGGTACCCGCCCCATTTGAATTGGGCGGGCTTGCGCCGGACGACTTTACGTTACACCGCCGCAAGTTTCCAGGTAAGTGCTTTGAGGATCAGGCACGGGTTATGTTACACGGCCGTGAATTTTCGTGAATCTGGCCCGTAATTTCCTACTTGTGTGATTGGCTCACTGATTTTCTCGGAAGTCTGCTCTAAGGCCCCGTACACACGAGGGGATCTCCGCTGGAAACGGTCCGCCGGACCGTTTCCAGCAGAGATTCCTCCTCCGGATTTGGATCCGATGGCTTGTCGCCGCGATGATGACGTGCGCGACGCTGGAAGGTAAGTACTTCCACGCATGCGTCGAATCATTACGACGCATGCGAGGGAGGGGAGCAGACGGATTGATCCGGTGAGTCTGTACAGACCACCGGATCAATCCGCTGGACCCGATTCAAGCGGATAGATTTCTTAGCATGCTAAGAAATTTATATCCGCTTGAAATCGATCGGCCCGAGAAATCTCTGCGGATTAATATCCGCTAGGCCGTACAGACGACCGGATTTGTCCGCTGGAACTGATCCGCGGATCAATCCCAGCGGATAGATCCGGTCGTGTGTACGGAGCTTTAGATACAAGTACAATTATAGGTATCCACTGTAATAGGAATTTGGTGAGATACTCCCGAAAAGAGGTAAATACTTTTAAATGGATATGTAGCACCCTGAAGTTTAGGCAGGGTTGCTATCAGGTTTAGTTGCCAGGTGGTAGTTGCCTTGGCCAACTGTTAGGAGATCAATTAATTTCCCCCTAATTCTGGAATTGCTGCACTTCTCTCTAATGTCGCTAGGTGGCATGATAGCTGGTGACATTAGATAAGACAAGGGCATCGCAAGGACAGATTATGAATGAATGGGGTGTCTCAGCCAATTTTCGGGGGTTTCTTTAGGCCCCTTGGCCTGCTGGGAGAGCCTATTTATTTGGGTGGAGTCAGGTGATCAGGGTTCTGTGCCACCTGGATGGCTGTCTGGGTGGACGTGTGTTATGCTGCCCCGGGCTGCTAGGCCGGAAGCCTGAGGTCCATCTTGGGGGACATCTGGCTGCTAGGCTGTCTGAGGGCCTATCCAGAAGAAGGAGCAGCGTAGGGTTGGGACTGCGGGCTTGTAGTCCGACAAGAAGTAGCATTTCCGCCGGCCGGGGAACCAGCTGTGTTTGGAGGTAGAGGGGAAGCTGTCACCACTAGGGGACCATCCACCTTGTTACCTGAGACCACTGTGAGTGAGCTGAGCACAGTACCAGAGCAGACGGTAAAGAAGTGGGAAAACCTCAGCAAGTGCCAAGCCAGGGACCCAGTGGGACAGCAGATATATCGGCCTAAACTGATGAATAAATTTGTTTATTTTATATATTTTTTTTGGATATGTACTCTAGCCGAAAGTAAAAAATA
This sequence comes from Rana temporaria, assembly GCF_905171775.1. NCBI lineage: Eukaryota > Metazoa > Chordata > Amphibia > Anura > Ranidae > Rana > Rana temporaria. The sequence continues at coordinate 519,040,091 of NC_053490.1, forward strand.
TTTTTTTTGTTTTCCAAAATTGTCGCTCTTTTTTTGTTTATAGCCCAAAATATAAAAACCGCAGAGGTGATCAAATACAACCAAAAGAAAGCTCTATTTGTGGGAAGAAAATTCATCAATTGTGTTTGTTTCAATAACCAGGAAATAAAGGTTGCCGATTCTTGGAGGCCCCAAGTATCAATTATACACTTCGTATCTGCGTAAGTACTTACATGGTCCCCAGCCGTACCACACTGGCTCGGGGATGAACCACATTCAGCAGATACCACACTTTTAATTACCAGTTAATCCACCATAACTGGCGTTCCACCGGGGGCTCCATACCTGAGATGGGTCCCTAATATAATAGGCACACAAGGGGGCAGATCCACAGAGAGAGTACGCCGGCGTATCTACTGATACGCCGGCGTATCTACTGATACGCCGGCGTACTTTCAAATTTCCCGCGTCGTATCGTTGTTTTGAATCCTCAAAACAAGATACAACGGCATCTGGGTTAGATCCGACAGGCGTACGTCTTCGTACGCATTCGGATCTAAGATGCAATTCTTCGGCGTCCGCTGGGTGGCGTTCGTGTCGTTTCCGCGTCGAGTATGCAAATTAGCTATTTCCGACGATCCACGATCGTACGAGCGGCCGGCGCATTCCTTTACGTCGTCTCTAGTCGGCTTTTTCCGGCGTATAGTTAAAGCTGGTATTTCGTCGCGTATAGTTAAACCTGCTATGTTAAGTATGGCCGTCGTTCCCGCGTTTAATTTGATTTATTTTTTTTTGTTTGCGTAAGTCGTCCGTGAATCGGGATGGACGTAATTCACGTCTATGTTAAAAAAAAATACGTTGTTGCGACAAAGCGCAATGCACGGCGGGAAATTTAGAAACGGAGCATGCGCAATTCGTTTGGCGCGGGGACGCGCTTCATTTAAATGAAACACGCCCCCCTAATCGCCGATTTGAATTACGCGCCGTTACGCCGCCAGAGATAGACTACGCCGCCGTAACTTACGGTGCACAATCTTTCAGGATTCAAACCAAAGCCGGGAAAGTTACGGCGGCGTATGTCTGATACGCTGTGCGGGTGCAGATCTCTGTGGATCTGCCCCAATTTGTTTAAAAATGCCTTCAAAGACCCCAATCGCATGAAACAACAGACATAAGACAAACCTCTTCGATGCAGGGTGGGTGGGCAGGAACGTTCTTCCCCCACGTTTCTTCACCGGATGCCGGGAATTCTTTACTTCTCCCCAAAGACTCCCCATGAAGCCCCTCCCAAATGGCTGGCAGCACCAATCCCATAAGAGGCCATTAGAATGTGTAAAAATGTAACTCTTTCACCTCCAGATTCCCCTGCGTCCCATATCATGTTATTTTTTATTTTTTTTCGGGCTGTACTTTCTTTTATAACAGAAAAATCGTAGCTAAAGAAAAAGCCTCTGAATGTGGTCACTGAATACAAGAAACATTTTTCTCACAAATGCAGGAAGTAACAAGTACTACTCGGGTGATATTTTTGTGTTGTATTGTATTTCGGTGTCTTGACCACCAACCGTCACTAATCACAGCCCCGAGCCACTAGTCGGACCTCATCGGCCTACTGCCAGGAGACCATCCCCTCATGACTTCTTATATTGGCATATGGAAGGTTTGTGTGGTTCTTTTGGTAATATCTGATCATGTTGGTAAGTTAAATTCTTTACTCTACTTTACTTTACTCTTACATATTTTAGATTTAATCAATCAACAGTTATTCTTAAGTGTTGTAAACCAGAGAAGCTAATGAGAATCCATCTTCTACGAGTTTGTTAGGAGACCGTCTCTCATATAACTTCTTATATTGGCATATGGAAGGCTTGTGTGGTCCCCTTCAATACCAGGCTTTTTTTACCCACCTCCATACTGGGCCTATTCTGGCACTTCTCTCCTATATGTACAAATCATCATTATTTTGCTAGAAAATTACTGAGAACCCCCAAATGTTATATATGTTTTTTTTTAGCAGACAACCTAGGGAATAAAATGGTGGTCATTGCTTTTTATCTTGCACGGTATTTGCGCAATAATTTTTCAAACGCCTTTTTGTTTGGAAAAAAATGAATAAAAAAATTAACAAAACAGTAAAGTTAGCCCAATTTTTTTATATAATGTGAAAGACGATGTTACGCCGAGTAAATAGATACCTAACATGTCACGCTTTAAAATTGCGAACACTCATGGAATGGCGCCAAACTTCGTTACTTAAAAATCTCCATAGGCCACGCTTTGAAAATTTTTCCAGGTTACCAGTTTAGAGTTACAGAGAAGGTCTAGTGCTAGAATTGTTGCACACACTCTAACGCACGTGGCAATACCTCACATATGTGGTTTGAACGGCGTTTACATACATGGGCGGGTTTACGTGTGCGTTCGCTTCTGAGCGTGAGCAACCGGGACAGTAGCGTTTTAAAAAATTTTTATTATTATTATTTATTTATTTTTACTTATTTTATTTTTTTTACACTTTTTTTTTACACTTTTTTTTTGATCACTTTTATTCCTATTACAAGGAATGTAAACATCCCTTGTAATGGTAATAGTGTGTGACAGGTCCTCTTTATGGAGAGATGCGGGGTCAATAAGACCCCACATCTCTCCTCCAGGCTGGAAAGCATGAGATCGTGAAAAAAAATTCACCGATCTCATGCTTACTAGCCGCAATCGCGGCTTTGTATACTTCTGGGTACCCGGGTGTGACGTCATCACATCGTGCCCGGGCCTCCGACGGTCATAGAGATGACTGGTGACCATCTGGTCACCAGTCATCTTCTATGCTTCCCATCCGACGCTGGACGATTCTTTCTCCGGGCCCCCGATGGCACGGGAGAGCCAGAGAAACACTGGATGGCGGCGGGAGGGGGGTTGTCCCCTCCTGCTGCCTGTAAGAACAATCAAGCGACAGAACCACCGCTTTGATCGTTCTTATGGTGTGCAGAATCGCCGCCAGAAAACAATGATATCTGAATCATGCCTCTAGCTGCAGGCATCATTCAGATATCCCCTCACAAAGCCCAGGACGTCATATGACGTCCACCCGGGACTCTTTGCGGTTGATTTACTAAAACTGGAGAGTGCAAAATCTGGTCCAGCTCTGCATAGAAACCAATCAGCTTCCAGTTTTTTGCCCTCGTTAACACTGTACACTGTTTTGAAATTGCGTAAGTTCATCTAAATTGCACAATTTCAAAGCCGCATTTAAGTCCGACTTTGGGGGCCACTTGAAAGACATCTGTGTGGATTCATGCGCAGATGTCTATTGAAATTGCCTCTGAAGTCACCAAAAGTAGTGCAGCAACCACTTTTGGAAATCGGTGCGGCACTGATAGGCAAACTCCTATTTCTGGCATTAGGTTCTGATTTGACATGCAATTTGACTTGTGCCAATGTGAACATGGGCTTCTTTTCAAAGCTTAATTGAACAAATTGATGTTAGAAGCTGATTGGCTACCATGCACAGCTGCTCCAGAGTTTGCACTCTACATTATTTTGCTGCGTACACACGATCGGAATTTCCGACAACAAAACCGTTTTTTTTCCGACGGATGTTGGCTCAAATTTGTCTTGGATACACACGGTCGCATGTGTTGCTCGAAAATTCCGATGGTCAAGAACGCGGTGACGTACAACACTATGACGAGCCGTGATAAATGAAGTACAAAGATTCCGAACATGCGTCGAATTGGTTCAATACATGCGCAGCACTTTTGTGCATCGGAAATGGCTACACATGATCGGAATTTCCTACAAGAACTTTTGCCGTCGGAAAAATTGAAAACCAGCTCTCAAACATTTGTTGTCGGAAATTCAGACAGCAAATGTCTGATGGAGCCTACACACAGTCGGAATATCCGACCAAAAGCTCACATTGAACATTTGTTGTCGGAAATTCCGATTGTGTGTACGCGGCATTTGTCTTGTATATTGTATTTAACAAGTCGGGACTACCTTGGAGATTTGGATGTTTTTGGCTACTACAGCTACTCCTGTTGCGTTCTCCATAATTTATGATGTCTACAAAATCCAGCGTGGTGGGAGACACACAGCACAGAGATCTCATTTACAAAATCCCAGAGAGATAGAAGATATTTTTAGGTGGCATAACTATCCACATTCCATCAAAAACTAAAATGCCAGATTGGTGTTTTAAACCAAAAATAAAAGATACACCCAAGCACAATTTTTTTTTTAGCTCACTCCACCCCCATGAACACACACATATGAATGAAAATGCATCCATCGGGGGTGCCTACGTATCAAAATGTAATAGGGTACCAAAGTTTGTCCACATTTTTGCAAATTTAAAGCTTGGCAGATTGGGTAAGTATTTATTTTACCAAAAAAGTGGATACCATATTGCATTTGTGTGCCCTAAAGTTAACTTTAATATATTTTGTACTGAAATTTTGGTGTGGCATAACAGATTTGAAATACCAACGTGTTATTCTCCAGGGTCCAGTGGCGGCCTGCCCATAGGGGTGCCCGGGCGCCGCCCCCCCCCCCTCCTTAAGGCTTTTAAAATGTGTTCTGCAGTGCTGGGCAAAAAACATACACTCATACATTGCATGAGTGTATGTTATTGTGGCCAGCCTAGTCAGATATCCGGACATAGGGCGCCGGTTATTTGAATAAGGACAGCTGGTTGGCTGTGCGGAAGTGCCTATCAGAGCCAGCAGCTCTGATAGGCTTCCGAGTACAGCCCTTCAGCTCCCAGATGTCTTATCTTCGGAACGTAGTGGGCTACGTCCCTTGGATAAGACTGACGGCCGTCTCAGCCAATCAGGTTCACTGATTCTGGTTATCAGTAACCTGATTGGCTGAAGCGTCATCGAGGGTGGCAGAAGACATCGAGGGACTGTGGAAGGAGGATGGCGAACCCCAGAAAGGTAAGTGCCGGGCGGGGGGATCTGACTGGCAGCATTTTACAGGGGACAATTGATGTGGGGACAATTGATGTGGGCACAGTGGGGACAATTGATGTGGGGACAATTGATGTGGGCACAGTGGGGACAATTGATGTGGGCACAGTGGGGACAATTGATGTGGGCACAGTGGGGACAATTGATGGCATGGCACAGTGGCTGCGTTTGATGGCACAGTGGCTGCGTTTGGCATGGCACAGTGGTGACAATTGATGGGCACAGTGGTGACAATTGATGGCACAGTGGCTGCGTTTGATGGCACAGTGGCTGCGTTTGGCATGGCACAGCGGCGACAATTGATGGGCATAGTGGTGACAATTGATGGCACAGTGGCTGCGTTTGATGGCACAGTGGCTGCGTTTGGCATGGCACAGTGGTGACAATTGATGGCATGGCACAGTGGTGACAATTGATGGCATGGCACAGTGGCTGCATTTGATGGGCACAGTGGCTGCCTTTGATGGGCACAGTGGCTGCCTTTGATGGGCACAGTGGCTGCCTTTGATGGGCACAGTGAGGCTGGAAAAAGTCCGTCCGTGTGTATGCCCCATCGGAGTAATTTCATTGGAAATTCCGATAAATTCCATCAGAGTTTACATAGAGAACATGTTCTATTTTCCTCCGATGGAATTCCGTGTGAATTTGGTCAGACAAATGTCCGATCGTGTGTACAGGGCATTAAAGAATTTGCACTTAAAGCGGAGGTCCACACAAAAATGGAACCTCTGCTTTTCAGAATCCCCCCCCCCTCCGGTATCACATTTCAGGGAGGGGGGGGGGGGTGAAGATACCTGTATAATACGTTATAACAGGGAGCCATGAAGGATACTCATTATGGGAAAGGACCAGCCATTTCTAGACTTTAACCACTTACAGTCCCCCCCATCATCGTTATACGTCGGTACTTTGAAGAGGGATATCATTGTTATGGCAGCTGCCATAATAACCCCGGTATCCTCTTCTTTAGCGGGCGGTCCACTTTCAGATAAAAGTACTAGATGTTTTAATGTGCTGAACAATCAAAACTTGTCACATAGCTGGAAAACAGCTTGAGAAGCGAGCAGCGGCAGATTGATCTTCCACCTACAATGACCACCAAAGTAAGGGGGCATTTCCCACTGATATCCAATGATAGGGGTCACTTCTACACTGACCACTTATGTAAAGGGGCTTTTCCCCATTATTTAGGTTTCTCTGGGGTAAAAAGGGCGAGAAAGGACAATCCAATGCCTTTAGTCATCTTCTATGCAACTTGGCATGTGAAGGTCTTAAAAAAAATATTCAAAGCATTTCATCACAACCACGTGACTTCCTCAGGACGATCCCCTAAGGAAGTCACTTTGTCAGGTACCTGATAGGAGACTGAGTTGATGAGGTCGGCCTCTCTTATATCTCCTGTCCTGGCTCTGCTGAGGATGAGACAGAGAAGACCAAAGGACAAGAGGGACACAAGTGCCTGATGTGGAAGATCCTGGGCCGGCAGCTTGACAGGGTTCTGCAGACTGGAGTAGGCTGCGGTGTGCAGAGCTGGAACAGGAGACAGCCAGGCAGGCAACCAAGGTTTGACAGAAGACAGGATCATAGGCAGTAGCAGAGTCTCAGGAATAGCCAGGGTCATCAACAGGCGGGCAGCACGGAAAACCAAATCATAAACAGAGCCAGAGTCAGGAACGGAGCCGGGTCAGAGGTGGGTAGCAGCACAGGAACAAATACGGAGCCAAGGTCAATAACAAGCCGGTCATAAACTAGGAAGGCATACAGGATCAGATCAGGATACAGGGCACAGCTGAAGATCAGTCAGCAAAGACTAAGAGGCTAGACTCCCTTTAAATAGGCCGTCTGGCACCAAAAGGAATTAAGCCCGTGCGCAGGCGCACATGCTAGTGTGGACTCCTGCGCGCATGCGTGTGCCTGTTAGCCGTTCTATGGGAAAACCTATGCGCTTGCGCACATCTATGCGTCAGACGTCTCACGGGATTCCCTGACACACTTGGTTGTGATGAAACATGTTTGGCGGAGCTTAGGTGACATCATCATGCAAAAGCGAATAAGGAGGTAACCGGAACAATGTGTATGTATACCGGCCTCTGATGACCCACTGTCTAAAGTACTACTGCACTTTGTTACTCGGGTGCACTGGGGATAAGTGCACTATTTTTTTAACAAACAAAGGTGCTTTATTGTAATAGAAAGTCATTCATTACAGTATACCTCTTGACATGGCACAAAACAGGACATACAATAATGAACATCAGTGTACAGAGATATCTCAGATCAGGCAGTGTAACAGGCCACATCATGTCACCCAAAGAAAACCAATGGCAAAAAGGGCATAAAAAAACAAATAAAAATAAGAAAACCCCGAACCCCAAACACACCGCCCCCCCAAGAGGACACAGGAGACAGAGCCCAGGGTCCTTAGGAGGAAAACCAAGGAGCCCATACTTATTCATATTTCCACGGGCAACCACGATTAATGTAAGTGATTCTATACATAGGTAAGGCAGCCTCGATCTGTGCTTCCCAGGAGGAAATGGAAGGGGGGGATGGGACTATCCATTTCAAAAGTATCTCTTTCTTAGCGTAAAATAAAAGGTAGGAGATCAGTAATTTCAAATGATACGGGCGTTGTGCATCCTCATGCACCCCTAACAGTGCCAGCTCAGGCAACATCTGGAGGGACAGCTGCAGCCTTGAATTAAGTTCACAGAACACCTCTGACCAAAACCCCACCACAACAGGACAGTCCCAAAACATGTGAAGAAAGGTGCCAACTTGAGTCCTACATTTAGGGCACATGGGATCTCTGGCTGCGAATATGCGATGGATTTTTTTGGGAGTGTAATAAATTCTATGGAGGAATTTGACCTGTATAAGCTTATCCCTGGAAGCAATGACCAACTTAGGGCCACCCTCCAAGCAGTCTTCCCAGCCCTCCCTATCCAGAGAGGGTATGTCATCGTGCCAGGCATCCCACAGTCTCTCCATCTTGGGGGAGTCCTTACTCAAAAGCGCCCCATACAGGGTAGAGAGAGGCCTAGCAAGATCTCCCGGTGCCAGAAGCTCCTCTATGGGGTCAGCCTGAAGAATGGGCCGCTGAGTGAACTGGGCCCTCGCCGCGTGCTTAAGTTGCAGGTATCTGAAATTCATCCAACGGGGCAGGCGGAACGCATCCCTTAATTCCGGGAAAGGTAGTAACTCTCCTCCGGGTACAACGTGGCTCAGAGTAGTGATAACAAATCATGCCCACACTTGAGGGTCCGGAATGGAACGGAAGTGCGGCAGAGCGGGGTTGCCCCACAGTGGATGTGCGGGGGACCACTGATCGGGTTTCAAATAGCGTCGCCGAGCAGCCATCAAGTGCACTATTTAGTGTAAGTGGATTTACATTGGAATTGTTTTTTTTAAAAAGATTTTTAAATAGCAAAGCACTATGTAGTATTTTTGCTTTTTTGCCCTGAGAGCCAGAAAAGATAAGAGGCACCTGAAATGGAAATGAGAGGATCCCATAAAAGGGGAACAGTGTGCGGCTGGTGCTCAAATTTTTTTGGGGGCGCAAACGAAAAAAAAAAAAAAAACAATTGCAGCCTTACTGTGCCCACCAAATGCAGTCACTGTGCCATCAATTGTCACCACTGTGCCATGCCATCAAATGCAGCCACTGTGCCATGCCATCAAATGCAGCCACTGTGCCATCAATTGTCACCACTGTGCCATGCCATCAAACACAGCCATTGTGCCATCAATTGTCACCACTCTGCCATGCCATCAAATGCAGTCACTGTGCCATGCCATCAAACGCAGCCACTGTGCCATCAATTGTCACGACTGTGCCATGCCATCAAACGCAGCCACTGTGCCATCACTTGTCACCACTGTGCCATGCCATCAAACACAGTCACTGTTCCATGCCATCAAACACAGCCACTTTGCCATCAATTGTCACCACTGTGCCATGCCATCAAATGCAGCCACTGTGCCAACAATTGTCACCACTATGAGAAGCCATCAAACGCAGACACTGTGCCATGCCATCAAACACAGCCACTATGCCAATTGTCGCCATTGTGCCCTTTGTCGCCACTGTGCCCTTTAATTGTCGCCACTGTGCCAATTGATGCCACTGTGCCCTTTAATTGTCGCCACTGTGCCCATTGTCGCCACTGTGCCCATTGATGCCACTGTGCCCATTGTCGCCACTGTGCCCATTGTCGCCGCTGTGCCCTGTAAAATGCGCCTCACCCCCCCCCCCCCCGCCCGGCACTTACCTTTCTGGGGGTCAGCCATTCCTCCTTCCACATCTCTGGCTCTGATAGGCACTTCCACACAGCCAACCAGCTGCGGTTATTCAGGTGGCCGGCGCTCACCATCCGGCCATCTGAATAGTTGGCGGCAGCGGCAACAATAACATAGATTCATACAATGCATGAATCTATGTTATTGTAATCAGTGGCGGTGCGAGAGCCAGAGGGGGCAGCCTCTATAGACGCACCGCCACTGAAGGGGAAACAATATAATATTTGGGTCATGGAAAGAAAGTGTCACGTACCTTGACATGCAAAGAGAGGCCTCTCGTACAGCCCAGGCTCATGGACCACTGATGTTACGACAGTGGTTGCGAGAGCATGGTGAGGTATGAGTGCCTGTGTAATCTTCCGTGGACGTAGTGATGCGTAGCACGTGTGTCACCAGAGTTGGCTGAGTAGATGAAACAGTAGATAACAGCAGGAACAGCAGACCCTGGGCTAGTAGACAGCGGCTGGTAGTAAGTGCATGAAGGCGTATGACCCACAGTTAAAGAAGTTCCAGCGGGAGCTAGGCAGATAAACAACTCAATGCGCTGACGTCCGCGGGATCATGCCGGCCTGCCGCAGTATAATGATGGTGGTTAGGATAAAAAACATTCTGACTTTACAACCCCTTTAAGTCTAAAACTGTTGCTGTAAATCAGAGACTATTAAAAACGATGTTAGGCTAAGTAGGCCAAAAGGAACTAAAACGTAAAAAAAAGGATAGCAAAAAATAAATAAAAGACAAGAACCTCTAGTAAGATACTTGATATATTTGTGATAAAGACCACAAGCCACAACCTTCCTGTGAACAACTGCATGTGAGAATAGCAGCTCCTTCTGCAAAGCTGTGAGCAGTGATAGGTCATGGTGCTAGACACCTTGCAATTTACAAGAAAAGAACACCTGAGGGATAACTCATAACACACCGGCTAACAATAGGCCATTTCTTGTGCTACTGGTATATGGAGAGTTTACTGGTCTCCACTGGTGGCAAACGTGTCAAGGTTGTCAATTTGTCAAGAGGTCCTCCACTCTGATCCCCAATCCCCAGGAGTGCCGAAGTCATCATCCAGAGTTTCACAAAGTCTGCTAGATCCAGGCCAGGACCCAGGAGAGGACAACACTCCTTCCTTGTCTCCCAATTGCTCTCTAACATTGTCACCCTGATGAAGTCTATTTTATCCAAAGCAGGTGGTGTTGTCCACAGTGACACTGCAGTTGGAGAGGAAATCAGGAGGAACACATGGCTCCATTATGGTTTCTGGGGAAGTGATCTGATTGGATGCTGCCAACCCATGTGATTCTGGCAACTATCTTGGGTCAGGCAGAGCCTATTCAAGACCCTGATTCCCATGTTTGGCACACATTTGGCGAGTTGGTAGCGTAGAGACAGGTATCTCACCTGTGAGGGACAGTTATAACCCTAGGAAAAGGTTCCTGATGAGGAGGGAAGTGTAGTGTCGCATCTCTTCTAGACACAGTGGCGGTGCGTCCATAAAGGGCGCAGGGGTGCTGCCCCCTCTCTCTTTCACCACTCCAATCACCATAGATAGATTCATGCATTGCATTAATCTATGGTCACCGTTAACACCCACTATTCAGGTGTCCAGCCCCTTTACGGGTGCTGGGCACCTGAATTACAGTAGAGGGAGTGTTTTTTGGAAGCACCTGATTAGAGTTGTAGGCTCTAATAGGCGTCCAAAATTGTGAATAGCGAGCGCCATGCTAACATGCTAACACTGAATCCGCCTCTCAGTCAATCAGGTTGCCGGTTCTGTTACTGGTCACCTGATTGGCTGAAACGTCTGGTGCTGTGATTGGACGCCTGAGAGATGACGGAAGAAGACATGGAGGACGTGCAGGAGACCGCTGCTGACCCGCTCCGAGACAGGTAAGTGCAGGCAGCATCTGATGGGGCACAGTAGCAGAAATTGATGGGCACACTGGCAGAATCTGATGAGGCACAGTAGTGACAATTGATCGGCACACTGGCAGCATCTGATGGGGCAGAGTAGCGGCAAATAATGGGCACACTGGCAGCATCTGATGGGGCACATTAGCGGCAATTAATGGGCACACTGGCAGCATCTGATGGGGCACAGTAGCGGCAATTAATGGGCACACTGGCAGCATTTGATGGGGCACAGTGGCGGCTATTGATGGGCACAGTGTCAGCAATTGATGGGTACAGTGGCTGCATTTGATGGCACAATGGCGGCAATTTATGGATACAGTAGCTGCGTTTGATGGCACAGTTTTTTTTTTTCAGTTTGTTTGCGCATGAGTCTGGACACATTCCGTATTGGGAGGGAAACGGCCAGGTGGCATTCTGCTCTGCCTCTTCTCAACAGACACTGTCAGTCCAACTGGAACCAGCTCATTCACGGTGTTGTAAACTCCTTTGACTGTACCCGGCTGGGTAGACTTCCCACAGTTTTTTTTGTGAACTGTTGCTGCATTATTTCAATACAAGTTTTATATTGCACCTGACTGTGTGAACTATTGCTGCTGTATACACTACATCCTCCCACATACAACTCGCTCCTTTAACCACTTCAGCCCTGGACCATTTTGCTGGTCAATGCCCGGGCCACTTTCTGCGCCGCTTTAACTGACAATTGCGCGGTCGTGCGACGTGGCTCCCAAACAAAATTCCCAAAAATCAGCTTGTGCTGTAACGATTTACAGCACAGTGATTGGACACAAGAGGCGGGATTCATGATTTCTCCAATCACAAGCAAGAGGCGGGATTGTGCTCCTCCAGGCATTCCCGGCCAGGACAAGTACTGTCAGTGAGTAAAGCAGTGATGTTGGGGCATTTTTTGGGGGCATTAGTTTGGCTTGGGGGGTGGCTGTGTCAGTTTCATTCCGGGACACTCTATTGTCCTGGAATAAAGGTGCCCGGGACAGACCTGCAAAATGCGGGTCTGTCCCGGGCAATCCGGGACACGTGGTCACACTAATGACCAGCCTTTGTTCTGACTCTGCTCCTGTCCACATGGGAGTTTTGGGTGTTCCCATCCACCTTCATGTGTTTCAGCTCCTCCTGTTACATTATATATGATTTAAAATGAATAGCAATCCAGCATTCATTGTGGAAACTCTTGAAAAGAACACATCAGACGTGTAGATCCTGGTTCTGAGTGGAACTGGACATTGGGCCCCAGCTTGGAAATGTCAAGGTTCTAACCACTAGACTACCACGTGTACAACAGTTTAATCTGTGTGCTCTTTTCTTTGCAGGACTCTCGTTACCTTGTATCCCATCAATAACTCTCCACAGAAGTTCAAGGATCATTCAGACCCAAGGAATGTCAATTTCCCTGAGATGTCCAGTCCATTTGTGCTACCAGGATCATCTGCCCAACGTGACCTGGTGCAAAATAGATGGGGCACAATGTGAGAATGTAGAACCTGATGATCGGATCTCTTCTTGGTGGGAAGACACAATAGAAAATGAAGCAATTCACGTTCTGAGCATTCACCCTGTACAGACCAATGACAGTGGATTGTATAAATGCACAGCAACCTTTATGGCGGAGCACATAGTAGGAAGAGTGCTGGAAGTTGCCATAGGTAAGTTTAATATAAGGTCAATTTAATTACCTTATTTAATTATATATTCTATTCACTAAAGTATTTATTGGAGGGATAAGATTAACCAACTTCAAGTTATTTTTTTAGGGCATTCTGTAATTCAGTTCAGGAAATATCATGGAAGTTTTCAAAAATACTTGTAGTCTCATCATAAAACATACAGATTTATGAGAAATAAGGCTTTTAGTAATTAGATATTTAATGCTTAACATTGCTTCTATGCCTACAGAATATGACTACATATGTAATGCCTTATGGAATAATGAGATGCAGTGGCGGCTAGAGGGGGGGGGCTGAGGGGGGCTGGAGGCTTGTGTAGGTACCAGTGTGCTTACTAAATTGAATCCTTTTTTATGTTAATCATATTGCATGGATAGCCTTAGGGCCAGATTCACAAAGAGATATGACGGTGTATCTACAGATACACCATCGTATCTCTGACGTAAACTGGTCCTATCTATGCGCCTGATTCATAGAATCAGATACGCATAGATAGGGCTAGATCCGACAGTGTTACAATGTGTTACACTGTCGGATCTTTTTTTCAATTTAAAAATGGCGCCGGGGGCGTTCCCGCTGATTTACGATAAATAATATGTAAATCAGCGAGATACGCAAATTCACGAACGTACGCGGACCCGTCTCAGTGTTTTTACGTCGTTTCCGTAGCGGTTTTCCGTCGTATACTTACCCCTTCTTTTATCAGACGCAGCCAATGTTAAGTATAGCCGACGTTCCCGCGTCGAATTTAAATTTTTTAACGTCGTTTGCGTAAGTCGTTCTCGAATACGGACGGACGTCGTTTACGTAAGCGTCGCAACCACTGACGTCCTAGCGACGTCAGTGGAAGCAATGCACGCCGGGAAATTTCGCGGACGGCGCCTGCGCATTTAAATCGGCGCGGGAACGCGCCTGATTTAAATAGTACACTCCCCTAGCCGCGGAATTTGAATTCCGCCGGGGGATTTAGGATCCGCCGTCGCAAGTTTGGAGGTGAGTTGTTTGTGAATTAGCCACTTGCCTCCTAAACTTACGGGAGCGGATCTTAATTCACGTAGAACGAGCGGATCTATAGATCCGCTGCGCTACGTGAATCTGGCCCTTATTGTTGCTCTGTTGCCCTTTACAATTTGGAGGACTAATTTGAGCCACTCCAGACAGGCACAGCGCTAGATGGAGGGATGAGAGGGCAATACCGCTACCTAAAAATGTTTAACTTTGATGCTGTCAGGGCTCCATTCCCGGCTCCATTGAGCTCCCGCGCATGCGCGGGGCGACTGGGCACGGGCGCACGTCCGGGCGCAATATGTGCGCGCGCATGCGCGGTACAGCGGCGCGCCGTGTGCGTGGACGCGCGCACGGCCGTGCACGTGACAGCTCTGTGGCCAATCAGAGGACTGACTCTCCTATTTAAACTGGCCTCATCCCCTGAACAAGTTGCTGGCTTGTCTTCAGCTCCTATGTGTTTACCTGTTGCCGTACCTGCCTGTTTTGACCCGGAATTCTTGACGACTCTCCTCTCACCTGGAACCTCTGACCCTTTGGCTAACGTTACCTGGATTGCTGTTTTCTCCTGCCCCTTGACCTTGGCTTGCTCTCATGGACTCCCTCTGAACTCTCCTGCTCTTGACCCTCGGCCTGTGACTCGGATTTGCCTTCATCTCTTGTGGACCCTACCAGACTTACCTACCAGTTCCTGCCTGACCAACGCTTGTCTCCAGTCTTCTGCACCTGCCCTGCTTCTGTCAGCTGCACCAAGTCTGCCTACCAGCTCCCGGCACCGGTGCCTCCTTGTGCCGTCCCTCCTCTGTCCCAACTCCAGGGAGTGGTCTGCACAGGGTCGCAAAGGTGAGCCGCCCTCAGCATCTCGGTCTCGGTGAGTACAGGTTCTGACAGTACAAGCCAGCCAGATGTCTGAGACCGACAGGGCGCGCTCACCCTTTGAGACGCTGTGCCAACAGGTCTCCGCCTTAACAGAGGCAGTCCAGAAGCTTCAGGAAGGCTACCTCCAGATTGATGGCCGCCTCCAACAACTGGCCGGTTCCCCAGGTCCATCCGCTGCAGCCCTAGCCTCTTCACCCGGACCTTCTGCTGCCCAAGCTCCTGCAAGCCCTGCCATGATGGGGAGTAATCCCGAACCCCGGGTCTCCATTGCTGAGCGATTCTCAGGCGACCGCCGGAAATACCGGGCTTTCAAGAATGCCTGTTCCCTTTACCTGGCCTTGCAACCTAGAACTTTTGCGACCGAAGCTGTTAAGGTTGGATTCCTAATCTCTCTCCTTTCTGAGGAGCCTCAAGCATGGGCACACTCCTTAATGGAACAACGCAGTCCAATACTTGACTCTATTGACACCTTCTTCACCCACATGGGGAAATTATACGACGATCCTCTACGTGCAGCCACAGCAGAGGGTACTCTGCACAACTTGAATCAAGGGAGACGGCCGGTGGAAGACTACACCGCCGAATTTAGAAAGTGGTCTGCTGACACAGGCTGGAATGAGTTGGCCCTCAGGTACCAATACCGCCAGGGCCTCTCTGAGAACCTAAAGGATGAGCTCGCAAGGTCGGCACCCCCTGCCTCTCTGGAGGATTTAATCCAAACCGCCACTCAGCTGGATAGGCGCCTTCGAGAACGTCGTTCGGAGAGGTTCCAGTCCAACCGGCCTAACTGGGTTCCACCAAGATATGCTCCAGTACCTCCGCCTCACCCAGCTCCACCAAACACCTCATTACCCGACCCAGAGCCGATGCAGCTTGGTATAGTGCGGGCCCCTCTGACTCCAGAAGAGAGACTCCGGAGGCGTCAATCTAACCTCTGCCTGTACTGCGGAGCCGCCGGACACTTTTTGCGCACCTGCCCAGTAAGGCCTTGTAAGTCGAAACCTCCATCTGCTATCAATTTCCCTGTTACCAGTTTGCCTCAGACTTATGTTATCCTCTTTCTTTCCCTACAGCTCCCGGAAGGGGTAACACGTCTGCCGGCGATAATTGATTCCGGGGCCTGCAGCTGCTTCTTGGACTCATCCTTGGCCCAAAAGCTGTGTATCCCCTGCCGTACCAAGGATTTTAAGCTGCAAGTTCATCTGGCTGACGGCTCTCTCCCCCGTTCCGGATTGATTACCCAGGAAACCCTTCCTCTTTGTGCCATCTCAGATTCTGGGCACCGGGAGTTCCTCTGTTTGGACTTGATTCCGTCCCCCATGTTCCCTATCATTCTGGGTCTCCCTTGGCTACAAGTTCATCTGCCCTGCATTGATTGGCTCAAGAAAGAAGTCAGCTTTCCTTCCACCTACTGTTCCCAGCACTGTCTCGCACCCGTTCCAGTCTCCTGCTCCACGTTAGCTACTCCACCTGAAGACCTACAGCATGTTCCTCCAGCCTACCTAGACTTCAAGGATGTCTTTGACAAAAAACAAGCCGATTGTCTCCCACCACATCGGTCATATGACTGCCCCATTGACCTCTTGCCCGGATCTGAAATTCCCTTTGGGCGCATATTCCCCTTGTCAGAGACTGAGTTGAAGACCCTCAAGGCCTATATTGAAGAAAATTTAAGTAAGAAGTTCATCCGTCCCTCCTCCTCGCCAGCGGGGGCGGGGATCTTCTTTGTCGAGAAAAAAGATGGATCGCTTAGACCCTGCATTGATTATAGGGAGTTAAACAAAATTACCATCAAGAACCGGTACCCGCTGCCTCTAATCCCCGAGCTCTTTCAAAGGTTCCGATCAGCTCAGGTTTTTTCTAAATTGGACCTCCGGGGCGCTTACAATTTGGTCCGAATAAGGGCAGGAGATGAGTGGAAGACTGCGTTCAGGTCCAGATTCGGGCACTTCGAGTATCTGGTCATGCCCTTTGGGCTTTGTAATGCGCCCGCCACTTTCCAGCATCTAGTCAATGACATTTTTCGACAATTTTTAGATGACTTCCTCGTAGTCTACTTGGACGATATTCTCATCTTTTCAGCCACAAAAGAATTACATCGGCAACATGTCAGGCAGGTTCTCACCATCTTGAGACAACACCGGCTTTATCTCAAATCAGAAAAATGCGAGTTCGAAAAGACATCAGTGCAATTTTTAGGATTCATCATTTCTGTGAATGGGGTAGCCATGGATCCCCAGAAAATCAGTGCTATTCAGGAGTGGGCACCTCCAACAGACAAAAAGGGCGTTCAGCGCTTCATTGGCTTCGCCAATTTTTATAGACGATTCATCATCGGTTTTTCATCAATTGTTTCTCCCATCACCAAGTTGACCCGCCAGGGGCACCGCTTCCAGTGGCCACAAGAGGCTCAGGAGGCCTTTATCAAACTCAAAGCGGCCTTTACCTCGGCACCTGTACTTTGTCATCCGGATTCTACGCTACCTTTTGTTCTAGAAGTGGACGCCTCGGAATCTGCTACAGGCGCTATTCTTTCCCAGAGACAGGGACCGAAGTCGCTTCTTCACCCAGTAGCCTACGCCTCTCGGAAACTAAGTCCTCCTGAGCGCAATTACGACGTAGGCGATAGAGAACTACTGGCTATAAAATTTGCACTGGAGGAGTGGAGGTACCTGCTGAAGGGGGCAGCGCATCCCATTATCATTTTCACGGACCACGGGAACCTGGAATACTTACGGTCTGCAAAACGCCTTAGGCCCAGGCAAGCCCGTTGGGCTCTTTTTTTTGTTCGCTTCAATTTCCATATTACCTATCGTCCTGGCGCAAAAAATGGAAAAGCTGATGCCCTCTCCAGGATGTTTCCGGAGACGCCCGATACTTCCGAGCCCAGCACTATCCTGTCACCTCAAAATTTTTTGCTTCTCCCTCAAACAGATTTGTTGACTGCTCTAAAGACCGCATGCCAACGGTGCCCTGATCATGAGGTTCCCTCCTTGGAGAAAAAGGACGACCTGCTGTGGTCTCGTGGGAAGATTTTTGTTCCAACAGAGGCAAGACAGTTAATCCTCAGCACCTTCCATGATCGTAAATTGGCTGGCCATTTTGGTACCCGTAAAACTTCCGAACTGATCTCTCGCTCCTTCTGGTGGCCTAAATGGAGGTCCGACTGCAAGGATTATGTCTCTTCCTGCATTCGCTGCCAGCGGAGTAAGGGGCCAAACACGAAGACCTGGGGGCTGCTGAAACCCCTTCCTATCCCAGAACGGCCCTGGATTGACATCTCCATGGACTTTATTGTCGATTTGCCTCCTTCAGCCGGGTTTACCACGATCCTAGTCGTGGTGGACCGTCTGTCCAAGATGGCGCATTTCTTGCCCATGGTGGGTACGCCCTCCGCGGCAGACACAGCCAAAATCTTTTTTAAAGAGATTATCAAGCTCCATGGAGTGCCCAAAAGCATAGTATCTGACATAGGTACTCAATTCACATCCAAATTTTGGAAGGAACTTTGCAGAGCTTTGGAAGTGAAGATCTGTCTGTCCTCGGCCTATCACCCTCAAAGTAATGGCCAGACAGAGCGCACTAATCAAACGCTAGAACAGTATCTACGATGCTTTTGCTCAGTCTCCCAAGACGATTGGTCCTCCTTGTTATCTACAGCCGAGTTCGCTTACAATAATTCCATACATTCTTCCACAAACCAAACCCCGTTCTGGGCTAACTTCGGTTTCCACCCTTCCTTTTTGCCGGACTCCATCCCGGAAACATCTGTGCCAGCGGTCCAGGAACGTGTGACCTGCATCCAGCAAAACTTTCAGAAGTTACAGGAAAGCATGCAGCAAGCTCAGCAGGACTATAAGAGGTTCCATGACAAGGGGAGGAAGGATTGCCCTGTCTTCAAAGTGGGTGAGAAAGTCTGGCTATCCGCCATCAACCTCAAGTTACCTATTCCCTCTCGGAAGCTGGGTCCAAGGTTCATCGGGCCATTTGAGATCAGGCGAGAAATCAACCCAGTAGCTTTTGAGTTGGCTTTACCCAGGTCCTACAAGATCCACCCTGTGTTTCACGCCTCCCTGCTTAAGCCTGTTGTGTCTGACCCCTTCAACGGTAGAGAAGAACTGCCGCCACCACCAGTGGAGATTGAGGGGGAAAAGGAATTTGAGGTGGAAGCCATCTTGAATTGTAGGAAGAGAGGAAGACAATTACAATACCTCATCAAATGGAAGGGGTATCCCCCTGAAGACAACTCCTGGGAGCCTTCCCGAAATCTCCATGCCCCTCGTCTGATTCGGGCCTTTCATGCGGAGCACCCTGAGGTGATGGACAGTTTGGGCGTCCGGAGTCCGCCCCTTGGGAGGGGGCACTGTCAGGGCTCCATTCCCGGCTCCATTGAGCTCCCGCGCATGCGCGGGGCGACTGGGCACGGGCGCACGTCCGGGCGCAATATGTGCGCGCGCATGCGCGGTACAGCGGCGCGCCGTGTGCGTGGACGCTCGCACGGCCGTGCACGTGACAGCTCTGTGGCCAATCAGAGGACTGACTCTCCTATTTAAACTGGCCTCATCCCCTGAACAAGTTGCTGGCTTGTCTTCAGCTCCTATGTGTTTACCTGTTGCCGTACCTGCCTGTTTTGACCCGGAATTCTTGACGACTCACCTGGAACCTCTGACCCTTTGGCTAACGTTACCTGGATTGCTGTTGTCTCCTGCCCCTTGACCTTGGCTTGCTCTCATGGACTCCCTCTTAACTCTCCTGCTCTTGACCCTCGGCCTGTGACTCGGATTTGCCTTCATCTCTTGTGGACCCTACCAGACTTACCTACCAGTTCCTGCCTGACCAACGCTTGTCTCCAGTCTTCTGCACCTGCCCTGCTTCTGTCAGCTGCACCAAGTCTGCCTACCAGCTCCCGGCACCGGTGCCTCCTTGTGCCGTCCCTCCTCTGTCCCAACTCCAGGGAGTGGTCTGCACAGGGTCGCAAAGGTGAGCCGCCCTCAGCATCTCGGTCTCGGTGAGTACAGGTTCTGACAGATGCAAGGAATGCATTCAGGTAAAACATGTTTAAGCTTTAGAACCACTTTAAGCAACCATTTGCATTTCTGTCTTGACTGTCAGAGACTAAGGCACACTACAGGAACCTCCAACACCTTCCCCGCACTCCTGCAGGACCCCCGAAGACCCAAGAACATGAAGGTGAACTCAGTGGCATCACTAGGCGGGGGCGGGGGGTGCGGTTCGCACTGGGTGCCACCTACTGGAGGGGTGACACCATTCCGACGATAATGAAAGCCTGTTCCCTTTGTTTTTTTTTTTGTTCAGCCAGGACACACCTCCAGCACCGCGGCCGTGCATGCCATGTCTTCTCCTCTGTCTCTCACTTCTACCCAAGCCTGTCTCGATCTGCTCTTCACCCGGGCGGTACGGCTGCACACTGTCCTCTTCTCTCCAGCTACCGCCCGGGTGTTCTGTGTACTTAAGCCACCCAAGCTGGTGCGGTAAGAGGTGGGGGGGTGTCGGTTTGAGATTGGGGGGGATGTCCTCCGCTGCCTGAAGTGAGGTGTTGTGAGGGGAGCTTGCTGATGAGGTTGGTTTATGCTGCTGGTCACAGCTATATCATATGTAGGGGGGATGGTTTGTTCTGTGGATCTGTACTAATTGAGGGGGTGGTTTGTTCTGGGGGGGGTCT
The DNA here is from genome assembly GCF_905171775.1 of Rana temporaria. Taxonomy (NCBI): domain Eukaryota; kingdom Metazoa; phylum Chordata; class Amphibia; order Anura; family Ranidae; genus Rana; species Rana temporaria. Next base: position 519,060,496 of record NC_053490.1, read on the forward strand.
GTACTAATGGCGGAGGGTGGTTTGTTCTGGGGGGGTCTGTACGAATGGAAGGGGGTGGTTTGTTCTGGGGGGGGGGTCTGTACTAATGGAAGGGGGTGGTTTGTTTTGTGGGGTCTGTACTAATAGAGGGGGGTGGTTTGTTCTGGGGATCTGTACTAATTGAGGGAGGTGGTTTGTTCTGGGGGGGTCTGTACTAATGGCGGAGGGTGGTTTGTTCTGGGGGGGTCTGTACTAATGGAAGGGGGTGGTTTGTTTTGTGGGAATCTGTACTAATGGAGGGGGGTGGTTTGTTCTGGGGGTCTTAACTAATGGATGGGGGTGGTTTGTTCTGGGGGGGGTCTGTACTAATAGAGGGGGGTGGTTTGTTCTGGGGGTCTGTACTAATGGAGGGGGGTGGTTTGTTTGGATGGGGTCTGTACTAATAGAGGGGGTGGTTTGTTCTGTGGGGTCTGTACTAATGGAGGGGGGGTGGTGGTTTGTTCTGGGGGGTCTGTACTAATAGAGGGGGGTGGTTTGTTCTAGGGGGTCTGTACTAATAGAGGGGGATGGTTTGTTCTGGGGGTCTGTACTGATAGAGGGGGATGGTTTGTTCTGGGGGTCTGTACTGATAGAGGGGGGGTGGTTTGTTCTGAGAGGTCTGCACTAATGGAGGGGTTGGTTTGTTCTGGGAGGAGGGTCTGTACTAATGGAGGGAGGGTGGTTTGTTCTGGGGGGGTCTGTACTAATGGAGGGGGGTCTATACTGAGGGAGGGGGGTCTGTACCGAAGGGGGGTGGTCATTAGTGATGTAGGGGGTTTATACTTCACAGAGGGCCTGCACTGACAGAGGAGGGTCTATACTATACTGTCTGTACTATAGTTGGTGGAGGAGGGGGGTGACACCATGTTGTATCGCACCGGGTGACACCAACCCTAGTGACACCACTGGGTGAACTTTATTTCTCCAGCATCTAACAATAAATCAATCATCAGTTTAAGGGTACAGTTCCTTTACTAACAATATTAAAACAGCAGCTTTATTTAATCACAAAGTCGTTTTGTAAATTCCAGGATTGTCATGTGGCCATATTTTTTGTTTTTTCAGAAAGTATCAGTGAACCCTCTGTGTCTTTGGTGTTAAATGGTGATGGATTTCCGGAGTGTAGAGCCAGTGGTCGTGGTTCGCTAGCAAATATCTCTTGGATTCCACTTTCTGATGATACAAACGTCACAACCACTGAAAATCCAGATAACAGTTGGACGGTGATCAGCACATATGGGATCGATGATATTAATGTTACCTCTGTCATCTGTCTGGTTTCCCACCCTACATTTAAAGAGCCCTGGATCTGGTCCATTTCACTGACAAAATACAATACTTGTGAGTATTTGGTAACCTTAAAAGAGAAGTATGGGATTTTTTTTTTTTTCAGATTCATACTAGGTGGATGCAACATCAGTCCGATGCTGCATCTGTCCCCCGCCGGCTCTAACACTGAGAACCGAGCAATCAAACACCGCAGATCACTCAGTTCTAAGGGCTCCCTGGGCAGAGAGCTGGTGACTGTTATGTCAGCCGTTAGTAATCTTCAGCCATCTGTCTGCTGAAAACGGGTCACAGGAGTGCAAAATCAACTGCACTCCTGTGATCCACAGACGTTCAGCCAAATGAAGTACAGTGGGCCATATCTCAGGATACTCCATCGTATCTCTTTTTTGGCCAGTGTATCCAGTGTATCTATGCGAGTGATTCTTAGAATCATTTTCGCATAGATACGCTGAAGATCCGACATGTGTAAGTCACTTACACTGTCGGATCTTAAATGTAATTACTCCGCCGGCCGCTAGGTAGCGTTTACGTTCAGGTCTCATTTGTTTATGCAAATGAGCCTGATACGCCGATTCCAGAACGAATTTGCGTCGCGTAACCGTCGCTTACGTCGTTTGCGTAGGCGTAAGGTTACCCCTGCTATATGAGGGGTAACCTTACGCCAGTCCCACATAGGCCATGTTAAGTATGGCGTTGGGTCCGCGTCGTGTTTTCCCGTCATTTTACTAAGTCGTTCTTGAATACGACTTTACGTCAATGACGCACACCTTGGCGTCATTGACGTTTTACGCCGAGAACTGGAGCATGCGCACTGGGCTATTTTAAGCCCGGCGCGCGCGCAGTTCGTTAGAATCGGGGGCACGCTTAATTTAAATAGAAGCCGCCCCCTTGGATATACGCAGGGATACGCCGGGCCAATTACACTCCGCCGCCCCAAACTATGGAGCAAGTGTTTGGGGAATACAGCACTTGCTCCTGTAGGTTGGGGCGGCGGAGTGTAAATGGCTTACGCGCCGCCCGCCTACTTTCTTTAAGAATATGGCCCAGAATCAACATAACACATTTTGGTTGGTTTGGTTTGAGTGGGCAAACAGCTTCACTCCTCCCATAAAATCATAAAGGTGCCCATCACTTTGTGTTAGATTCCGCAACTGCACTTAAATTCATCCAAGAGTGATATTTTATTTATAAATTGAGCCTAGTGAATTGACTACAGTGAGATCATCCTGCCATAATTCCCAACTCTGTTCCTGTCCATCTTGGAGTTTTGGATGTTCCCGCAATTGCTCCCCATAGACTTGTGACTGTACACCTAGTGTGTCTAGTATTTGAGTACCACCCCAATAGAAAGGTTCATTGTTAGGGTTAGACAGCAATACATATATATATGTATCGCTCACCCCCGAAGGAGCCGCTGATAATGAATGGGATAGAAAATTTACCTCATGACTCCGCCGTCTAGGGTAGTTGATGAGAGCCGCAGTAATGGAATGTCCAAACAGCAGGTGTCTTTTTCTTGTGCTTTTATTTACCCAACAAGGTAAAACAATAAAACTTTTGGTGAAGAGTGAAGATGCAGTAGGAGAAGAAACAGCAGATTCAGGCCTAACGATACAGAAACAGTGGGCTTAGTTCACCCGGACAGGCCTCTCTCACTGACCTGGCAGCCAGAGTATCACTCAGAACATTAAGGGAAGAAAGTCTCTGCCACAGATCCTCCCTAGAATTTAGATCACGGAGACAATTCTCCTCATTAGACTTTGTGCCTGGATCTCCTTCAGGTAGTTTGCAGTTAGGTACCGACTGACATGTGACTAACGTCCAGCATTTCAGTGTCCGGTTACCTTGATCCCCGATGGATTGTTGAGGCCCTATTGGATTGTCAGCCTCTCTTGGCACTCCTCAGGCGAACTCCCCACCGAACAGATTCCTACTCAAAGGAACAACGCTTGGGATCTTCTCAGGATTGGGGATCCAGTCGATCACTGGGGCCCTGCCACAACTTAGACGTTCCGAACCAACGTGGTGCGGGAACCAGGAGCACAGCGTGGCACGCGCACCCCGGCCTGGAAGGCCATTTCGCCGGGAGCTGTGAAATGTGGTCACCCTGAAGGTGGGTGCCACACCGGAAGAAGACCCCAATGGCGTCTGTTCCAGAAGTACCCTCTCCCAGCATGCCCCGCGAGAGAACACTCCCTCCCGATTGGCTGCTGGTAAAAGGCACCCAAGCCTCAACTCCACTGGCGCCACCTGTCGCCCCGGGGTGGGATAACACCCCAGAACGAGCCCACAGCACAGCCAAGCTGAAACAGAGACCCTTTCTAGAATTGGAATTGAAATTAGAGTCACTTACACTCTGATTATCCCTTAAATTTTGACAAGCACCGGTACTTGGAAGTAACCCTGCGCTACACACTCCCCCCACTTGAATAGACACTGTAATCAGTGTCTCACAAACTGGTGTTCAAACCTGAACACCTGACCTGAATCTGCTTTGACAGTAAAGGGAAGAAATAGAAAAGAAAAGACAAATATAAAACATTACTTTGTACAATATTCACAGTGATACATTATGACATCAAACATTCCTGACTATCTATCCTGCCCCATTCTCCGACAGTTTTGGTAGATGATCAACAACCTGCAAAACAAAATGGAAGAACACACACAAGAATACACACATACAGTCACTGAGGGTGAAACGAAGCTGCACCTTCCCAACAAAGGTGAAACCTCCTTTCCTCCCGAAGAGACACATCCAAATAAGTGCCGAGATTTCCTCAAACTGCAAGGACCTAAGAGAAAATATATACAGGATTATCTTTCTGCAGTAGTAGAAATTGCAGAACACTGCCCCTAGTGGTCAGTGCGCTGGTATTTCAAGTACAGTGCAGTCCAATACTCAAATTAGAGTAAACAGGAGAAAGAAACTTTTCTTCTTTCTTTTCTTGCTGATGATGAAGCCGTTGGGGTCCTGATCTTTCTAACTACAACATCCCCCCCAAAGTTCTGCACATTTGGGCCCAAATGTGGTTCCGTTGGAGATGAAAACAAAACTGAAAGAGTGATCATTCCCGTCCACGACTTCTTTAAAACAGCAAGTGAGAGTGACAACGCAGGCATGAGGCCTACTTATAGAACTGTGGATCCGGCAAAATGACAATGTCCCCCCGGGAACTAGTAGTGGTGACAGAGAAAACTTGATCCACTTTTCCGGGACATTTAAGGACCACTCCACCATTGAAGATGTACCGGCCAGGGCTCCAGTCTTTCAAACAACTTTCAAATCTGCTGCCAACACAGATGAATGCATATTCCGTGTCACGGGCAAGTTTGGGGACATTCAAACATTCCCAGACTGCGTCCCTGTACCAGTCCTCTCATCTTTTCGAGCTTGGGTAGGAGGGCTGGAGGCACGTATGGGTATTCCCACCCAGTATGAGGGTCTCCGTGGCCTTGTAACGCGATAGCATCAGGAGCTCTCTTCACTATAGGCAGAAGAGTAGGCATGGGGTTAGTGATACTAGTGCTTAGAACGAGGCATCGGTAGGTAACTCACCTGGTCCACGCCGAGGGAGATGACATCTTGCCTCGGCGTGTCTTCCGGGTATCGTGGCACCAACGCTGTGAGTGGCTGGAGCGCGATGTAGTCACTCCCGCGCATGTGCGTAAGACTTCTTTCCGGCAAGGTTCGGCGTCTGCCGGGCCTTAAGCCGAGAATCCCCTGTGCGCGTGCGCCGCTGCAGTCAGCGGCTCATTGCGAGGGGAATATCTCCTACACCATAAAGGTTTAGGAAATATGGGCCAGATCCACAAAAGGGATACGACGGCGTATCTGCTGATACGCCGTCGTATCCCTGTTTCTAACTATGCGGCTGATTCATAGAATCAGTTACGCATAGCTAGTCCTAAGATCCGACAGGTGTAATGGACTTACACTGTCGGATCTTAGGATGCAGTACCACGGCCGCCGCTGGGGGCATTTCTCGTCGTAATCCAGCGTCGGGTATGCAAATTAGCACTTACGGAGATCCACAAAGCTTTTTCCCTTCGTTAAGTCGCCATAAGTGTTAGTTTGCCATCGCAAAGATAGGGCTACTTTTACAAAGTGTAAAGTTAGTACACCATGTAAAAGTATACCTGTCTTTCCCGCGTTGCTGTCAATTTTTTTTTTTTTGCCCCTCTGGTTTGCCCCCAGTGCCCTGTCCCTCTGGTTTGCCCCCAGTGCCCTGTCCCTCTGGTTTGCCCCCAGTGCCCTGTCCCTCTGGTTTGCCCCCAGTGCCCTGTCCCTCTGGTCTGCCCCCAGTGCCCTGTCCCATTTTGTTAAAGTTGTTGTTGGTAATATTTAATTTTGTAACTTGATTGCTGCATAAAACATTGTCATTCCATGAGATAATCTATGAGGGCGTGTTTACGGGTGCAATTAGGCGCAGGGCAGTGTATGAATTAGGTGGGGCAACTGGTGGCGAGTAACTCTTGAGGCCTGGCTAGTAGCTCAGGACTTGAAATTTTGAGCCCTATATATATATATATATATATATATATATATATATATATATATTGTGTGTCTGTTTTTTTTTTAATTCATAAAGGCGTACTTTTTCCTCCAAAAAAAATCATTTGCAAGACCGCTGAACAAATACGGTGTGACATTATTATTATTATCATGCAGGATTTATATAGAGCCAACGGTTTGCGCAGCCCTTTACAATGTTAGGGCAGACAGTACAGTTGCAATACAATTTAATACAGGAGGAATCAGAGGGCCCTGCTTGTTAGAGCTTACGATCTAAGAGGGAGGGTCAAGTGATACAAAAGGTAATAATTGTGGGGGATAAGCTGATGAAGAAAAGTTGTTAGGTGGGGGCAGGATAGGCTTAAGAGAAACGTTTTCAGGGATCGCCTAAAAGTGGATAGTGTTGGAGATAGTCGGACAGATTGGGGTTGGGATTTCCAAAGGATGGGAGAGGCTTGGGCAAAGTCCTGGAGGCGAGCATGGGGCGAGGTGACAAGGGAGCTAGAGAACAGGAGGTCTTGGGAGGAACAAAGAAGAATTTGGTTGGTATTGTGAGACTAAATTAGTGATTTGCAAGTTTTTGACATAAAATATTGCTTCAATCGCCATTTTATTCCTAGGGTCTCTGCTAAAAAAAATTATAATATTTGGGGGTTAGATGTATATTTCTAGCAAAAAATACTGATTTAAACTCGTAAACAAAAAGTGCCAGAAAAGTGGTTAAAGCCTCATTAGAAAGGGATGCATGCAGGAAAGTATTATCTAATATAGTGTTGTAAATGTCTTTTAAAAGTATGCCTAAGATCATGTAATGTGAATAAAGCATGCCTCTGAGTAAAATGTATTGGCCTACATGAGAAAAGTTCATTTGTCTTCCTTTAGGTGAGAAATGCAAGAAATCGGTGGGCTGTTTTTGGATCATGGCTGCATTTGTTGTCTTTGTTGGGAGCGTAATAGGATTGTGTGTCTACACAACACTCAAAATTAAGGTATTTATTGTTCTAGCAAACCTGATTTTTTTTTTCATGGTCTAATATGCACTTGCATTTAGGGGCTGGTAAACATAGTGGGCTAGATTTAGCAATGATTTACGCCGGCGTATCCATAGATACGCCGCGTAAATTTAAAGCTGCGCCGGCGTATCTTCTTTCTGTATTCAGAAAGCAAGATACGGTTGAGTAGAGGGGCGTCATGCGGACGTGACGTGTGTGAGGGTGGGAGGTGCCGGAGCGCTTCCTGACTTGCTGTAGCGAGTGGCGGCGAGATCCGAAGATCCGAATACACCAGCCTCGGACCGGATAGATGTCAGCGTGAGAGGCTGACCCCCCCTGACGACTGAGTCGGAGACTCTACGGAGCAAAAGGACGAATGCCGCGGAACCGCGAGACCTCCCAACCCTGAGCTGGATGCTGACCGGGACATGTTGAAGATCAACCGCGCTAAGGCTGAAGCAGCGCCGCAGTGAAAGAGAGTTCAACAGGGAAGGAAACTGTGCAGCGGCAGCAGCAGGCGGACTAGAATGCACCGGGTTGGGTGAGACGCTCAGTGAGCCGAGCAGGGTAGGGCGCCGTCCCGCTGCACCCCCCCCCTTTTCGGGGGATATCCCCCCCCCTATCTTGTATGCACGGGTCGGGAGTTAGATGCTTAGCCCAGCTGAAAAAAATAAATAAAAAATCAGCGCAAGAAGTTTTTTTGACAGGTCGGGAGCATCTGGAAGTTACAAAAAAAAAAAGGAGCAGAGTTATCCACATGAGCAGGGGTGTCTTTGATATTTTCCTTTACAACATATAAATGTTACAACATGCTGATTGCAAAATGGGGGCATAAATGGGCTGACTAGTTCAAAGGAAACTCGTAACTTTGCACATATTAATCCCTAGTGTCTCCAAGATGAGTAACAAGTAACAAAGTGGGACTGTAATCACTAGAGCATAGAGGTGGGTCGAACTGATTGCAGGAGGTAAACCTGTATTCATAGTAGGGGTCCCCTTATTGCGGTGAGGAAAACTCAGTCACTATAACATTCCCCATAAGTATGCCCAACTATAGCACATAAGGAGATCTATGTGTATAATTGGACTATATCCAGCTGCAGGTCTTCTACGGGGTTTAACAGCTGAGAGAGTACAATTGAAGTGAAAAGGATGAGAATGACTATAAAATGAAACTAAACATACAATCATCCTGGTGCAAGAAGAAGTAAATGCGGAAATATCTGAGAGATATATATCTGGACTAACTCATTACTAACTCATTACTCCATCTATAGTGACTTTCTTGTATTGCTGTCCGCCTTAGATATAGTAAGACTCTGGCCCTCTGTTCCGATTGAATAGAACCTTACGGAGTAGTTTTGATCGGTTCGGACTGGCCTGTGGAGATAAATAGGGGGACAATCTAAGGGCGGATCTAAACTCTAATCCCCCCTATTGAGAATCCCCCCTATTGAGAACCGCTCAAAGTACCTTTTTTTTATTTTATTTATTATATAGCTGAATTAACGTTATTTCAACGGCCTGGGTACTGCAGTATTAACGTTCGGAGGAAAGACCCCTACTGGTGAATAGTGGATATAGATGTATTATAATTCTGGACATTACATGTACAAAATCCATACGTTCCTACCACTTCAGGAACACATATGATAAACTGGGCTGACGTAACACAGGAAATATCTTTTGTAAAACACTGAAGGTATTCCCCAGTAAAAAGATAACCAGGCCGTCCTAGAAAAACTTAATTCAAAAGAAGTAAACGGGTCTTTAATCCGAAGGTAAAAAAAAAAATAAAAAAAAAAAAGACAGGACCACTCGGAACAACGGGTTGATCGGTCGTGAGGGGTGCTCTCTAGACTGCCGCTTTGCCTTTTGCCCTTCCCCTGTATCTCCTTTTCTTCAAAACTGGGGAAGAGAATCAGACCCACCAATAAAATGAATAGATCAACGAGAGGGGGTACTACAAAACCAATTAAGAATAATTCGGGGAATAGCTCCATACAACAATACATGACTCAAGAAGGGAACAGCAAAAGCCCAGGTCTCGCAAAAAAAACTGAAAAAAAGAAGACCGATACAAAAAAGGGTGTAGGAACAGGTAGCGCTGAGAGCTCTAGAGGTGAAACGACACTTGAAAGTGAGCAAGAGCAATATAATGCAGGGGAGCTAGCCCAAGATACACACCCCCCCACAACGGCAGAGATGAATGCAATGCTGTTGAGGATGGAAAATGCCATGGAAAACATCATTAAGACAGAAATTAATAAGGTAAGAGCAGACCTAGGAGGGCTTCGCGACAGAGTGGTTGAGACGGAAAGGAGAATAGAGGAGCAGGACCAGGAAATAAACTCCCTGAAAAAGCAAGTAAAAGCCCTGACTGAAAATCAGAGATTGGCGGCATATAGGATCGAGGACCAGGAGAATCGTAACAGGCGACAGAATCTTAGAATTAGAGGGGTTGTAGAAGAAAAAGACGAAGACCTCAGGGACATCATGAACACACTATTTAACCCCCTGCTGGCAAGATCAGTAGAATCTAAGCCCCTTAAGATTGAAAGAGTGCACCGGGTGGGAAACCCCCAACAAATAGAAAGATATGGTCCAAGGGATGTGATTGTACGTTTCAGGAATTATGTGGATAAAGCGGAAATCTGGGGAGGCCTCAGGGTAAAACCCCCCTTGAGATATAGAGACATTGAGCTACAAGTTTTCTCCGATCTGTCTAGAGAAACGTTGGTAAGGAGAAGACATTTGAAACCCCTTTTGGAGCTTATGAGGGCAGAAAACATAAAGTACCAATGGGGTTTCCCGGCGTGCCTCATAGGCATTAAAGGGGGTAAAACAGCACGATTAAGGCACCCGGAGGAACTGAATGAATTTTGCTCCAAAATGGACTTAACGACACCAGAACTCCCTGAATGGGTGGATTAGCTGGGCTCTGCACGATCCGAGATCTGGGTTTGAGGTGGGGGGGGGGGGGGGTCAGGGGAGTGCCCTGAGCACCACCACGAATGAGGAGCCAAGGATGAGGGCGACCATCTGAACGACTCCACAAAAAAATCCTCTGATTTCTTTAGGAAAAAAAAAAAAGAGGGGGTGAGAGATATATCTATAAATGACAGAAATCAAGTTTCTTGCATATAATGTAAGAGGATTGAATTCGCATATCAAGAGACATAAAATACTAGGTGAGTTAAAGCAGTATAAAGCGGATATAGTATATCTCCAAGAGACTCACATCACCCTAGAGTCAAATATTAAGCTATACTCATCTGACTATCCTGTTTGGTATTATGGGGACACAGTGTCATCACGATCCCGTGGGGTAGCAATAGGTTTTGCAGAAGGAGTTCGATTTACTCTTGTGGATAGGCAGACAGACCCCGAGGGCAGGTATCTATTCCTGAAAATAAAACTGGGAGGGGAGGATTTCACCTTGGCGAATGTTTACGCCCCCAATGTTAATTCAGTCAAATATATTAGCAAGAAACTTAGAAAATTGAAAGAGTATGAAGAAGGACAGGTAGTGATGATGGGCGATTTTAATTTCTGTATGAACCCGAGCCTAGATAGTACGTCCCATATACTGGGGGATAAACGGGAGCATCTTGCGTCGCTTAAAAAGCAAATGACGCAGAATCAAATGGTGGATGTATGGCGAATTTGCAACCCCAAAATTCGTGATTATACGTTTTTCTCCTCTGTACATGGGACGTACTCGAGGATCGACTACATCCTCGTGAACCACAGACTTCTGGAGAGTGTGGTGGAGACAAGCTGTGAGATCATGACGATTTCAGACCATGCCCCCATAACCATGAAAATAAGAACAGCCATACAAAAAGCCAGTCCCCCAGAGTGGAGACTGGATGAAGGCCTGTTGGAGGATGAGGAGGTAGTCGAGAAAGTGTGAAAAGAGTTGGAACTCTATTTTCAGGAGAACGATAAGGAAGATATCTCAAAAGCCTTACTCTGGGACGCCCATAAAGCCTTTATAAGAGGAACTTTCATTAGAGAAGGGGCAAGGAAAAATAAAATAAGAATGAGTAAACTTAAAATATCAAGGGAGGAAATATACAGGCTAGAACAGGAACATAAATTACAGGGGCAGAGGGAAATACTTCAAGAGCTAATTATAGTAAGAGATGAGTATAGAGCGCTCGTTGAACAAGAAACCAAGAAATTTATAGATAGAACAGCGAGAGAAAGATATGTATGGGGAAATAAACTTAGCAAAAACCTGGCCAGAATGGTAAAAAAAAAGAAGAATAGGAACTTCATCGAAAAAATTAGGGCTGAGAATGGGGATCTTGTATATGCGACAAATAAAATAGCAGACTCCTTCAGAAGTTACTATAAAGATCTATATGGTGTTCAACATAAGATTAGGGAACTGGGGGAAAAAAATGACAAGATACGGGAAGTATTAAAGCAAGCTAGTCTACCGAAGATAGAATAGCACGAAAGATTAAAAATGGAGGAATGCATAACTGAGCAGGAGATCAGGGAGGCCCTAAAAAACTCCCCTAAAGGAAAAAGTCCTGGGCCAGATGGCTTCACGACTGCATATATACAAAAGTTTAGTACCATCCTAGTACCCAGAATGTGTCAATATTTTAATGGTTTGGGGTTAGACTATGAGATGAGCAGAGAGGCGCTAACAGCAACGATAACGGTTATAAAAAAAGAGGGGAAGGACAATACGATTTGCTCAGGCTTTCGACCTATCTCACTCCTGAATGCGGATACTAAACTGTACGCGAAAATATTGGCTGCACGAATGAAGGGAGTGATGACAGACATGGTCCACCCAGACCAGGTTGGATTTATCCCGGTAAGGGAGGGTAAAGATAACGGGGTCAGGGCACTTCTCCTCCTTCAACAGCTGAGGGAAAGTGGGACCCCCGGTCTGCTTCTGTCTGTAGATGCGGAGAAAGCGTTTGACAGGGTAGACTGGGGGTTCCTGATACAAACATTAGAAGCTATAGGACTAGGCCCAAGGATGATAAGGTGGATCAAAGCTCTTTACCACCACCCATGTGCTAGGATAAAAATTAACGGATCCCTATCAGCACCTTTTGAGATGAGAAATGGGACCAGGCAGGGATGCCCCCTGTCCCCCCTTCTTTTTGTATTAACGTTAGAACCCCTATTGGCAATGGTTCGACAAAACCAAGAAACCTATGGAGTAGAAGTAGGAGAAGAGGAGCATAAATTGTCGGCTTTTGCCGACGATGTATTGTTTTTTATAAGCAGCCCAAGAGTCACTCTCCCAAATTTAATAGCTACCTTAAGACAATATGGCGAGGTTTCTAATTTCAAAATGAATACAGCAAAGACGGAGATTCTGAACATCAATATTAACAAAGAGGAAGAACAATACCTGAGGAAAAAATATAGCTTCTCCTGGCAGAAAGAGATAAATTATCTGGGCATTAAATTGGCTAATACCCTAAAAAAAATCTATAGAATAAACTATATCCCATTGCTGGATGAAATAAAAAAGGAAATAAAAAATATCTACAATAGACCAATTTCGTGGTTCGGAAGGATTAATGTTGCAAAAATGATCCTAGTTCCTAAAATCATATATAAATTTCAAATGGTCCCAATCTATCTACCCCCAACATATGTTAAAATACTTAATTCCCTTATCATGAATTACATTTGGAATAATAAAAAACATAGGATCTCGGCTCAAACCTTAAAACGGGCCAAGGACAAGGGGGGTTTAGCGGTACCAGATGTCAGATTGTATTACAACGCTTCGGTTCTCTCAAGGGTTATAGAATGGAATGGGCTAAAGAGTCACAGGATAAAAGATGGATAAGTATTGAATGTTCACTAGCTCAGGCACAGTTAGGAAGATTGATTTGGAACCCACCACAATTTAGATCTATACACACGTTAGCACACGCAATAACACATAATGCTTTGAGGATATGGGACAGACTACACAAACAATTAAAAACAAAATTCAACTCACCCTTTATAGATCTAAAAGAAAATGAATATTTCGCACCCGGGACAAGGGAAGTAGGTGGCAATTGGTTAAGAAATAGAATTCAGTTAAAAGACATAACACTACAAGGTAAAATAATGACATTTCACGAAATTAAACACAAGATTGATTTTAGGATGCTTGACGAGTGGAGGTACTTGCAGTTGTCATCATTCGTTAAGCGTCTTCCACATCCTATACGGTCACGGGAGGAGTACACCTTATTAGAACAATTGTGTAGCATCGAAAGCTCAAAAGGGAACATTTCTAAAATATATAAATATCTGCAAAAAATGGATGAGTCGGATACGCTAAATTATATTAAAAAATGGGAAAGAGACCTAAATGTCCCTAGGGGAAAAACAACTATAGGAAGAATCCTAAATCTGACTCATACCTCGGCGGTAGATGTAAGAACCGCGGAAATGAACTTTAAATGCCTGACGGGATGGTACGCTACTCCAGAGAAAATTGGCAAATTCAGAGAAGGAGAGTCAGAGGATTGCTGGAGAGGATGTGGGTATAGGGGAACAATGGCGCATTTGTGGTGGAACTGCCCAAAGATAAAAACCTATTGGAAAAAAATCCTGACCTTGATAAAAACCATAACAAAAAAAGAAGTAGAAGATAACCCATGGGTAGTCCTTTTCCATGGGGGGGAGGTGTCAGTTAAAGAGTATAAAGCTTCACTGATCCCTCATTTGTTGAATGCAGCGAAACGCCTGATTCCGTTGAAATGGAGGGAGCCGGAAAGTCCCCAAATGTGGGAGTGGATCGACTCGGTCGAGGATACACACAGGAGGGAGAAATTAAAATTCGGTACAGATAAAAACAAGCAGGAGTGCAAGGGCATTTGGGCATCTTGGTTAGATTTCTAGGAGTTTCGCAGAAAATTTGAAAGAGGATTAGGATCAGGAAAATAGTCGGAATAAAGGGAATAGAGCATTTGGTGGAGTCGTGAGATGGTCGGGGGGGTGGGGGGGGGGGGAGTTTATATTCTTTCCCAGAGATGAAAAATATATTGGGTACCGTGTTTCCCCGAAAATAAGCCCGGGTCTTATATTAATTTTGGCAACAAAAGACCCAGTAGGGCTTATTTTCGGGGTAGGTCTTAATATATTCACTCTCTCCCTGTCTGTCAGGAATCCACGGTTTGAACAAACTTAAAACGCCCAAATTCTTTCTTTTACAGCAGTAGCACACAATGCAGAATGTGTGTGCTTCTGCAATCCAACAGTGCTAAACACCTCAGCCTTCCTCCACCTCTCCCAGCCACCAGCAAGGGACCCCAGCCCCCCTCCCTCTGCAATGCTCCAAGCAGGGAAGAGGGCACACCAGCATGTGAGGAAAAATAAACTGTAAATACCTTGTGATTATCCATGCTGCATACCACACACGTTGATTGCAGAGGCTCCGCACCGTACAGTGCTTTCAATTACCCGCCGAAGGGAGGGGGACCAAGCTCCCCGCAGACAGGCAGGGGAAGAGACAGGAGTTCCCGTGCTGCATTGATTGCAGAGGCTCTGCACCGTACAGTGCTTTCAATTACCCGCCAAAGCTCTGTGACAGGCAGGCGGGAGAAGAGGAGACCAGGGGAGATCAGCTGAGCGCCGCTCTGCATTAAAGGCACATGACACCCGACACCGCTACAGACACACAGCACACTGCACATGCCGTACCAGGATTATACCGTGTTTCCTCAAAAAGCAGACAATCACCTCGAACTAGGGCTTATTTTCGGGGTAGGGCTTATACTGCAGCCCTCCTGGAAAATAGCGCTAGGTCTTTTTTTCAGGGTAGGTCTTATTTTCGGGGAAACACGGTATTTCTGTCTCTGTGTTAAACGTATTAGTCCCATGTAGATGGGGAAAGATAATGGTATTCATAAAAATAAAAAAATAAAAAAAAGAGAAATAAAGATATAAAAAGCAGAATAACATTTATAAAAATATGTATGAAACCACAAATGATGCAAAACCGGAAGTAGAGACAGAATTATGAATAAAATCATGAGCAAGTCTCTTGCTGTGGTTAGTCTGAAGTGGAAAAAAAGAAAAAAAGAAAAAAAAAAAAAAACAGAAAGCAAGATACGCCGACATTAGCCTAAGATCCGACTGGCGTTATTCTCTTACACCGTCGTATCTTAGGGTGCATTCTCACGCAGGCCGTCGTTTTCGGCGTAGAGTATGCAAATGATCTAGTTACGCCGATTCACAAACGTACGTGCGCCCGGCGGTAGTTTTTTTACGTCGTTTGCGTAAGGCTTTTCCGGCGTAACGTTGTTCCTGCTTCTATGAGGCGCACGCAATGTTTAGTATGGACGTCGTTCCCGCTTCGATTTTTTAATTTTTTACGTCGTTTGCGTAAGTCGTTCGCGAATAGGGCTGGATGTAATTTACGTTCACGTCGAAACCAATACGTTGTTGCGGCGTACTTGGGAGCAATGCACACTGGGATATGTACACGGACGGCGCATGCGCCGTTCGTAAAAAACTTCAATCACGTCAGGTCATCACACATTAACACAAAACACGCCCCCCCTTCCACATTTGAATTACGCTGGCCCCATTTACGCTACGCCGCCGCAACTTACGGAGCAAGTGCTTTGTGAATACTGCACTTGCTCCTGTAAGTTGCGGCGGCGTAGCGTAAATACGATACGCTGCGCCGCCGTAACAATGCGTGCCTCTACATGAATCTAGCCCAGTGTAGCACCCTCCTAGATAGGTGCTAGGTTAGGCCAATTTAATTCTCTAGCTCTCCTGTAATCAGTGGGGCTGCTTGTGATTGCTTTGGTCTGCTCTGAGTTTCTGTGGGATTGGCTGCTTCCCCCTGCCTTTTAGACAGTTCTGGAAAATAGTTGGCTGGATAAAGCAAATCAGCAGTTGGATATTTATGTCGTCTCAGCCAATCCCCAGGGGAAGGTGCCCGGGTGGTGGCTGAGAGTGAGCATTAATAGTCTAAAGCCTGGAGCAGCCTTGTTCTTGTCCTGCAGGAAAAGTTCCCAGCCTGGAGGGCTGTTGCCCTCTCAGGTAGCCTAGTTGGCATTTACCAAGAGCTCATTGAGGTCCCAACTGTGCAAAGCTGGCGGGGAGGGGGGGGGGGGGCGGGCAAATTCTTTGAGAGCTAAAATATGGGCTTAATCGAGCATCCGGTCTGGAGGTCTCACTGAGGAGACTGTCTACCTCAGTCTGGAGGGAGTCATCCAAGTCCCAGGGACACTTTAAGTACAAATCTGAGAGAGGGTTCCAAGTGACTGTTTATTCTGTTAACCCCTGGTGCACTAATATTAAGGCATGCCTGGCCTAGCACATTGCTCATTGTGTCCCAGTGCTGTACACTTTATGTCCTACTGCTGAAAGATCTGTTCTGAGAAGTAGCTGCAAAGAGAAAATTGTCCTCACATTCTTGTTCAGTGTTGTAGAGCAGGGGTCTGCAAACTTTCTAAATAAAGGGCCGGATTACCATCCTCCAGACTTTAAGGGGACCGGACTATGCCCAGTTGGAGTAAACAATGACCAATCTTTGGTATTATGGGGAGAAATAGTGCCCTATCATTGGTGACAGTGGGAGAAACAGTGCCTCATCATTGGTGTCAGTGGAGGGAATAGGGCCCCATTATTGGTGTCAGTGGGAGGAATCATGCCCCATTGTTGGTGTTAGTGGCAGGGATAAAGACAAGCAAATTACCACAGTTTGGAAACCACTGTTGTAGAGTATCCCACAGCTTCCTTAATTCCCATTCAAGTTAATCTGCAATAAACTTTAACCACTTACGGGCTGCCCACAGCAGGAATATGTCGCTACTTTGAAGAGAAGTACCGTGAGTATGGTGAGAGGAGAACACATATTTGACCCCCCCCCCCATACTATACTCTGCTTAGACTGCCCCTTACCTAGTAGCATACAGCTACACACCCAATCACTCTTAAAGGAACAGACTCTTAAGCACTTTTGTAAGAAAGGGCCCCACCGCAAGCCGGCCAATGTTAGGCCCCTTTAACATGGAGCCGCCTGCTCAGTGGGGATCTGATTCCGTTGAGCAGGCAAATAATAGGTCTGTGTCTGCTCTGCAGTGGTTAGTCTTGTTAAAATTTGGTTTAATACTGTCATAATTCAATTAGGTCTCCTGGTTATAAGCCGGCGTGCAAGTTATTCAATTCAGAAACTTTGAAGGGATTTAGTTGCCACATATCACGTATTGTCTTGTCACCTGCTTTGAGATAATACATTTACCTACCCTGCTATCTGGTTGTGTTTGGGTCTATTCTGTATATCAACATTGTTGTGAATCTCTAACGCTTAAGTTACCCAGGTACAAATGGTCCCCTACCTCTAACCGGGCGTATCAGTGGGGATTGAGCAGATTTAGGAGTCGTGGCAGAACAGAGGACCCATCAACATCAGTGGCTCCTGCAGAGGTAAGAAGCACCATGTGAAATAACAAAATACATTTTTTTAGCAAATATTTTTTTTTTTGCATTTGTGAAAAAGAGAGGGGGGATGGGACAAAGTCAGACATTGGCCCAGATTCAGGTAGGGGCGCGCACTGATACGGCGGCGCAGCGTATCGTTTTTACGCTACGCCTCCGTAAATTACTGGAGCTACGCTGCATTCACGAAGCGTTTGCTCCGTAATTTGCGGTGGCGTATCGTAAAAGGGGCCGGCGTAAGCGCGCGTAATTTAAATGATCCCGTAGGGGGCGTGGATCATTTAAATTAGGCGCGTTCCCGCGCCGAACGTACTGCGCATGCTTCGTCGGGAAAATTTCCCGACGTGCATTGCGGTAAATGACGTCGCAAGGACGTCATTGGCTTCGACGTGAACGTAAATGGCGTCCAGCGCCATTCACGAACGAGTTACGCAAACGACGCAAAATTTGAAAATCGCGACGCGGGAACGACGTCCATACTTACCATTGGCTGCGCCTCCTATTAGCAGGAGCAGCCTTACGGCGAAAACGACGTACGCAAACGACGTAAAAAACGAGCGCCGGCCGCACGTACGTTTGTGAATTGGCGTAAGTATGCAATTTGCATACTCTACGCTGACAACTACGGGTGCGCCACCTAGCGGCCAGCGTCAGATTGCACCCTAAGATACGACGGCATAAGAGACTTATGCCAGTCGTATATTAGGCTACAGTCGGCGTATCTAGCTTTTTGAATACAGAAAGTAGATACGCCGGCGCTACTTAGCAATTTCGCTGCGTATCTATGGATACGCAGGCGTAATTGCTTTCTGAATCTACCCCATTGTTGTTTAGGCGAGTTCAAGTGTCACTAAACCCACATCAATAAAACTATCAATAAATTGTGTATTACATGCTTTCCATACTCAGTCACTATGAGATTCTTTTACTGTACAGTAAAACCTTGGATTGCATGCATAATTAGTTCCAGAAACATGCTTGTAATCCAAAGCACTTGTATATCAAAGCGAATTTCCATTCCATTTCCATAATGGAAACCCAGATGATTCGTTCCACAACCATTTCTTCATAAGTCTCTCAGGCCCCGTACACACGACAGAGGAACTCGACGTGCTTGGCACGTCGAGTTCCTCGTCTCGTTTTGGGATGAAGCCGCCGAGGAGCTCGGCGGGCCGCCTTCTCCTATAGAACAACGCGGCCAACGAGAAAATAGAGAACATGTTCTCTATTTTCTCGTCGAGCTCCTCGGCGGCTCCATCGAGCCAAAACTGTACAGACGACAGAGATTCTCGGCAGAATCCGGGTTTTGACCGAGTTTCTCGGCGAATTCTGCCGAGAATCTCTGTCGTGTGTACGAGGCCTCAGTTTATAGTCCATATAAAAAGAATATAGCAATGTGATCAGGTTGTGTAACCATAAAATGTCCATCCACAAATGGAAGTCTCCACGCGTCGATTTACGCAAGGAATATGCAAAATAGGTAGATACGCCGATTCAGAAACGTACGTCCGCCCGGCGCATTTTTTTACTTTGTTTACTTTCGGCTTTTTCCAGCGTAAAGTTACCCCTGCTATATGAGGCGTATCCTATGTTAAGTATGGACGTCGGGCCAGCGTCAAATTTTCCGTCGATTACGTTGTTTGCGTAAGTCGTTCGCGAATAGGGCTTATCGTAAATTACGTTCACGTCTAAAGCATTGGCTTTTTGCGGGTTAATTTGGAGCATGCGCACTGGGTTACGTTCGAATTTGAATTAGGCGCGCTTACGCCGGCAGATTTACACTATGCCGCCGTAACTTAGGGCGCAGGTTCTTTGTGAATACAGAACCTGCCTCACTAAGTTACGGCGGTGTAGCGTATCTCAGATACGCTACGCCCGCACAAAGTTACGGCGGGCTATCTGAATCTAGCCCATAGAGTATAAAAGAGAAGAGAGGCGCCTCTAATGCCTCGTTTCCACTGAGCGGATCGGTTCGGTACGGTTCGGTACAGTACGCTTTTTTGGGTGTTTCCATTATGAAAGCGTGCCATAAAAGCGAACCGTACCGGACCATTCTGGGTTCTGCTTCAGATGTGGGGCCATAGAGAATGGAACGGTTCCATTAGGGCGGACCTACAAATACATCTCACTGATTGGTGGACGTGCTAGGCTTTTTTTCTAAACCTTGCATGGTCCCGGATGGTCCGATTTGCAGTGGAAATGCTCTGCAGAATAGACCGGTCCCATTCTAACCGCTCCATTCTTTCTGACCCGAACCGATCCGTGCAGTGGAAACAAGGCATAAGTGTAGCAATATGATTACATTTAATGAAGGTACAACATTTAGCAACTCACATGGTTGATGATTAAAAGAGGCCCATCTAAGTATGCAGGCATCCGGGGTAAAGCTGTCTACATAGACCGTCCTCCTCACCGTCGGTGATCTGCCGAGCTGGTTCCAGCTATCGATATGGTTCCGTGAGCAGTGCGCAGGCGCAAGCTGAGCCGACGGAAACCTCCGAGCAAGAACAGCTGTTCGTGAGCTGTAGATGCACTCGCTCCCGATGCCGACGCAAGCTTAGCAGTCTACAGGCGGCGGCTATGCACCTTTAGGTCTTCCTGGAGCCTTAATCCTATTCTCCTTCTTCCACACACCGAGGCATACCGTCATCCACAACCGCTTAGTACCACCCACTGCCTACCTCCTAGTCTGCTCATTGGTTGGGAACTAGCACCCCCTCCTTTTTGGCCAATCATCAGTGGGTTGCCTGTGTTGCCTGGCAAACATGGGCGAGCGCATTAACAGCTGACGATCAGCTGTTGAGTTCGGCTATTTTCGTGGCCTCTTACTGCGCATGTGCGGAGTCTGCGCAGTCGGTTCCGGAACCTATCCGATGCCGGAAACAGATTGATAAGACACCGGCTCTCACTGCTGTCAGTCTGCAATCGTGACTGGGAAGACTACCCTGCAGTAGAGCGATCTCAAAGCGAGGCTTGATGTGGAGAGCTTTACCCCGGATCCCTGTATACTTAGTTGTGACTCTTTTAATCATCAACCCTGTGAATTGCTAAATGTTGTACCTTCATTAAATGTAACCATATTGCTAGACTTGGAGGCGCCTCTCTTCTTTTTTATACTCAATTGTGACATGACGCTACTTGTATATCAAGTCAAAATTTATTTTTAAATTTTGCTTGTCTTGCAAAACGCTCTCAAACCAAGTTACTCTCAAACCAAGTTTTTACTGTATTCTGCAAAAAAAAAAAATGGTTGATCCTCCTGCTCTCTGTCTCCCCCTTCTGCCCATGTCCTCAATGCAGCTAGGGATTTTGCAGCTGTGGTGGCAACTCTGCACATGCTCAATTTTCATTGGCCCGGATTCAGTAACAATTGCGCTTTTTTTACGGAGGCGCAGGGCAACGTTTTTGCCCTGCGCCCCCGCAATTTTTTTGCGCTGCCCACGATTCACGGAGCAGAAGCTCCGTGAATTGCGTGGGCGCTCGGGCAAAATGCCCGGCGTAAACGCGCAATTTAAATGATCCCGTAGGGGGCGGGAATCATTTAAATTAGGCGCGTTCCCGCGCCGAGCGTAGAGCGCATGCTCCATCGTGCATTGCGGCAAATGACGTCGCAAGGACGTCATTTGCTTCAAAGTGAACGTGAATGGCGTCCAGCGCCATTCACAAATCACTTACGCAAACTACGTAAATTTCAAATTTCGCGACGCGGGAACGACGGGTATACGTAACATTGGCTGCCCCTGCTAATAGCAGGGGCAGCCTTACTCGAAAACCGCTGTACGGAAACGACGTAAACTGCGTATGCAGGGCTCGCGCAACGTTGTGAATCGGCGTTAGTATGCAATTTGCATACTATACGCTGAGCACAACGGGAACGCCACCTAGCGGCCATCGCAAGAATGCAGCCTAAGATATGAGGGCATAAGAGCCTTATGCCACGCATATCTTAGGCTGCAGTCGGCGTAACAAGCTCTCTGAATCAGGAGAACTCGTTACGCCGGGGCAAGTAAGCAATTGCGCTGCGTAACTATGGTTACGCAGACGCAATTGCTTCTTGAATCCGGGCCATTGAGTTTTGAGGCTAAGCATTTCCTCCGCGGCTTGCAGTTGTGGCACAGTATCCTGAATTCAAAAACCCTATTCAGCTGTCAAAAAAATAAATAAAAACAAACACTCAAGAGGCAGAGGTATCACCTCCTGATTGCCTGTAAGCTACTATTTTTCAAAGACCAATGCAGGTGTAAACGAGCCCCAATTTAAGAGTGCCCATTTAACCACTTAAGCCCCAGTCCATTTTGGTGGTCAAAGACCAGGCCACTTTTTGCGATTCTGCACTGCGTCGCTTTAACTGACACGTGACACTGCGACGTGGCTCCCAAACAGAATTGGTGTCCTTTTTTCCCCACAAATAGAGCTTTCTTTTGGTGGTATTTGATCACCTCTGCAATTTTATTTTTTTGCGCTATAAACAAAAATAGAGCGACAATTTTGAAAAAAAAATAAAATATTTTTTACTTTTTGCTATAATAAATATCCGTCAAAAATATATAAATGTAGCGCTGGGTTACTTCCAAGTACCGGTGCTTGTCAAAATTTAAGGGATAATCAGAGTGTAAGTGACTCTGATTTCAATTCCTATTTTAGAAAGGGTCTCTGTTTCAGCTTGGCTGTACTGTGGGCTCGTTCTGTTGTTGCTGGGGTGTTATCCCACCCCGGGGCGACAGGTGGCGCCAGTGGAGTCGAGGCTTGGGTGCCTCTTACCAGCAGCCAATCGAGAGGGAGTGTTCTCTCGCGGGGCATGCTGGGAGAGGGTACTTCTGGAACAGACGCCATTGAGGCGGGGTCTTCTTCCAGTGTGGCACCCACCTTCAGGGTGACCACATTTCACGGCCCCCGGCGAAATGGCCTTCCAGGCCGGGGTGCGCATGCCATGTTGTGCTCCTGGTTCCGGGACCACGTTGGTTCGGAACGTCTAAGTTGTGGCAGGGCCCCAGTGATCGACTGGGTCCCCAATCCTAAGAAGATCCCAAGCGTTGTTCCTTTGAGTAGGAAGCTGTTCGGTGGGGAGTTCGCCTGAGGAGAGCCAAGAGAGGCTGGCGATCCAATAGGGCCTTAACAATCCATCAGGGATCAAGGTAACCGGACACTGAAAGGCTGGGCGTTGGTCACCTGTCAGTCGGTACCTAACTGCAAACTACCTGAAGGAGATCCAGGCACAAAGTCTAATGAGGAGAATTGTCTCCGTGATCTAAATTCTAGGGAGGGTCTGTGGCAGAGACTTTCTTCCCTTAATGTTCTGAGTGATACTCTGGCTGCCAGGTCACTGAGAGAGGCCTGTCCGGGTACACTAAGCCCACTCCTGAGGAGAGCCAAGGGAGGCTGGCAATCCAATAGGGCCTCAACAATTTATCGGGGATCGAGGTAACCGGACACTGAAAGGCTGGACGTTAGTCACCTGTCAGTCGGTACAAAGTCTAATGAGGAGAATTGTCTCCGTGATCTAAATTCTAGGGAGGGTCTGTGGCAGAGGCTTTCTTCCCATAATGTTCCGAGTGATACTCTGGCTGCCAGGTCAGTGAGAGAGGCCTGTCCGGGTACACTAATGCCGGGTACACACGAGAGGATTCCGTTTCCGCGGATAAATCCTCTGAGGATTTCGATCCGCTGGAGTGTACTCACCATCGGATCGAAATCCGCGCCGAATTCACACCGCGGTGACGTGTCGCGCCGTCGCCGCGATGATGACGCGGCGACGTGCGCGACGCTGTCATATAAGGATATCCACGCATGCGTCGAATCATTACGAAGCATGCGAGGAATGGGTTCGGACGGATCGATCCGGTGAGTCTGTACAGACCACCGGATCGATCCGCTGGAGCCGATTCCAGCGGATAGATTTCTTAGCATGCTAAGAAATTTTTATCCGCTGGAAATCGGTCGGCCCGAAATATATCCGCGGATAAATATCCGCTGGATCGTACACACCAGCGGATCTATCCGCTGAAACCAATCCGCGGATCAATTTCAGCGGATCGATCCTCTCGTGTGTACGGGGCCTTAAGCCCACTCTGGCGGGAGTGGCGACGAAAACAAAGTGTTGTTGGAAACAGGACTGTTTCTGTATCTTTACGCCTGAATCTGCTGTTTCTTCTCCTACTGCATCTTCACCCTTCACCAAAAGTTTTATTGTTTTACCTTGTTGGGTAAATAAAAGCACAAGAAAACGACACCCGCTATTTGGACATTCCATTACTGCGGCTCTCATCAACTACCCTAGACGGCGGAGTCATGAGGTAAATTTGCCATCCCATTCATTATCATCGGCTCCTTTGGGGGTGAGCGCTACATGTGGGGGCTCGTCCAGGATTGGCTATTACCTCAACATCCTCAAGTGCAGAAGTTTAATCAGTAGTTGATTCAAGGAATTGTGGTGTGTCAAAAATGTGCTTGGTGGGGAGGGAATTAACGTTGCCATTGGAGCTGGGCGAAGCCATCTGCGTCTGCCACGTGTGAAAAGTATTCAAGTAGGAGGAGTTACCCACCCTTGCGTGAGACGTTGGCTGAGTTTGGCGCCAAAGGACAGAGTGATCGCCCGCCCATGAGAGAAAGTCGTGCGAACAACATGTCTGTGCCATCAACTCCATTTGGAAAGCTGAGACCCCCGATGTCTGTCCCGGGAGTCAACGCTATGTCTGCTGCTGCTGGAATTTCCCTAACGAATACTGGAATCCGAATGCGGACCCAGGGAAAGTTTGTGCTGTTTTCCAGCGGTAGCGTGGAGGCCCTCAGACTGTCCTGCCCCCGCTGTTCGGAGCTGGCCATCCGGATTTTGCCCTTTGCCCGGTGCAAGACATGTTGGGCCTACTTGTTCCAAGTCGAGCCACCGACCGAATCTCCCCGGGAGTATAAGATGGACTGGATCGCTGGGACTGTGACCGCGGAGGAGGAGGCCCCATGGCCGGAAACCTCCCCAACTACAGTAGTGATTGATCCGGAGGTGGTGACTGTAACGGTCACCACCGTTTACGACCTTCCATCCCATCCACGACAGCTTATCGACACTCCAACCAACAGGACCCGATCCATCCCATTTGCCAGAATAACCGAGACTCACACAGCTCTGGTACTGGTTTCAAATGTAAGAATGCCTTAATGGCAGCAGATTTGAAAGTTGTTTGAAAGACTGGAGCCCTGGCCGGTACATCTTCAATGATAGAGTGGTCCTTAAATGTCCCGGAAAAGTGGATCAAGTTTCCTCTGTCACCACTACCAATTCCCAGGGGGACATTGTCATTTTGCCGGATCCACGGTTCTATAAGTAGGCCTCATGCCTGCGTTGTCACTCTCACTTGCTGTTTTAAAGAAGTCGTGGACGGGAATGATCCACTTTTTCAGTTTTGTCTCCAACGGAACCACATTTGGGCCCAAATGTGCAGAACTTTGGGGGGGATGTTGTAGTTAGAAAGATCAGGGCCCCAACGGCTTCATCATCAGCAAGAAAAGAAAGAAGAAAAGTTTCTTTCTCCTGTTTACTCTAATTTGAGTATTGGACTGCACTGTACTTGTAGTACCAGCACACTGACCACTAGGGGCAGTGTTCTGCAACTTCTACTACCGCAGAAACATAATCCTGTATATATTTTCTCTTAGGTCCTTGCAGTTTGAGGAAATCTCAGCACTGATTTGGATGTGTCTTTTCGGGAGGAAAGGAGGTTTCACCTTTGTTGGGAAGGTGTAGCTTTGTTTCACCCTCAGTGACTGTATGTGTGTATTCTTGTGTGTGTTCTTCCATTTTGTTTTGCAGGTTGTTGATCATCTATCAAAACTGTCGGAGAATGGGGCAGGATAGATAGTCAGGAATGTTTAATGTCATAATGTATCACTGTGAATATTGTACAAAGTAATGTTTTATATTTGTCTTTTCTTTTCTATTTCTTCCCTTTACTGTCAAAGCAGATTCAGGTCAGGTGTTCAGGTTTGAACACCAGTTTGTGAGACACTGAGGACAGTGTCTATTCAAGTGGGGGGAGTGTGTAGCGCCGGGTTACTTCCAAGTATCGGTGATTGTCAAAATTTAAGGGATAATCAGAGTGTAAGTGACTCTGATTTCAATTCCAATTCTAGAAAGGGTCTCTGTTTCAGCTTGGCTGTGCTGTGGGCTTGTTCTGTTGTTGCTGGGGTGTTATCCCACCCCGGTATCTGCCTTCTATTTCTCTTCTGTGAACTGGGAAATGACTCCTATGTTGTAGTGAAGAGGGGAGGGGGGTCCTAAATGTCCTAATCCCAAAAAGCTTCCTGTCCTATGGACAGGAAGTGTGATACTGGCAGGATCATCAGATGGAAATAAAAAAATAATGCAGGCATCACATAATGCCGGAGCAACATATTACATTTTTGTTTTGCTGTTTACCTATGCTGAGAGTGAGTGGAAACAAAACTTATAACCCACATACTTGTTCCCCTTCTAGGAATGCCTTGTGCCTGGTTGTCATGCACTTGTGTATGTTTTATTATAGGAAGAAGATAATAAAGTCTGCACATCTGTTTCCAGAGAGCCTGAATAGCTCTGCTTCATAGAAGGGCCACACCAGTCCTTTAGACTACAAACTCATTTAGTGAAAAAGTTGATAATGGTTTTAGAATGTTGGACGTACCTATCAGTATTGTGGCCTAATTACTTCTCACACAGTTTGGCCGGACCTTCAACCACATCTGGACCATTGGAGCATTTTATGCTGCAGAAAACTGGAACAATCCCAACTCATTCTCATATAAATGGCTGTTCTGCAATATACCTGATACAGTAAATCTGATTTGAGCAAACCAATCAAACCAGAGATTTCCCTGGACCAAGCCAATTTGGAGATGTAATACATACCTTTTTTTAAGGAGCATAGCCTAGGATAGCACATCTCAACCTTTTTTTCAGTCTTGGCATTCCTTTAACCACTTCCATACAGGGCAGGTATACACACATCCATACCAGGCCTATTCTGGCACTTCTCTCCTACATGTACAAATCATAATTTTTTTGCTAGAAAATTACGCAGAACCCCCAAACATTATATATGTTTTTTTAGCAGACACCCTAGGGAATAAAACAACGGTCATTGAAACGTTTTATCTTGCACGCTATTTGTGCAATAATTTTTCAAACGCCTTTTTTTTGGAAAAAAATTGTTTCATGAATTAAAAAAATAACAAAACAGTAAAGTTAGCCCAATTTTTTTGTAAAATATGAAATATGATGTTACACCGAGTAAATAGATACCTAACATGTCACGCTTTAAAATTGCGCACACTCATGGAATGGCGCCAAACTTCGGTACTTAAAAATCTCCATAGGCAACGCTTTGAAATTTTTTACAGGTTACCAGTTTAGGTTTACAGAGGAGATCTAGTGCTAGAATTGCTGCACACGCTCTAACGCACGCGGCGATACCTAACATATGTGGTTTAAACGGCGTTTACATATGTCGGCGGGACTTGCGTGTGCGTTCGCTTCTGCGCGCGAGCTACTGGGGACAGGGGCATTAAACAAATATTTTTTATTTCTTTTTTTTTTTTTTACATATTTATTTCTTTTTTTACACTTTTTTTTTATTTTTATTTTTTTTATTAACACTTTTATTCCTATTACAAGGAATGTAAACATCCCTTGTAATAGGAATGTGTGTGACAGGTACTCTTTATGGAGAGATGCGGGGTCAATAAGACCCCACATCTCTCCTCCAGGCTGGAAAGCATGAAATCGGTGAAAAAAAATTCACCGATCTCATGCTTGCTGTTGCTTAGCAGCCGCAATTGCGGCTTTGTTTAATTACGGGGACCCGGGCGTGACGTCATCACATCGCGCCCGGGTCATCCGACGGTCATAGAGATGACTGGTGACCATCTGGTCACCAGTCATCTCTATGCTTCCTGCCAGCGCCGGACGATTCGTTCTCCGGGCCCCCGATGGCACGGGAGAGCCCGGAGAAGCACCGGATGGCGGCGGGAGGGGGGGATGTCCCCTCCCGCCGCCTGTAAGAACGATCTAGCGGCGGAATCGCCGCTATGATCATTCTTACCTTGTGCAGAATCGCCGGCACAAGAGAAGGATATCTGAATGATGCCTCTAGCTGCAGGCATCATTCAGATATCCACCCGCAAAGCCCAGGACGTCATATGACGTCCTCCTGGATCGAGGAGGGGTTCCTGCCGCCGTCATTTCACAATGACGCGGTAGGGAAGTGGTTAAAAGTGTGCAATATCTTGTGGCACCACAGTCTAAAATTTTAATGTAAATCGTAAATTTTGAAACAGAGGTCCCCCCTTTACATTAGAGGTGCCCCCGTCACATCAGAGGTCCCCCCCATCACATCAGAGGTCCCCCCCATCACATCAGAGGTCCCCCCATCACATCAGAGGTCCCCCCCATCACATCAGAGGTCCTCCCCATCACATCATAGGTCCCCCCCCATCACATCAGAGGTCCCCCATCATATCAGAGGTCTCCCCATAACATCAGAGGTCCCCCATCACATCAGAGGTCCCCCCCATCACATCAGAGGTCCCCCCATCACATCAGAGGTCCCCCCCATCACATCAAAGGTCCCCAATCATATCAGAGGTCTCCCCATAACATCAGAGGTCCTTCATCATGTCAGAGGTCCCTCCATCACATCAGAGGTCCCTCCATCACATCAGAGGTCTCCCCATCACATCAGAGGTCCCCCATCACATCAGTGGTCCTGCATCATATGAGATGTCCCCCCATAACATCAGATATTGTAGTCTGGCTCCCATTACATCAGAGGTCCCCCATCATATAAGAGGTCTCCCCATCACATCAGAGGTCCCCCATCATATAAGAGGTCTCCCCATCACATCAGAGGTCCCCCATCATATAAGAGGTCTCCCCATCACATCAGAGGTCCCCCATCACATCAGAGGTCCACCATCATATGAGATGTCCCCCCATAACATAAGATATTGTGGTCTGACTCCCATCACATCAGAGGTCCTCCATCATATGAGATGTCCCCCCATAACATCAGATATCCTCCATTGTGTCAGAGCCCCCCCCCCCCCATCACATTGGAGGTCCCCCATCATATCAGAGGTCCCTTCATCGCATCAGAAGTCCCCCATCATGTCAGAGGTCCTCCATTATGTCAGAGGTCCCCCCCATAACGTCAGAGGTCCTCCATTGTGTCAGAGATCCCCTATCAAATTCTCACAACAAGATAGTATCTTGACACTACGGCATGAAAGGGTTACAGAGAAACTATATGAACTGGTAATGCTCAACCCGGACTGGATTATAAGGTCAACGCTGCCCTCTTAAGATCGGGGAATCTTGCAACTCTAAGGCCCCATACTCACGACCAAACATGTCTGCTGAAACTGGTCCGCGGACCAGTTTCAGCAGACATGTTTGGTCGTGTGTGGGCGCGAGCGGGCCGAATTCCAGCAAACATTTGCCCGCCGGGCCTTTTCCCAGCAGACAAATATTCCTGGACTTGTTTTAAAACAGCCCGCTGGAATTCTGCCCGCTCGGACATGTACGGTCGTCAGTACAGACCTACCGTACATGTCCAGGCGCCCGCCGTCCCTCGCATGCGTCGAATGACTTCGACGCATGCGTGGAAGCATTTTAAAGGCGGGCCGCCCACGTCGCTGCGTCATTGTCGCGGCGACACCGCGTCATCGACGCGGCGACACCGCGGACACGCCCCGCGTATTGTTTACGCGCGGACTTCTGTACGATGGTGTGTACAACCATCGTACAGAAGCCCTCTGGCAGACATGTATGGTGAAAACGGTCCGACGGACCGCTTTCACCATACATGTTTGGTCGTGAGTACCCGGCCTTAGGGGGTTATTTACGAAAGGCAAATCCACTTTGCACTACAAGTGCACTTGAAAGTGCATTCGCTGTAGATCGCTGTAGATCTGAGGGAAAGCTCTAAAATTAGGGGAAGCTCTGCTGCTTTTATCATCAATCATGTGCAAGCAAAAATGCTGTTTTTTTTTTTTTTCTTGCATGTATCCCTCAGATCTACAGTGACTGCACTTTCAAGTGCACTTGTAGTACAAAGTAGATTTGCCTTTCGTAAATAACCCCCTTAGTGAATTATCCACAGCACTTTATTAAAAGATAAAGAGATACTTACAACCAGCGTTAAAGTGGCGTTGTAAGTTGTAACAGTGGGTTTACAACCACTTTAAAGGGTCACTAAAGGAAAAAAATTGTTTTTGCTGAAATGACTGTTTACAGGGTATAGAGACATAAAAGTTAACTGATTCCTTTTAAAAATGATTACAAATAGATAAAAATCAATCATATAATGTGCCTCTAGTTTCACTTTCGGTTTTAAACTGGTTTCATGTTTCTGTGAAGTAGAGAGACACACAGAACAAAAACAAACAAATCCAGGGCAGTGTTTTGTTTTTAAAATGAATCTGATTGGTTCTGTTAAGTTTTAGACACACATAGGTAGATTCACGTAGATTGGCCTAACTTTAGGGCGGCCTAGCCTAGCCTTTTTAGGCTACACCGCCGTAAATTAGTTAGGCTAGTAGTGATTCTCAAACCACTTACCTGCTAATCTACGGCGGTGTAGCCTTAAACGAGCGGGCGTAAGGGCGCCTAATTCAAATGACTTGGAGGGGGGCGTGTTGTATGGAAATGAGGCTTGACCTCAAGTTTTTTGACGTTTTTTGACACTGCGCATGCGCCGGGCGACTACATTTCCCAGTGCGCATTGCGGCTAAGTAGGCCGTACGGGCCTATTGATTTCGACGTGGACGTAAACGACATAACTCCCGATTCGCGGACTACTTACGCAAACGACGTAAAAAATTCGAACCTCGCGGCGGGAACGGCGGCCATACTTTAACATTGTTATTCCACCTAATAGGTGGAATAACTTTAGGCCGACTAAGGCCTTACGGAAACGACGTTAATCGACTGCGGCGGGCTCGCGTACGTTCGGGAATCATCGTAAATGCTCATTTACATAATCTACGCCGGCCGCAATGGGAGCGCCACCTAGCGGTAAGCCAAAACATTGCAATCTAAGATAGGACGGCGCAAACCGTCCTATCTTAGATATGTTTAAGTGTATCTCTGTTAGAGAATACACTTAAACATAGGTCGGCTTAGATTCAGAGTTAGGTCGGCTTATCTGTAGATTAGCCGGCCTAACTCTTTGTGAATCTACCTAACAGTAATGACAGCTTAGACCACCGTGAAAAGCTCCCAGTACCATGGTTATAAGGAAACAGACAAGCAGGAAGTGTAGAGATCACAGCAGAATTACAGCAACTTCAAAGCAAAAATGAACAATAAGGACATGAAACCAGTACTGCAGTAAGGTAAAGGAAGCTATTTAGCTAAAAAAAAAAATCCTTTAATGATCCTTTAACGCTGGTTGTAAGTATCAGTATATCACTAGTGTGGATTCAGCCTGGAAGACTGAGGACATCTAGTGGCGGAAAAGATTTACTGCAGAGGACTAGATTGTATGGAGTCCAGACCTAAATCCAATTGAGAATCTGCGGCAAGACTTGAAAATTGCTGTTCACAGACACTCTCCATCCAATCTGAGAGATATTTTACAAAGAAGAATGGGCAGAAATGTCCCTCTCTAGATGTGCAAAGCTGGTAGAGACATCCCCAAAAAGACTTGCAGCTGTAATTGTAGAGAAAGGAAATTCTACAAAGTATTGACTCCGGGGGGCGCCATACAAATGTACCCCACACTTTTCACGTATTTATTTGTAAAAAAAAATTGAAAACCATTTATCATTTTCCTCCCACTTCACAATTATGTGCCACTTTGTGTTGGTCTGTCACATAAAATCCCAATAAAATACATTTACGTTTTTGGTTGTAACATGACAAAATGTGGAAAATTTCAAGGGGTACGAATATTTTTTTAAGGCACGGTACTGTTAGGGAACATTTCCAGAAGATAAAAATTTAGCCTTCAGTTGGACTTTAAAGGTAAGGGGGTAGATTCAGGTAGAATGGCATAAATTTCTGCGGGCGTAGCGTATCTCAGGTACGCTACGCCGCCGTAACTTAGTGAGGCAGGTTCTGTATTCACCAAGAACCTGCGCCCTAAGTTACGGCGGCGTAGCGTAAATCTGCCAGCGTAAGCGTGCCTAATTCAAATTGTGAAGAGGTGGGCGTGTTTTATGCAAATAAAACATGACCCCACGTAAATGACGTTTTTAACTAACGGCGCATGCGCTGTCCGTGAAAGTAACCCAGTGCGCATGCTCCAAATTAACCCGCAAAAAGACAATGCTTTTGACGTGAACGTAAATTACGTCCAGCCCCATTCACGGACGACTTACGCAAACGACGTAACATTTTCAAAATTCGACGCGGGAACGACGTCCATACTTAACATAGGATACGCCTCATATAGCAGGGGTAACTTTACGCCGGAAAAAGCCTAACGTAAACGACCTAAAAAAATGCGCCGGGCGGACGTACGTTTCTGAATCGGCGTATCTACCTAATTTGCATATTCCTCTCGTAAATCGACGGAAGCGCCACCTAGCGGCCAGCGTAAATATGCAACTAAGATATGACGGTGTAAGAGACTTACGCCGGTCGTATCTCAGCTAAATTCCGGCGTATCTTGCTTTCTGAATACAGAAAAAAGATACGCCGGAGCATCCTAGAAGTTACGCGGCGTATCAATAGATACACCAGCGTAACTTCTTTATGAATCTACCCGAAGGTTTCTGACATTTATTGCTGGATTTGTATTCAGGGTCATTACCATCACCTTGCTAATTATTGACCCTCTGACATAAAAATGAATGAGCACATCAGTTGCCCCAACACCTGCTATATCCATGATTTTCCCAGGTCAGCGACTTGAAAAGCAGTGATAACAGCCTTGAAACAAATCTATGCATTCTTGTTGATTAATGCATGTTGTGTATTATATTGGGTGTTAACCACTTCAGACCCGGAAGGTTTTACCCCCTTCCTGGCCAGAGCACTTTTTACAATTTGGCACTGCTTCGCTTTACCTGACAATTGCGCGGTCGTACAATGTTGTACCTAACTAAATTTGTGTATTTTTTTCCCCACGAATAGAGCTTTCTTTTGGTGATATTTGATCACCTCTGCGGTTTTTATTTTTTTTGCGCTATAAACAAAAAAAGAGGGACAATTTTGAAAAAAATATATATATTTTTTACTTTTTGCTATAATAAATATCCCCAAAAATATTTTTAAAAAACAAATTTCTTCATCAGTATAGGCCGATATGTATAGAATAAAAAAAGAGTTGCGCTTCTTTAAACTAAGGCCCCATTCACACCTTGGCGTTTTTACGCCTGAAGCGCACTGCTCACAAACGCCAGAGGGGAGAATTAACATTATTCCCTATGGTGACTGTTCACACCTGAACGCCCAAACGCCTGTCGCGCAAAGCTCAAACAAGTCCCGGACCTTTTTTTGTCGCGCGTATCGTGCGGTTTGGGCGTATTTCAGCGTTTTTTTTTACCCCATAGAAAGTAATGGGAAACGTGCGAATTGAGCGTATCGCGCGACAACGGGCGTTTGCTACGGGCGTTTCGTCACTTTAATAAATAGAACTTGTCGCCCATGCAGAAGATTAAAAACATCTACCAACATAGCAACAAGTGATGAAAAGATGATAATTTTTCCTATTGGCTAAAATAAAAAACGCCGAAGTACAAAAACGTCGCACGACGCTGTATGCAAACGCGCAAATACGCGCGACAAAATGCCAGAAAAAAACGCCCAAAAAAACGACCAACGCTCAGGTGTGAATGCAGCCTTAGGGTCTAGCTTGTAAACGTAAACAAAGGGCCAGATCCACAAAGAAATTACGCCGGCGTATCTATTGATACGCCGCGTAATTTCTACGATCCCCCGTCGTATTTTTTTTTTGTATCCACAAAACAAGATACGACTGAGTGTGGGCTCGATCCGACTGGCGTACGTCTTAGTACGCTGTCGGATCATCGGTGCATATTTACGTTGGCCGCTAGGTGGCGCTTCCGTTCATTTCCGTGTAGAATATGCAAATGAGCTAGATACGGCGATCCACAAACATACGTCCGGCCGGCGCATTTTTTTACGTAATTTACGTAAGGCTTTTTTTCGGCGTATAGTTACTCCTGCTTTATGAGGCGTACGCAATGTTAAGAATGGACGTCGGGCCAGCGTCGAATTTTTCGTTGTTTACGTAAAACGTTCGCGAATAGGGCTTTGCGTAGAATTACGTTCACGTCTAAAGCATTGGCTTGCTGCGGGTTAATTTGGAGCATGCGCACTGGGATACCCCCACGGACGGCGCATGCGCCGTTCAAAAAAAACGTCATTTACGTGGGGTCAAATAGAATTAACATAAAACACGCCCACATCTTTGTCATTTGAATTCTGCGCCCTTACGCCGACACATTTACACTACGCCGCCGTAACTTACGGCACAAATTCTTTCAGGATACGGAAAATACGCTGAAAGTTACGGCGGCGTGGGGTATCTGAGATAGGCTACGCCGGACGGAAAAATGCGCGGAGGTACGTGGATCTGGCCTATAGTGTATATATGGAAGGACCACCAAGTAATATCAGGGTGTCCTCAACCCACGAATATGCAATAAATGGGTGACCACATAAAATCAATGGTGCAATTTTTTTTTTTATAAATGAAATAAATTAGTGCACATTCATATAAAATCCGGATAACAAAATAGTGAATCCAAGATGTAAATAAGATATATGTGAAAAACAGAGAATATATATATATACTCTACCAACTAAAAATGAACAGTCTGTGATCACATAAATAGTGCAAAAAATCAAGTGAATAAGTCTATGCACAAAGGGCCATATTCTTAAACAAGTTACGTAGGCGTATCAGCAGATACGCCGACGTAAGTCCGTTTCCTATGTTTAAGTGTATTCTCAAACTGAGATACACTTAAACATGCCTAAGATACGACAGCCTGCGCCGTTGTATCTTAGGCTGCAATATTTACGCTGACCGCTAGGTGGCGGTCAGCGTAGAATATGCAAATGACTAGTCACGCCGATTCTCTAACGTACGCTTGCCCGCCGTAGTGTTTTAACGTCGTTTCCGTAAGCGATACGCGGCGTAAAGATAAACATGCCCCCTAGGTGGCGTACTCAATGTTAAGTATGGCCGTCGATCCCGCGTCGAAATTTCAAAATTTAACGTCGTTTGCGTAAGTCGTCCGTGAATGGCGCTGGACGCCATTTACGTTACAGTCAAAACAAATGACGTCCGTGAGACGTCATTTAGCGCAATGCACGTCGGGTAATTTACCCGACGGAGCATGCGCATTACGATCGGCGTGGGAGCGCGCCTAATTTAGATGATCCACGCCCCCTGCCAGGATCATTTGAATTAGGATGGCTTACGCGGGTGGACTTTACGCGACGCCGCCGCAAGTTTACAGGTAAGTGGTTTGTGAATCAGGCACTTGCCACTTAAACTTGCGGCGGAGTAACGTAAAGTACATACGTTCCGCCGCCTTAGATGTATAAGAATATGGCCCAAAGTCAAGTCCAACAGATGAAGCCAGTAGATCTAATTGGAGGGAAAAAAAAGGAAGAGAAAAATTGCGCTGAGATGAAACCAGAAATTGAGACGTAAGTCCCACCGCCACCAGAGTTATGTAGAAAGAGGTGCTCCTTAACCACTTAAGACCCGGACCATTATGCAGGTTAAGGACCTTGGCCCTTTTTGCGATTCGGCACTGCGTCGCTTTAACTGACAATTGCGCGGACGTACGACGTGGCTCCCAAACAAAATCGGCATCTTTTTTTCCCCACAAATAGAGCTTTCTTTTGGTGGTATTTGATCACCTCTGCGGTTTTTATTTTTTGCGCTATAGACAAAAATAGAGCGACAATTTTGAAAAAAATGCAATATTTTTTACTTTTTGCTATAATAAATATCCCTAAAAAAAGATATATAAAAAAAAAAAATTTCCTCAGTTTAGGCCGATATGTATTCTTCTACATATTTTGGTAAAAAAATCGCAATAAGCGCTTATCAATTGGTTTGCGCAAAATTGGGGATAGTTTTATAGCATTTTTATTAATAATTTTTTTTTTTTACTACTAATGGCGGCGATCAGCGATTTTTTCATGACTGCGACATTATGGTGGACAATTTTGACACATTTATGGGACCATTGTCATTTTCACAGCGAAAAGTGCTATAAAAATGCACTGATTACTGTGAAAATGACAATGCGGTGAAGGAGTTAACCACTAGGGGGCGCTGTAGGGGTTAAGTGTGACCTCATATGTGTTTCTAACTGTAGGGGGCGGGGCTGGACGTGTGACGTCAGCGATGGTCTTTCCCTATATCAGGGAACAGACGATCACGGACATTGCCACAATGAAGAACGGAGAAGGTGTGTTTACACACACCTCTCCCTGTTCTTCAGCTCTTGTGACTGATCGCGGGACACCGGCGGCGATCGGGTCCGCAGGTCTCACAGGAGCGGTCATGGAGCTTCGGACCCCATGGCTGGGCTCTTAAAGAGGACGTACAGGCACGTGCTTGTGCCAAGCCGTGCCCTTCTGCCGATGTATATCGGCGTGAAGGGGTCCTTAAGTGGTTAAATCACATCTAAGTGCAGAATAGACACCCTTACCAGCTGCGTGGACCTTCTGTGAGAGCAAGGTCATTGGCGCCTGCAGAGATGACCCACTGCGGGGTCTTTAATGAATCCCAGGTACGGGTGTCTCCCAGCTCCAGAACTCCTCCACTCTCACCACGTCTAATGTCCAAACCGCAAGGAGAGGGTACTTCCCTCTAATGGGATGTTGATCTCACTCACGGACGTGAAAAAACAGCGTTTGGGGGGGGGGGGGGAGAAAGGAGGGGAGTACTCCAAATAGTGCGTTATCCTGTTAAAATATTCCACAATTTATTGTAAAAAAGTTTACAATGACAACAATCGATAAAAACACAAAATTAAAAAAAAGCCGGCAGTAATAACAAAAAAGCGATCGCCCGTGCGGTCACGTAGAGCGCAGTGACATCAGTGCCATATATATTTACTACATGAGTATTGCATGTTTGCAGTGTTGCAGCTTCTCCTTATAAGAAACCTATTTACTTTTCACTTTTAGCGTAGTACAGGCCCCCCCCTTTATTTTTAGGCCGATACGTATTCTTCTACATATTTTTGGTAAAAAAATCGCAATAAGCGTACATTGATTGGTTTGCACACAAGTTATAGCGTCTACAAACTTGGAAATATTTATGGCATTTTTATGGTATTTTTCTTTTTTAATAGTAATGGCGGTGATCCGCGATTTTTAGCGGTACTGTGACATTGCGGCGGGCAGAACGGACACTTTTGACACATTTTTGGGACCATTGACATTTATACAGCGATCAGAGCTATAAATATGCACTGATTACTGTGTAAATGTCACTGGTAGGGAAGGGGTTAACACTAGGGGGCGCTTAAGGGGTTAAATTTGTTCCCTCAGTGTGTTCTAACTGTATGGGGGAGGGGACTGACTAGGGGAGGAGACATATCATTGTTCCTACTTACTAGAAACAAATGATATGTCTCCTCTCCCCTGACAGGACAGGGACACACACAAATCCCCGTGCTGGCTCTCATGCACGTGATCGTGCATGGACAACGACGATCGCACATGCGCATCTCCAGCAGCGCGCGTGCACCCTCTCTTTTAGGAACCCTTAAAGATTAACCATTAAAAGGAAGGGACTGCATCAACTGTTTTCCCAACACAGCCTACCACAACACCCAATAGTATCTTACCTTGTATTGTGTTGAGTGTGTATCAGAGGTGCAATGGGTTAATGCAGCGCTTCCCAGCCTTTTTTCAGTGGTGAGAGACCCTTTAAAAATATGCAAAACCTTGAGGATCCTCAATCTAAAATGTAAAAAAAATATATATATTATTAATCGATAGGAAACCTGGGCCAGATTCACAGCAGAGATACGCCGTCGTATCTCTCAGAGTATCTAAGCGACTGACTCATAGAATCAGTTACGCATAGATATCCCTAAGATCCGACAGGTGTAATTGAATTACACTGTCGGATCTTAGGATGCAATACCGCGGCCGCCGCTGGGGGGAGTTCGTGTCGTAAACCAGCGTCGGGTATGCAAATTAGGAGTTACGGCGATCCACGACGGATTTTCGCGTTCGCTGCGTCGCTGGTAGTCTAGTTTCCCGTCGCAAATTTAGTCGTCGTTTTGGGTGCCCTAACTTTACACAGCACACGTATGTGCTGTATAAAGTATGGCCGTCGTTCCCGCGTCAAAATTTAAAAATTCACGTCGTTTGCGTAAGACGTCCGGGAATACAGAAGTACGCTACGCACGTCGCCGTTCGAAAAAATGACGTCACTTCGCGCAAAGCACGGCGGGAATTTCGAATCGGAGCATGCGCAGTAGGTAGGACTCGGGAGCGCGCCTAATTTAAATGGCACACGTCCCTATAAATTACGCAGGCTTACGCCGGAGGCCGCCAGCGTAGGTTTTCATTGCAAGTGCTTTGTGAATCAGGCACTTGCGATGAAAACTTGCGGCGGTGTAACGTATCAAAGATACGTTACGCCACCTCATTTCTACGTGAATCTGGCCCCCTGAGCCTGGGGCAATGCACACAACCACCTTAATGAAATTACCTTGACATCAGAATCCTCCCTTCGTATCAGAGGTTCCCCCATCACATCAAGCCTCAGACAAGATTGTGACAATGAAGTCAGGATCCGCCCACATGCCTGGATTGGCTCCTGGCTCAGCCTCTCAGCAAGCTGCTGAGAGCCTGAGCCGGCCGCTCCCCGCCCCCTCCACAGCCCAGCGCTCCAGTGGAGGAGCAGAGCAGACAGCAGTGACCGATAGTCACCACCTCTGTGCTCTTGACCTATGAGAACTGAGTGATCAGTGGTGTTTGATCGCTCAGTCTTAGACCTTAGGGGGGGGTTGGCAGATGCAGTATTGAACCGATGCTGCATCCACCAAGGTAAGTGGGATTAACCACTTAAGCCCCGGACCAAAATGCAGGTAAAGGACGAGGCCCCTTTTTGCGATTCGGGACTGTGTCGCTTTAACAGACAATTGCGCGGTCGTGTGACGTGGCTCCCAAACAAAATTGGAGTCCTTTTTTTCCCCACAAATAGAGCTTTCTTTTGGTGGTATTTGATCACCTCTGCGGTTTTTATTTTTTGCGCTATAAACAAAAATAGAGTGACAATTTTGAAAAAAAATCAATATTTTTTACTTTTTGCTATAATAAATATCCCCAAAAACATATATATAAAAAAAAAATTCCTCAGTTTAGGCCGATACGTATTCTTCTACCTATTTTTGGTAAAAAATATCGCAATAAGCGTTTATCGGATGGTTTGCACAAAATTTATAGCGTTTACAAAATAGGGGATAGTTTTATGGCATTTTTATGAATTTTTTTTTTTTTTTACTACTAATGGCAGCGATCAGCAATTTTTTTCGTGACTGCGACATTATGGCGGACACTTCGCACAATTTTGACACATTTTTGGGACCGTTGTCATTTTCACAGCAAGAAATACATTTGAAATGCATTCTTTATTGTGGAAATGACAGTTGCAGTTTGGGAGTTAACCACAGGGGGCGCTGAAGGGGTTCTGTTTCACCTAGTGTGTGTTTACAACTGTAGGGGGGTGTGGCTGTAGGAGTGACGTCATCGATTGTGTCTCCCTATAAAGGGGGTGACACGATCGATGCATCCACCACAGTGAAGCACGGGGAAGCCGTGTTTATACGCAGCTCTCCCCGTTCTTCAGCTCCGGGGACCGATCGCGGGACCCCAGCGGCAATCGGGTCCGCGGGTCTCGCGGTCCCGGTGCGCGCCCGCGACCCACGGCTGGGTAGATGTAAAGGACGTGCCGGTACGTCCATCTGCCCAGCCGTGCCATTCTGCCGACGTATATCGTCGTGCGGCGGTCGTTAATTGGTTAAAAGGAAAAAAAAAACTCCATACTTTTTTAACCACTTGAAGACCAGCCGTCGCAGTTGTACCGCGGCAGGTTGGATCTCCTGGGCGAATCAACGTCATTGTATGCCGGCCGCTTTAAGAGCTCTAGAGGGCGCGCGCGAGCCAGAGCCAATGTGCGTGGTCGGCGGCTGCGATGTCAGCCGGCCAACCTGCGATCGCTCCTGAGACAGACCAGGGATGATCTCCGCTCTGTCAGTGGAGGAGAGACAGATCTGCTGTTCCTAGTGATAAGGAACAGTGACATGTCTCCTCCTACAGTCACTACACTCCCCACATGATTAGAAACACCTCACTTAACCCTTTTTCCCCCCCTAGTGTTAACCCCTTCCCTGCCAGTGACATTTATACAGTAATCAGTGGCTATTTTTAGCACTGAACGCTGTATAAATGTCAATGGTCCCAAAAAAGTGTCAAGAGTGTCCAATCTGTCCGCCGCAATTTTGCAGTCCCGCTAAAAATCGATGATCGCTGCCATTACTAGTAAAAAAAAAATATATATAATAAAAATGCCATAAATCTAACCCCTATTTTGTAGATGCTATAACTTTTGCGCAAGCGATTTACGCTTATTACGATTTTTTATTTTTTTTTACCAAAAATATCTAGAAGAATACATATTGGCCTAAACTGATGAAAAAATATAGCCAGATTCAGGTAGAGATACGACGGCGTATCAGAATCTGCGCCGTCGTATATTTAAGTGTATTCTCAAATTGAGATACTCTTAGGCCCCGTACACACGGCCGAGGAACTCGACGTGCCAAGCACGTCGAGTTCCTCGTCGAGTTCTGGGATGAAGCCGCCGAGGAGCTCGGCGGGCCGCCTTCTCCCATAGAACAACGAGAAAATAAAGAACATGTTCTCTATTTTCTCGTCGAGCTCCTCGGCGGCTCCATCGAGCCAAAACTGTACAGACGACAGAGTTTCTCGGCAGAATCCGGGTTTTGACCGAGTTTCTCGGTGAATTCTGCCGAGAAACTCTGTCGTGTGTACGGGGCCTTAAATGTAGCTAAGATACGAACGCCGGCGCCGTCGTATCTTAGCTGTCTGTTTACGCTGGCCGCTAGGGGCGTGTACGCTGATTTACGCCTAGAATGCGTAAGTCAGCGAGATACGCCTATTCACGAACGTACGCTTGCCCGTCGCAGTAAAGATACGCCGTTTACGTAAGGCGTTTTCAGGCGTAAAGATAATCCACCAAAAAGATGCCGCAGCCAATGTTAAGTATGGACGTCGGAACCGCGCCGAATTAGAATTTTTTTACGTCGTTTGCGTAAGTCGTCCGTGAATGGGGCTGGCCGTATGAGTCTTTGCGGCGTAATTTGGAGTATGCGCATTGGTTTACGTCCACAGACGGCGCATGCGACGTTCGCTCAAAACGTCATTTACGTGGGGGTCATGCTTTATTTACATAAAACACGCCCACCTCTTCACAATTTGAATTAGGCGCGCTTACGCCGGCACATTTACGCTACCCCGCCGTAACATAGGACGCAAGTGCTTTGTGAATACAGCACTTGCCTCTCTAACTTACGGCGGCGTAGCGTATATGAGATGCGCTACGCCCGCCTAAAGTTAGGCACATCTACGTGAATCCAGCTAATAGTTTTTTTTTACTTTTTTGGGGCATATTTATTATGGCAAAAAGTTAAAAAAAAATTTTTTCAAAATTGTCGGTTCTTTATAGTGCAAAAAAAAACAAAAAACGCAGAGGTGATCAAGTACCACCAAAAGAAAGCTCATAAAATGACATACATTTTGTTTGGGTACAGCGCTGCACGACCGCGCAATTGTCAGTTAAAGTGATGCAGCGATGTATCGTAAAAAAATGACCCAGTCATTAAGGGGGCAAATCCTTCCGGTCCTTAACTAGTTAATAGAAGCAATTAACTTTTTCATTGCTACTAGTGACCAGCAGATGTCAGTAGTAAACCACCCCTGATTTTTGATGCGATCGTATTCAAATATTTTCTGGCATCATTGGTAAATATTGCATCCCTGCCAAAATCAACTCGCAGTCTAATAGCTAGATTCAGAGACGTTTACGCCGGCGTATCAGTAGATACGCCGTCGTAACTCTGAATCTACGCCGTCGTAAATTTAAGCGTATTTTGGAAACCATATATGCTTAAATTAGGCTAAGATACGATCTTAGAGTGCATATTTACGCTGGCCGCTAGGTGGCGCTTCCGTTGATTTCGGCGTAGAATATGCAAATGAGCTAGAAACGCCGATTCAGAAACGTACGTGCGCCTGGCGCAATTTTTTTACGTCGTTTACGTATGGCTTTTTCCGGCGTAAAGTTAGTCGAACAAAAAGCTGGCCTAGCCAATGTTAAGTATGGACGTCGTTCCTGCGTCGAATTTAGAAATGTTTACGTCGTTTGCGTAAGTCGTCCGTGAATGGGGCTGGACGTAATTTACGTTCACATCGAAACCAATACGTCCTTGCGGCGTACTTTGGAGCAATGCACACTGGTATATGTCTACGGACGGCGCATGCGCCGTTCGTTAAAAACGTCAATCACGTCAGGTCATGAATCATTTACATTAAACACCCTTACATTGGTGGTCAAAGATGTGTCCTTTTACATTGGTGGTCAATGTTGACTGGAATTGTAAGGTTAGTGCTAACTTTGGGCAGTGTGAAAGAGAGTGTAACAGACACTCGGCTTAGACAACTGCAGCCAGCAATCCCGTTGGGAAGTCATAGTCCGGTCTGAATAATTTGTCTGGGGTTCAGGCAGTCTGAAACCCGGATGCATGATTCCAAACCCGAACCGTCCGGGTGAATCCCAGACAAATGGCAACCGTAGCACGAGCCCGCCAGGAAGCTGACACTGCGCAGCGCTTATCACAGGCAGTGAGACATTTCCCGATCTCTGCAGCCATGGAACGGGAAATGTCTCACTGCCTGGGAATAGCGCCACTCTGTGTTAGCTTCCTGGCGGGCTCGGGCGTGTCCGCATCGTAGCTTTACTTGCCCAAGCCCGCCAGGAAGCTAACACAGAGTGGCGCTAATCCTTACTCACCAGAAGCTTTGGCTTCACTCTTGGTAGCACCTACCAGAATAACCTACCAGGAACATAGGTGTTTTTTTCATGACGTAGATTAGCTGCAGATAGCAAGGTACCTAAATAATCCTTATAAACTGCAGACAGATGATGGGCTCCTGTTGTCAGAAGAAGCAGAAGTACATTTTTAGCTTTATATTTATAAACTTACAGAAGTGAAAAGAGAACTTATTTCCATAGGTTAATTTTCTTGTAAAAAGTCTCAAAGTCTGTCATATAGACAAGTCCTCAGATAAGAGATTTAAGCATAAGGGACACGTATTGGGCATCAGCCATGAACCTGAAAGAATCGTTCTTCATTTTTGCTTTATCGCCTTTGACCTTCGCTATAAGCCATCCGATCAGTAAGTACACATTTGTAAGTCTTGTGTTCACTGTCACTTTTAAAAGATCAGCAAACTATGTTAGCAGGCTAGTGATAAAATTCACCGGGCAAGTGACGGACATTACTGAAGTGAAACTAGAAGCAGAGTTTAGGTTGGATGCCACTAAAAGGGGCCAGATTAGGAGACAGAACATCTTAAAGCGGGAGTTCACCCATTTATTTAATTTTTCCTCTTTTCCCCTTAGATTCCTGCTCGTTTGGTCTAGGGGAATCGGCTATTTGTTTTAAAATATGATCCGTACTTACCCGTTTTCGAGATGCATCTTCTCCGTCGCTTCCGGGTATGGGTCTTCGGGAGTGGGCGTTCCTTCTTGATTGACAGTCTTCCGAGAGGCTTCCGACGGTCGCATCCATCGCGTCACTAGTAGCCGAAAGAAGCCGAACGTCGGTGCGGCTCTATACTGCGCCTGCGCACCGACGTTCGGCTTCTTTCGGAAAATCGTGACGCGATGGATGCGACCGTCGGAAGCCTCTTGGAAGACTGTCAATCAAGAAGGAACGCCCGCTCCCGAAGACCCATACCCGGAAGCGACAGAGAGAATGCATCTCGTAAACGGTAAGTACGGCTCATATTTTAAAACAACTAGCCGATTCCCCTAGACAAAACGAGCATTAATCTAAGGGTAAAATGTGCTCTCTAAGGGTGAACCTCCGCTTTAAGAGTGTGGTCGAGTGAATATTTAAAAAAATGATTATTAGCTAGATTCAGAGAGAGTTACGGCGGCGTATCAGTAGAATTGGGGGCATGGCAAGAGATTGTCCCTTTTCCAAATACTTTGTGCTAATAACTGTCCCCATCTCAGAAATGCGGGTGGTATGTCTGCCCAAAAGAGGTTATTCAAGTGTGTATTTTGGTGACGGGTACACTTTAAATTTAGGAGCATGTTCTACTTTAATTAGCTGTAAATCACTTTCCCTGGTAAGAAATGCTCTAAGAGAAGTTTTGTACTGGGGGTGATGTGAGTAGCATTGCCAATTTTGAAAAAAAAAACACCTACATGACAAGAAGTAATGCCCCAAATAGGCCACATATGAAAGGTGTTCCTGTTAAGAAATACACATGAGAATTAGAAATTATTGTAACTAACCTACATTGACTAGTAGTGACGTGACCACAAAGCACAAAGCAAAATTGAGGTCTGGCATAGCCTGATGTACCCTGTACTATCTACAATATAATGTGACAATGAAACCGTATAACTAGTCGAAAATAAACCCTAAAGCATTTTTTTTCTAA
Organism: Rana temporaria; assembly: GCF_905171775.1. Lineage (NCBI taxonomy): Eukaryota > Metazoa > Chordata > Amphibia > Anura > Ranidae > Rana > Rana temporaria. The sequence continues at coordinate 519,104,489 of NC_053490.1, forward strand.
TAGTTTTAGACAGAGCATGGAACAGTTTTTTTTTTTAAGTTTTATTTTTTTTTTATTTTAATTGAAAACATTATATACAAACATATTACCACGTGAAGTACAGATATGCAATAACTGTCTGAATGGCTACAGAGAACCCAGATGGTTCAACTTCCATTTGTACAGTGGAACATCGGTTTACGAGTAACAAGGTTAATGAGCATTTTGAAAGTCAAACTTAAAAAAAAAAAAAAGACTCCGTTTGCGAGTGTTGTCTCGCAAAACTAGCAGAATTCAAGCTAATGGGGCCTGCAGTACCGCATATGGCCTGAGGTGGGGGGGGGGGCGCCGAAACAGAGCAGAGTCGAGCGGAGCTGTTTGGAAATAATCGGGAATACTCCATTCCCGGGTGTTTCTGAGCCTTTCCGAGGTCAGCTGAGCTGTCCTCAGGCCTTTCTGAGTGTTTCCGATGCTCTCTGGCACCCCTACCTCTGGCCACATGCGGTATTGCATGCCATTGAAGTCAATGCAGAACACATTATTTTCATTTCCATTGACTTCTATGGGGAAACTCGCTTTGATATGCGAGTGCTTTGGATTACAAGAATTCCCCTGGAACGAATTATACTCGTAATCCAAGGTTCCACTGTATTATATTAAAGGATAACTTGTGTTCACTGTAACTAACCGTGGTAATAGAGACAAAAAAACAGATCACAGATACAAACAATCTCACATCCCCTTTTCTCTTCCCCAATAAGCAAGATACAGATTACCACCTATATACCGTATTTATCGGCGTATACCGCACACTTTTTTGCCCTGAAAATCAGGGCAAAATCGTGGGTGCGCGGTATACGCCGATACCCGCCTTCCCGCGCCGAGTTTTGAATACTGCGCCAACATATACCGAGCGCAGTACACTCGGGTATAGTCGGGCAGAAAACATGACAGTTTTCCCGTCGGGAAAACCGATCGTGTGTACAAGGCATTCCAGTTCAGTAAAATGGCTTTCTGGGCATAAAAGATAAGTAAATGGAACAAAGAGCGGCTGTATGCATGGGCAAGTTTTTAAAAATTCAGAGGAGGCATACTTCTGGAGTATTTGGTGCAGGGAGGTCCAGACAGGATTCTAGAAGGGCGTGGAAGTCAGAACAAAGGGTCAAAATACGTGGACAAGTCCAAAATATATGTATTAGGTCTCAAGCAACAACCTTGGGCTATGGAGCTCACTTTAGAATGTTTGGTAGCTTGGGGTATAGGAGCATGGAACAGCTAAAACCTCTGTCATGTGTGTCCCATTGAGAACGTTTCCCTTTACTTCCTGCTTGTAGATACGACAGGAAATCTCTCCAAAGTCAAAGAAATCTTGGACATTCGTTACTAGAACAAGTATCCCCCATTGAAAGATTGTCCCTCTATTTCTGTTCTGATAAAACTCATAAATGTGGACTATTTATCACTTTCAGTCTTGGCGACAATGGTCATCAAGGCGAATAGAAAGCGTGTGGCAGTGTTTCGGCTCAGGCATGAGCACTGCATTCTAGGAGGCGGGGGGGGGGGGGGGGTCACATGCGCCTCCATACTCAGAACCACTGGCTATTTCCCAAAGGCTCAGGCCTCGTACACACGGCCGAGAAACTCGACGGGCAAAACACATTGTTTTGCTCGTCGAGTTCCTTGTGAAGCCGGAGGATCTCGGCATGCCAACTTTTCCCATTGCCATCGGGGAAAAAGAAGACATGCTTTCTTTTTGGCCCGAGGGGATCCTTGGCGGTTTCCTCGTTGAAAAGTGTACACACGACTGGTTTCCTCGGCAAAAAGAAAAAAACAGCAAGCTTCTTGCTGGTTTTTGCCGAGAAACTCGGCCGTGTGTACGAGGCCTCAGATGCAACAACCAGGGCCGGTACAAGGGGGGGCAGAATGGGCGGGTGCCCTGGGCGCTACTATTTACTGGAGGAAGGGGGACGCATGTGAAGTGCTAGCTGTGTGCTTAAAAACTGTCTGCACACACCAGCCGCTAATACCTACACCTGTAATGATGTGCCGAGTGCGCTCCTGCACCCGGCAGAAACCTAGAACAGACCAGCGCTTCACTTATTGACTCCCCTGTCAGTGGAGAACCCCCCCCCCCCCTGCAGGCGCTTGGTATTCCCTACCCAGCGTCACACACTGAGAGGCTGGCCGGAGGCGGAATGGGAACAGTGCGAGGAGGGGTGGCGGACAGCACCCAGGTGACACCATAAAGAAAGCTGGCAGTTGTAGTGGGTGCTGTCAAGCCCCCCCTCCCTCCACCCCCATCGTTGAAGCTGTGATAGCGGCAGTGTGTGCGGGGGAGAGGCGAGCTACAGGATCTCAGAATGTTTCGCCCCCTTTCTCCTGTCAGCAGTGCGGAAGGAGAGACAGCGGCTCTCTCATTACTTTTGCCGCGTTGTAATCTTCTGGAACTACATGTCCCATGATGCTCCAGACTAGTGGAGCATCATGGGGCATGTAGTTCCAGAAGATCAACAACGCGGGGGAGTCAATAAGTGAAGCGCGGTGAAAGTAATGAGAGAGCCGCTGTCTCTCCTCCCGCACTGCTGACAGGAGAAAGGGGGGGGGCGAAACATTCTGAGATCCCGTAGCTCGCCTCTCCCCCGCTCACACTGCCGCTATCACAGCTTCAATGATGGGGGTGGAGGGAGGGGGGCTTGACAGCACCCACTACAACTGCCAGCTTTCTTTATGGTGTCACCTGGGTGCTGTCCGCCTCCCCTCCTCGCACTGTTACCATTCCGCCTCCGGCCAGCCTCTCAGGAAAGAGACTACAGCTCCCAGCATGCACTCTGCTGGGGGAAAAAAAGAGAGAGAAAGAGATCCCATAACCCAGAAACAAGCCGGGGAAATGAATGATATACTTAACTGCTCCAAAAGACAGAAACAGAAAGAGAGGAGTGTACCGAGGGAGCCATGCTGCTGCTGCTAACCAGAACCACCAGAGAGAGCCACGCTGCTAACCAGCATAACCAGAGAGAGCCACGCTGCTAACCAGAGAGAGCCACGCTGCTAACCAGAACCACCAGAGAGAGCCACGCTGCTAACCAGAGCCACCAGAGAGAGCCACGCTGCTAACCAGAGCCACCAGAGAGAGCCACGCTGCTAACCAGAGAGAGCCACGCTGCTAACCAGAGAGAGCCACGCTGCTAACCAGAACCACCAGAGAGAGCCACGCTGCTAACCAGAGCCACCAGAGAGAGCCACGCTGCTAACCAGAGCCACCAGAGAGAGCCACGCTGCTAACCAGAACCACCAGAGAGAGCCACGCTGCTAACCAGAACCACCAGAGAGAGCCACGCTGCTAACCAGAACCACCAGAGAGAGCCACGCTGCTAACCAGAACCACCAGAGAGAGCCACGCTGCTAACCAGAACCACCAGAGAGAGCCACGCTGCTAACCAGAACCACCAGAGAGAGCCACGCTGCTAACCAGCAACACCAGAGAGAGCCACGCTGCTAACCAGAGCCACCAGAGAGAGCCACGCTGCTAACCAGAGCCACCAGAGAGAGCCACGCTGCTAACCAGCACCACCAGAGAGAGCCACGCTGCTAACCAGAGCCACCAGAGAGAGCCACGCTGCTAACCAGAACCACCAGAGAGAGCCACGCTGCTAACCAGAACCACCACAGAGAGCCACGCTGCTAACCAGCACCACCAGAGAGAGCCACGCTGAGCCACTACCAGGGTACAGACATGCTACACTACTGCAGAAGTTTCGCTGGGTCTGATAAGAGGGCCTGTAGCCAATTATCCTTTACTGATCCTAGGGACTGAGCCATTAGGAACTGCCTAAGCTGCTATCCTCTAGACCTAATACAGCCTCTGCAGGCTAGAGGATAGCAGGTTAAGCAATTGTTGACTGCCACAATGAGCTCCAATGCTGTGCTGCTGGTCCGAAAATATTGTGTGTGTGTGTGTGGGGGGGGGGGGGGGGGGGGCGCAGTTTGCCATGTTCGCCCTGGGCACCAAATTACCTTGTCCCGGCACTGGCAACAACATAGTGGTGAAGTGCAATAAATGTATCAGTGAGTAGGGGCTTTTTTTTTTATCATGACAGCTGGACACTGTATGGTGGCCCTAGATTTATAGTTGGACCTGCATGCTTAATCCAACAGTGTTACAAATGCCGTTTGTACAGCTTCTCTTAATTTCTATGAACTGCTTTTAATTCCAGGCAATGGAACTTCGTGTATGTATGCTGTAAACAGCTCAACAACAGTACAATTTAATACTACAGCTACACAGCCATTTATACTGAGATGTCCAATCCAGCTTTGCACCCAAATACCCCCCAATATCACCTGGTGTAAGGTGATAGATGAAGACACCTGCGCCCCTGTGACACTGGGGCCAAGGATCTTCCAGGACCAGGAACAGCGGGATAAGGAAAATGACACCGTTCACATTCTGAACATTCACTCTGCACGAATAGATGACTCTGGATTGTACAAATGTTTGGTGGTTCATCGAGAGAAACAAATTGTAAGAGTGATCGAGGTCAGGGTATTCGGTAAGTTTTAGTATTATAACAAAAAAGTTTTAAAAGAGTTTCTCTGAAGTAAATTTACATTCTTTTTCATATAGTTTTTTTTTCATATACATCAGCAAAAGTGGGGCCATTTATTGAAAGGGATGAATACTAGGGTTGTCCCGATACCGATACCAGTATCGGTATCGGGACCGATACCGAGTATTTGCGAGAGTAATTGTAGTCCTGCCGCCGCCGCAACGAATGCCACCGCCGCATACCGCAACAACGCCGCCGCCTGGTTAAGCAGCGTGCGGGGAACATTACAGCTTTCAAAAACGGGGGTGGGGGCGGGGGGTTGGAGGGGGGTTGGTGCTGCCGCCTGAAATTAAGAAGCGGGGGGGGGGGGCTGCCGCGAATTGAGAAGCGGGGGAGGGGTCCCTTTACAAAAAAGTAAGGAAAAATATATATATAAAAAGGGGGTAGCCAACCGGGGTTTTTTTTTAAAAGGGGGGTTGCCATCTGGGGGTCCTGGGGACCTCTGGGCCCTTTAATAAAAATAAAATAAAAATAAACCTCTGGGCCCTTTAATAAAAAATATATATATATATATATAAAAAAAAATAAAAAACATTTATAAAAAAATATATATATAAAAATTAAAAATTAAATAAAATAAAAAAAAGGTTTTTTTTATAAAAAAAAAGGGGGGTTGTCATCCGGGGCCCAGGGGATCTTCAGGCCCCTGGGGACCTCTGGACCCCTAAAAAAAATTGTCCCTTTAATAAAAAATAAAATAAAAATATATTAAAAAAATATATATATATTTTTTATAAAAAATAAATAAAAAAAGGGGGGTTGCCATCTGGGGCCCTGTGGGCCTCCGGGCCCCTGGGAACCTCCGGACCCCTTTTTTTTTTTTAAAGGGGGTTGCCATCCGGGCCCCTGGGGACCTCCGGGCCCCTTACAGGTGTACTGCCTGTACCCCCTTGATGGCGGCCCTGTCAGTAGCACTGGGCTCCGGTTTGAGCCAGAAAATTGCAGATAAGTATTTAAAATGGCCTCGGACATTTGCTGTCGGAATTTCCAACAACAAATGTTCGAGAGCTGGTTTTCAATTTTTCCGATAACAAAAGTTCTTGTCGGAAATTCCGATGGCGTGTAGCCAATTTCCGACGCACAAAATTCCACGCATACTCAGAATTAAGCAGAAGAGCTGCACTGGCTATTGAACTTTATTTTTCTTGGCTCGCCGTAGGTGTTGTACGTCACCGCGTTCTTGACGTTCGGAATTTCCGACAACATTTGTGTGACCGTGAGTATGCAACACAAGTTTGAGCCAACATTCCGTCGGGAAAAAATCGACGGTTTTGTTGTCGGAATATCCGATTGTCTGTACGTGGCATGAGAGCAGGGTTGGACTGGCCATCGGGACTACCGGGAGTTTCCCGATGGGCCGATGGCTCAGTGGGCCAGTTGTCACGGGCGTCGGGAGGGGATGGCTAGAGCCCCGAGTGGGTCCCCAAAAAGCCCGGAGTCTCGCCCTTAGTGTAAACATCCAGTGATTGGTGGGCAAGCGGGGGCAAGCGGCCGCAGTGAGAGTGGAGCTGTCAAAACGAAGCACTGATCGGTACAGAGAGAGGAGGGAGGAACCGGCGTCATCAAATGACGCCGGTTTGTTTACATGTGATCGCTCTGTCATTGGACGGAGCGATCACGTGGTAAACGGCCGCTATCAGCGGCAATTTACCGCGATCTGTGATGCACCAAGTCCTCTGGACCCGGGGGTCACGGATACTCCCATGTGCACGCCCCAGGGGGCGCGCAGGAGCGCGATTCTGGGAGGACGTCCATGGATGTCCTCCCAGAGTTAGGGAACCGCCTTGTAGCCGTAATTCGGCTATGGGGCGGTGATTAAGTGGTTAAATAGCTGAAATACAACATATGAATCAGGAGAAAGTATTAGGCTACATAATAAAATTAATTTTTCTTACCTCTTTTTAGATGGTCCCAGCCCAAAACCCTTCATTGGAGATACCAGCAAAACCTGGACCACATACTTTTTCATAGCAGTGCGGATGATCATTGTTATAGTGATTTATGCTTTATTATATCCTTACCTACGGGAGGTCAAAGGTAAGATCCAGAACCTGATCTCTGGGCAAATAAAATAAATAAATTCATGTACAAAAAAAACCCCATAATAAGAGTAAATGAGGAGGCATAAATGATAAATGTTTTTTAGGGGTGCCAAAAACAATCAGCTTTTAATTATATATGGTTTACACCAGGGGTAGGCAATCTCGGCCCTCCAGCTGTGGTGAAACTACAAGTCCCATGAGACATTGCAGGACCCTGACAATCAGAGGCGTGACTCAAATGCCCCATACACATGGCTGGAATTTCCGACAACAAATGTTCGATGTGAGCTTGTTGTCAGATATTCCGAACCGTGTGTACAGTATGCTCCATCGGACATTTGCTATCGGAAATTCTGAGCGTGTGTAAACAATTCCTACTTACAAAATCCCATGCATGGTCAAGCAGAAAAGCTGCACTGGCTATTGAACTTAATTCTTCTCGGCTCGTCGTACGTGATCGTGTTCTTGATGTTCGCAATTTCCGACAACATTTGTGTGACCGCGTGTATGCAAGACAAGTTTGAGCCAACATTCCGTCGGTTTTGTTGTCGGAATATCCGATCGTCTGTACGCGGCATTAGAGGCAGAGGCATGAAGGGATTTGTAGTTTTACCAGAGCTGGAGGGCCTACCCCTGGTTTACGCCTTTTTTTTTGTTTTGTTTTTTAACCACTGAAGACCCGGACCATTATACAGGTAAAGGACCTGGCCAGTTTTTGCAATTCGACACTGCGTTGCTTTAACTGACAATTGCGCGGTCGTGCAACATGGTTCCCAAACAAAATCGGCGTCCTTTTTTCCCCACAAATAGAGCTTTCTTTTGGTGGTATTTGATCACCTCTGCAGTATTTGCAGCATGGGTGTAATTTTATGTTGGTTCCACTCTACAGATAAATGAAAGGGAGCAGGAAGCCTTCAACAATACTTTAACAGGGTGACTGACTTAAAGTTTCTCTGATGCTGATCCTTACTAGACATGTGCATTCGTTTTCATCCGAATGCATTTTTGTCCGAATTTCAGGTATTTTCGTTATCGTTTTAACAAACGAAAACGAAAGCACAGAAAACGAAAACCGAAAGATCCGACATAAACAAATGCTTTATTTTCATTTTCGTTGCGGTCGAATGTGCCTAACCTTAACTCTATTAGTTCAATATTATTCTACATAAAGAGAAAAGATTCAACATTATAGAGAGACATGAAGAGTCAATTTTTTTTTTTTTTTTAACCACTTTAGCCCCGGGCCTGTTTTTCAGAGTCGGTGTTTACGAGACAAAACCATTTTTTTTTGCTAGAAAATTACTTAAAACCCCCAAACATTATATAATTTTTTTTCTAACACCCTAGAGAATAAAATGGCAGTCATTGCAATACTTTTTGTCACACCGTATTTGCGCAGCGGTCTTACAAGCACACTTTTTTTGGAAAAAATTCACTTTTTTAAATTAAAAAATAAGACAACAATAAATTTGGCCCAATTTTTTTATATATTGTGAAAGATAATGTTACGCCGAGTAAAATGATACCCAACATGTCACGCTTAAAAATTGCGCCCGCTCGTGGCATGGCGTCAAACTTTTACCCTTAAAAATCTTGATAGGCGACGTTTAAAAAATTCTACAGGTTGCATTTTTTGAGTTACAGAGGAGGCCTAAGGCTAAAATTATTGCTCTCACTCTAACGATCGCGGCGATACCTCACTTGTGTGGTTTGAATACCGTTTTCATATGTCGGCGCTACTCGCGTATACGTTCGCTTCTACGCGCGAGCTCGTCGGGACGGGGCGCTTTAAAAAATTTTTTTTTTGCTTTTCGCATTTATTTTTATTTATTTTAGAATTTTTAACACTGAAAAAAAAAAAAATGATCACTTTTATTCCTATTACAACAAATGTAAACATCCCTTGTAATAGAAAAAAGCATGACAGGTCCTCTTAAATATGAGATCTGGGGTCAAAAAGACCTCAGATCTCATATTTAGGCTTAAATGCAAAAAAAAAAAAAAAAAAAAATTGGAAATGTCATTTTTTCAAATGACAAAAAAAAAAAATGTTTCTTTAAGACGCTGGGCGGGACTGACGTTTTGACGTCACTTCCGCCCAGCAGAGCTATGAGGACGGGTGAAGGAGATTTTTCCTTCAGTCTCGTCCCCGCTCAGCTGCCGGATGGTCGCGATCTCCTCCGCCGCTACCGACGGCTACGGTAAGCGGCGGAGGGCGCGGGAGAGCGGCGGGAGAGGCCCTCTCCCGCCACCAATAACGGCGATCTCGCGGCGAATGCGCCGCGGAGACCGCCATTATCATTAACACGGCCGCCCACAGAAGAGATGAATATCTCGATTGTGGCAGCAGCTGCTGCCGTTACCGAGATATTCATCTCTAAAGTGAGGACGTATAACGACGGTGGGCGGTCGGCAAGTAGTTAAAGATTCTGTCGAATCTTTTTTTTTTTTCTTAGTACATTCGACAGACACCATAAGCCTTCAATGACAGATTCGACATAGAGAGACATGAAGATTCGACATAGAGAGACATGAAGATTCGACATAGAGAGACATGAAGATTCGACATAGAGAGACATGAAGAGTCCATTTTTTTAAGATTCTGTCAAATCTTTTTTTTTTTTTTTTTAGAACATTCGACAGACACCATGGACCAGATTCAGGTACAATTACGTTACTCCTCGGCGGCGTAACGTATCCCATTTACGCTACACCGCCGCAGGTTTACAGCGTAAGTGCCTGATTCACAAAGCTCTTACCTGTAAACTTGCAGCGGTTTAACGTAAATCCGCTCGGCGCAAGCCCGCCTAATTCAAATGGGGCGGGCACCATTTAAATTAGGCGCGTTCCCGCGCCGAGCGTACTGCGCATGCTAAGTCGGGTAAATTACCCGACGTGCATTGCGCTAAATGACGTCGCAAGGACGTCATTGGTTTCGGTGTTAACGTAAATGGTGTCCAGCGCCATTCACGGACGACTTACGCAAACGACGTGGAATTAAAAATTTTGACGCGGGAACGACGGCCATACTTAACATTGCTTAGAACACCTAGGAGGTAGCCCTAGTTTTACGACGCGTATCTCGACGGAAACAACGGAAATTTAGATCGACGGGCATCGCGGACGTTCGTGAATCGCCGTAACTAGTCATTTGCATATTGTACGCCGACCGCAATGGCCTCGCCACCTAGCAGCCGGCCTAGAATTGCATCCTAAGATCCGACGGTGTAAGTCAATTACACCTGTCGGATCTTAGGGCTATCTATGCGTAACTGATTCTATGAATCAGTCGCATAGTTAGGACGGGCGGATCACAGAGATACGACGGCGTATCAGGAGATACGCCGTCGTATCTCTTTTGTGAATCTGGCCCCATAAGCCTTCAATGACAGATTCGACCTTAATTTGGATTTTTGGACGAATGCATTTTTTTTACGAAAAGCAAAATAAATAAAAACAAATTTCGGGAGTAACTAAATAAATTTATTTTTCGGACGAAAACGAAATTACGAAACTAAATATTTCAGTGTGCACATGTCTAATCCTTACATGTTGTATTATCTTGCAGCAAACCACACACTATTCAAGAGGACATTTAGCAAGGTAAGTGGTAATTACTCTGCACCTATTGGCTAAATCAATATATTAAAAATTTAAGATTTACAAAATAAATCAAGCCTCAGTCAAAAAAGAAAATATATATAATAATAATAATAATAATAATAATAATAATAAATATATAATATATATATATATATATATATATATATATATATATATATATATATATACACACAAAGTATCTCACAAAAGTGAGTACACCCCTCACATTGTTGTAAATATTTTATTATATCTTTTCATGTGACAACACTGAAGAAATGACACTTTGCTACAATGTTGTGTAGTGAGTGTACAGCTTGTATAACAGTGTACATTTGCTGTCCCCTCAAAATAACTCAACACACATTAATGTCTAAACCACTGGCAGCAAAAGTGAGTACACCCCTAAGTGGAAATGTCCAAATTGGGCCCAATTACCAATTTTCCCTCCCCGGTGTCATGTGACTTAGTGTTACAAGGTCCTAAGGAGCGAGAAAGGATGTCCCCCCTCCCACCGCCTTCTACGACTCTCTCAGGCTCTCACGTCCCATCGGGAGGCCTGAGCGACCAGCCAACATGCCGCCAGTTGGCCGAAGACCCGAATGGAGCCGGAATCGGCTTTGATCAGGTCACCAATCTAATAACCCAGAAGCAATGTCATGACATTTTTTTTTTAAAGAGACAGTGTAAAAAAATAAAAATATAAAGCGCCTGAATGTGCTTGCACGTAAAAGCAAAATTACATATAATGTTGGGGGTTCTAAGTAATTTTTTAGCAAAAAATTTGGATATTACACACTTCAGCCCCGGAAGGATTTGCCCCCTAAATGACCAGGCCATTTTTTGCGATGGACTAGACCCCCTCCCTATGATCATCCTGCGCGCTGGGGCCCGCCCCGATCCGAAGAATATGGTCGCCGCGGGCCAGGGAGTTGCAGCAGGCGGCGCCGGCAGGCCCCCCTCTGCGGTCGGGCCCTCGAACCACGTCTGATGTGCCCGACTGATCAGTCTGCCCCTGGATAGGGGGACTCCACCTTTGAGAATACAATAGCACAACAGTGGAGATCACCGCAACTAACATCGCGTGTGTTAGTATGACGATCTCTCCGTTTTTTTTTTTTATCCAATGAAAAACACGCATGCAGACTGGGTTTACATAAAGCAATGATCACACTGTCCAGGGCTTGTGATGCGTCCACAGCAGCTATAACTCGGTCTATGATCTCCGGTGGAGGGTTAGGACCATAGTGTGCCAGTCTTAGTTTGACAGCCCGATCAAAACTTGCCTCCTCCGGGGTCCTGTCTGTTACGCTGGGCCTTTCCGTTAAGTTGGGTCTTTCTGCTCCATCCATTTGGACAAGTTCTGTGATCACGTCCATCTTCTCATGGTTTCTGGCTGGTCTGCCACGGTTCTCCAGTAGTCCTTGTAGCTGTCCTTTAAGCGATGGAATTATCCCGCTGCTAGCCACCAATTGTAACGGAACCCCAAATGGGACAGGGGTTAAATCCGTTCACGATATTCCATTCCATCCAAGACAGCTTATCGACACTCCAACCAACAGGACCTGATTCATCCCATTTCCCAGAATAAGACGAGACACAGCTCTGTGCTTTCTGGTTTCAAATGCAAGACTGCTTTAATGGTTTCTTCTCAGCTTTTTATGCAGTTACAAGCAGGTGACCGTAATCAAAGGGACAATGAAATCTCCACCCCCCTTCACACCATGGGGCTTCAATCACATACTTTTATCAATAGAATTCACACAACATACCATCACACAATGAGTTCCCTTCAATCCACATATTTAGACAGACGGCCTGTCTCCGACAGACAGGTAGTCACACCTGGGCATCAATAGGCTTTAAACTGTGTTATCACACGATGGAATGGTCTAGGAGCAGACCTGAATTAACACCTTTACACAATGGACAATGAAATGTCTAGGAGTTGATGCAATTAACACCTTTCAAAAGAATGTGTCCCCACATTGAATAAGCCAACAACTTGTGATATCTCAAGACATCCTGCAACCATGAATTATTATTAATGTCCCATCTCATGTAATACATGAATTATGATTCACTTGCCACCCCATCTCCTGGCTCAATCTGTGCCCAAAAGTGACTCCTGTTACAGCATATAATGGGCTATATTGTGTTAAAAGTAAAAATTATCTTGTAGAATCTCACATTCATGAGAAAAGTGAATACAAAGGACACATTTTGCAATGTTCAGTAATTCCACTGAATAATAACTTTACTAAAACTAACCGAAATATTTGTATTTCAGACTAAATTTGTATCTGCCTCAAGGACCACTTGTAAGATCTCCAGCGAAAATACTCTGGACATTGATCCACCTACAGAATCTTTTGAGATGATTTGCGATGGTCTAGGTGAAGATGAAATGACTTTTGTGTTATCTCCCAAAGAAGAAACACTGATCTCTGGAACATTGCAGAACAGCAAGGAGGGGACTGAAGATTAGGCCTCGTACACACGACCGTTTTCCTTGACAAAATCCATCAAGAAAAATGCTGGCAGAGCTTTTTTGCCGAGGAAAACGGTTGTGTGTATGTTTTTCGTGGAGAAAACTGTTGTGGATCTCGACGAGAAAAAAAAAAAATGTTCTCTTTTTTCTCGTCGGGAGTCTCAATTTCCTCCTCGTGTTTCTCGTCGGGCTGGTTTACGACGGGAAACATGTTCGTGTGTATGCTTAGAAACCCGCGCATGCTCAGAATAAGGTATGAGACGGGAGCGCACCTTCGGTAAAAGTAGCGTTTGTAATGGAGATAGCACATTCGTCACGCTGTAACAGACTGAAAAGTGCAAATCGTCTCTCACCAAACTTTTACTAACACACGGTAACATGAGATTAGTAAAAGCAGCCCCAAGGGTGGCGCCAATGGAATGGAACTTCCCCTTTATAGTGCCGTCGTACGTGTTGTACGTCACCGCGTTTGAGAACGACGAGATTTTGTCTTGACAGTGTGTACGAAAAAGAAAGCTTGTCAAGATTCTCGACAAGCCTGACAAGAAACTCGTCGAGGAAAACGACGTTTCTTTTACGACGAGATTCTCGGTCATGTGTACGAGGCCTCAGTCCTAATTTATAGTTTTGTTCTTTTGCAGGAAATAACTTCTAATAAGATAGACAAACTTATAGACATGTATTTCCAGAGTTCACCAAAACGCGTGAACAGGGCTTTTATACCATTTTTTTAACAGAACTTAATTTGTGTCTCATGCAGTGCCTTGTATTCACACCCCCCTTGGCATTTTCCGTGTTTTGTTGCCTCACAATCTGAAATAAATATGAATTGTTTGAGGATTTGCATCATTTAATTTACAGAACATGCCCACGACGTTGAAAATGATTTATTTTTTTATTGTGAAGCAAACAACAAATAGGACAAAATAACAGAAAAAGTCAATGTGCATAACTATTCACCCCCCTAAAGTCAATACTTTGTAGAGCCCCTTTTCCGGCTATCACATCTCCAAGTCGCTTTGGATAAGCCTCTATGAGCTTGCCACATCTTACCACTGGGATATTTGCCCCCATTCCTCCTCCTTGCAAAACTGCTCCAGCTCCTTCATGTTGGATGGTTTGTGCTTGTGAACAGCAATCTTTAAGTCTGACCACAGATTTTCTATTGGATTGAGGTCTGGGCTTTGACTAGGCCATTCCAACACATTTGCATGTTTTTTCTTAAAGCAGTGTTGCTTTAGCAGTGTGTTTGGGGTCATTGTCCTGCTGGAAGGTGAACCTCCGTCCTAGCCTCAAATCACAAACAGAGTGCTACAGGTTTTGCTCAAGAATATCCCTGTATTTAGCACCATCCATCTTTCCCTCAACTCTGACCAGTTTCCCAGTCCCGACTGCTGGGGATGGTGTTCTTTGGGTGATCTGTTGGATTTGCGCCAGACATAGCGTTTTCTTTGATGGCCAAAAAGTAAAATTTTAGTCTCATCAGACCAGAGCACCTTCCTCAATACATTTTGGGAATCTCCCACATGCCTTTTCAAACTCAAAACGTGACATTTTCTTTTTTTGCTGAAAGTAGTGGCTTTCTTCTGGCCGCTCTGCCATAAAGCCCAACTCTATGGAGCGTACGGCTTATTGTCGCATTATGTACAGATACTCCAGTCTCTGCTGTGGAACTCTGCAGCTCCTCCAGGGTTACCTTAGGTCTCTGTGCTGCCTCTCTTATTAATGCCCTCCTTGCCCGGTCCGTGAGTTTTGGTGTGTGCCCGTCTCTTGGCAGGTTTCTGTTGTGCCATGTTCTTTCCATTTGGTTATGATAGATTTGATGGCGCTCCTAGGGATCATCAAATATTTGGATATTTTTTTATAACCCTGACTTGTACTTCTCAACAACATTGTCCCTTACTTGTTTGGAGAGTCACTTGGTCTTCATGGCAGGGTTTGGTTAGTGGTGCCTCTTGCTTAGGTGTTGCAGCCGCTGAGGCCTTCCATAAAGGTGTGTATATGTAATGACAGGTCATGTGACACTTAGATTGCACACAGGTGGACTTCATTTCACTAATTATGTGACTTCTGAAGGTAATTGGTTGCACCGGAGCTTTTTATGGGCTTCATAACAAAGGGGGTGAATACATACGCACGTGACAATTTTCATTTTTTTCCTGAAAAATAGTTTTATGTATATATTTTTCTAATTTTACTTCACCAACTTAGACTATTGTGTTCTGATCCATCACATATAATTCAGATTAAAAAACATTGAAATAAAGGCTGTAATGTTACAAAATGGGTAAAAAGCCAAGGTGGTGAGTACTTTTGCAAGGCAGTGTCTGTACTGCTACGTTCATTTTAAAGTGCTTTATGTATTAGTTTTGCGTTAAAAAAATTGTTTCTCAAACATTTTCTTATGTTAAATTTGTTTACAAGAGAAATGTATTGGTTTGAAGTAATGTACCTTAGGAATAAAGGAATACCTTTGGAAACTTTGAGAATAATGTCTTCCTTTCAGTGTTGGGACTCAAATTTGTGTTGACTTCATATCTGACCCAAATTTAATGAGTTTAAATTGCATTCGATTTTTCAATTTCAAATTGCATTGAAGTCAAAATGTACCGTTTTTAATGGCTACTTTTATCCCTTTGAGGGCTACTAGACAAGATGGCCCGGATTCAAAGACATCGGCGCATATTTAGGCGGGCGTAGCGTATCTAATATACGCTACGCCGGCGCAGCGCACAGATGCAAGCACTGGATTCACAAAGCACTTGTTCCCACTCGCTCTTAAAGATACGCTGGGTTTCCTCGGCGTAAGCCAGCGTAGGTGGAAGTGGGCGTGAGCCATGCTAATGAGGCATGACCCCATGCAAATGATGGGCCAAGCGTCATAGAAGTACTTAAAATGAACGGTGCATGTGCCGTCCTGTGGCCGCATCCCAGTGCGCATGCTCAGAATCACGTCAAAACAACTCCCTAAGATACGTTGAATCACTGCCTACGACGTGAACGTAACCTACGCCTAGTCATATTCACGTACAACGTAAACGACAAAAGATACGACGGCTTGTGTTCCCTGGTCCATACCTTTGCATGAGTTGCGCCTCCTATATGGGGAATAACTTTACGCCAGACGTACGACTTACGCAAACCGCGTATATGATGTGCCGGGCGCAACTACGTTTGTTAATCGGTGTATCTCCCTCATTTGCATATGTGCATAGAAAATCTATGGGAGCGGCAAATGCGCCCGGCGTAAATATGCGCCCACGATACGACGGCGTAGGCAAGTTACGTCGGTCCGATGAAGCCTATTTTCAGGCGTATCTAGTTTTGTGGGCACGGCGCATAGATACGACGGCGCATAGTTACACTTACGCGGCGTATCTTGAGATACGTTGGGGCGTAAGTGCTTTGTGAATCCGGGCCGATGTTGTCAACCAAATGGAAAGTAAAACTTCTCAAAGCATGCTTTGGGTGTACTTTGTTGTTTCTTGAGGTTGTTGTGAAGATAATGAAGTCTTGGGACCCCAAAACTAAGTGGTGAATTACACTTCATCCTGAAAATTCGAAACTCTGTGACACAACATGAAATTACAAAATCTTGTGTGTAAGGACTCATCCAACACAGCAGATCTCCTAAATTCCATTACAACCAATTAAAGCAGATTTAGGCATCCCGTTTTCGGCAATCTGAATACTTTGAAGTGCAAAGGAGGGATTGGAGGTCTTTTAGCCCTCCGATCCCCCCATAAAGAGTACCTGTCACCACCTATTACTGTCACAAGGGATCAAATTTTTTATTTTTTTAAAAACACAATGTAAAAATAATTAATAAAAAAAAAATCTAAAGCGCCACCCGTCCCTGTGACCTCGCACAGCAAATCACGCATGTGAGGTATCGCCGCGATCGCCAGTGCGAGAGCAATAATTCTAGCACTAGACCTCCTCTGTAACTCTAACCTGGTAACCCTAAAAAAAAAATGAAAGCTTTCAAAAAAATTGGGCTAACTTTACTGTTTCGTTTTTTTTAATTCATGAAAGTGTCTTTTTCCCAAAAAAGTTGCGTTTAAAACACTGCTGCTCAAATACTGTGTGACATAAAATATTGCAACAATCGCCATTTTATTCTCTAAGTTCTCTGCTAAAATATATATATAACCTTTGGGGGTTCTAAGTAATTTTCTAGCAAAAGAAAACGGATTTTAACTTGTAAACACCAAACTTCAGAAATAGGCTTAGTCATGAAAGGGTTAAAACACATGGCAGTGGCTCTTGTCTTGTGTGTGTGTGTGTGTGTGTGTGTAAAGGGCTAATGGCGCAGTTCATTGACCCCGGCGATGATCAGTTCTGTCTTCTGGCACTTGTCCTGCTGGCTGGAGAAACTCTGCGCCAGATTCTCGTAGTTTGGCGTAACGTCCGTGGAATATCCCAGTGTGCATTGCTCCCTAGTACGCCGCAAGGACGTATTGGTTTCGACGTGAACGTAAATGACGTCCAGCCCCATTCACGGACGACTTACGCAAACGACGTAAAATATTCAAAATTTGACGCGGGAACGACGTCCATACTTAACATTGGTACGCCGCATGTACGCCTCATATAGCAGGGGTAAGTTTACGCCGGGAAAAGCCTAACGTAAACGGCGTATCTGTACTGCGTAGGCCGGGCGTACATTTGTGAATTCGCGTATCTAGCTGATTTATGCAGTTAAGATCCGACGGTCGGATCTAATAGAAATCTATGCGTAACTGATTCTATGAATCAGGCGCATAGATACGACCGCCCAGACTCAGAGATACGACGGCGTATCTGGAGATACGCCGTCATATCTCCTTTGAGAATCTGGGCCTCTATGTGCAGATGTGAGGCCTTGTCACACGTGTTTTGGACAGTAGGCACGAAAAGGTGTGAAACTAACACCTTGAAATAAGTAAAGATACATTACACATAAGATGAAAAAAATAACACCTTGAAATAAAAAGTGACAATAGACAATAGGTTTGAAAAGTTGTAAAAATAGCATCTTGAAATACAAGAGAGAGTGCACTTTGGGTTACTTTTTGCTGTTTTTCATTTATTTATTTTGCATATTTTACTGCTTTTTTATGCTTCGTATTAAAAAAAAAACCCCACTAAGATAAATACACCAGAAAAGAACGATTAAAGAAACAATAATTAATCCTTAGGCTATGTTCACACCAATGCGTTTTATTTTTTTTGTGTATTTTGAAGTTTGCAGAAACGTGCTACAGTCTATATAACATGTTTTCCTATGGTAAATGTTCACATCTATGTTTTTTTTAGCTGGTGCGCTTTTGGAAAGTGTCAGGGACTTTTTTTTTTTTGCAGATTGCATTTTGCGTGTAATAGACCTCAATGGAGCCGCACCCAAAATTACCTCGAAACTTGCACCGGCGGATCGTAACTCCCCCGGCGGAATTCAAATTCCGCGGCTAGGGGGAGTGTAGTATTTAAATCAGGCGCATCCCCACGCCGATTTAAATGCGCATGCGCCGCCGGCTAAATTTCCCGGCCAGCATTGCTCACAATGACGTCGCTAGGACGTCAGTGGTTTCGGCGTGAGCGTAACTAGCGTCTAGCCGAATTCTGAATCGACGTACGCAAACAACGTTAAAATTTAAAACTCTGCGCGGGAACGATGGCCATACTAAACATAGGATACGCCGCAGGGGTAACTATCCGCCGGAAAAAGCCAAACGCAAACGACGTGAAAAAAAGCGACGGGCGGGCGTTCGTTTCTGAATCGGCGGTTTTCCTCATTTGCATATTCGTTGCATAAAAAACCGAAGCGACACTTAGCGGCCGGCGGGAGATTGCAGCCTAAGATCCGACGGTGTAAGTCACTTACACCTGTCGGATCTAAGGGAGATCTATGCGGAACTGATTCTTATGAATCAGTTTTATAGATCCGACTGTCGGATCTCAGAGATACGACGGCGTATCAGGAGATACACCGTTGTATCTCTTTGTGAATCTGGCCCACTGTCTATAGCTGGTTGCTAAGGAGAGGGTCAGCCTTCATGTATTCAACAACCGATGAGTCATCAACTGTCAGCGGGGTTCCCTGCTGACAGCTGAATGTAAAAAAGGAATTGCCCGAAGGGCCTTGTATGGATTTGGAGGGACCCCATGCCGTTGGGGGGGGGTCAATGCCCATCTAGGCAGGACCCCAGGCTCAGGTAGGACCTAATATTCAGAGGTCTGTTGTTTGGGACCTAGATACTTAGTAGAGTGTGGTCAAAGTCCACCAGCATATAGTGTGAGATCCAGAGCTCCTATATTTTAAGAAATGTGGATCTTATCATCTAATGTGGCTGCCATTTCTCGCCATTTTCATGCACAAGTTAATACAGAATTTGGAATAGTTGGCTTTTTCTAAGAACTAGCGATGGTTTTGCTGATGGAATTCCAACCTGGAAAACTGTTGTTTTACCTAAAATTGCCTCTGCCAGGTGTTTCCATAGGGGGCTTTCCAAGACTATGTAAAGAGGTTGGTAAGTGCGAGACCAGAAACAGCGACTTTTTGGGCAGTCCCTCCCGATATGTATAAACATGCCAGCCACAGAGCAATCCATAAAGCAGCCTTTCTCACTTAGGGTTCTGTGAAACCCCAAGGTTCTTCCAGGTTTGGCCAGGGGTTCCTTGAGCTGTGGCTACATCTGATATTGGCCACATAGTTCCAGGTCCAATGACACCTGGCAGAGCCAGTGGCATGGCTGCAAGGGTGTCATTCTGGCAAACCCTCTAAATCAGGGGTCTCAAACTGGCGGCCCTCCAGCTGTTGCAAAACTACAAGTCCCATGAGCCATTGCAAGGCTTACCGTTACAAGCATGACTCCCTCAGGCAGTGGCATGATGGGACTTCCGCAACAGCTGGAGGGCTGTCAGCTTGAGATCCCTGCTCTAAAGGTTGCATTCTTCAGACTTACCAATGCCAATGTAAGGGTCCTTTTCAATGATCTGTGATGCACTAGGCGTACCAGGGGTTCACTGAGATCTGAAAATTATTTAAAAGGTTCATCTGGGGTAAACAGGCCAAGAAAGGTTGCCCTAAAGCAGGGGTCTCCAAACTTTCTAAGCAAAGGGCCAGTTTACTGTCCTTCATAGTTCACGAGGGCCGGACAGTGGTCAGTGGTCAGTGGAAGTCGAAAAGGTCCAGACGTCAGTGGAAAAAATTAAAGGGTTTGTAAAGACAAAAATATTTTCCTCTTAAATTAAAGTCTGACAGTAGCTGATAAAGTAAAAAGTAATGTTTTGCATTATAACTAGTTTGATACCTGTTGAAATCGAGCTGTTTTATTCACCTCCATCACTCCTGAATCATTATTCTCACTGACTTCCTGGTGTGCGGTGCTCATTCATTCTTGCTACATCACGGCCTAATGGGAACTACAGTTCCCATTAGGCTTAGCCTCCATGCCTGTGAGGGATAAGAGAGCATCTTCACGCAGGGCTGTAGTCATAGGGAGGGGGTGAGCACATTCTGCTTTCCACCATGCAAAACGGCTCAGATGCTGGTGGAAAGCAAGAAGAGGAGAGACAGGAAATGGCATTTTCTAACCTGGATTACTGTATTTTGGAGGTCAAAAGGAAAAACGAGGTAAGTGATATTTAAATGCTCTAGCTTACAGCAATCAATTGATCTAATAAAAAACGAACCTTTAGTGTTCCTTTAACACCCCATTGTTTGTTTCAGTGGGAGTAATTGTGCCCCATCATTGGGTCCCATTGTTGGTGTCATCAATGATGTAAGTTTCCCCCATTGTTGGTGTCATTGAGAGAAACTGTGCCCCATTGTTGGCGTCATTGAGAGGAATTGTCCCCTATCATTGTTGTAATTTTAAGGAGTTGTGCCCCGTTTTTAGTGTCATTATGAGGATTTGTGTCCCATTGTTGGTGCCATTGGGCCCCATTGTTGGTGTAATTGAGAGAAAGTGTGCCCCATTGTTTTTTTTTTTAAATCAGAAAAGTTTTTATTGTGAAAAAAGCAAAACAACAAAAAAAAAAAGACATGTACACAGCAATTAAGTGACCCAAAAGAAAAAGAAAAATAGAGCGACAATTTTGAAAAAAAAACAATATTTTTTACTTTTTGCTATAATAAATATCCCCCAAAAACATATATAAATTAATTTTTTTCCTCAGTTTAGGCCGATACGTATTCTTCTACCTATTTTTGGTAAAAACAAAATCGCAATAATCGTTTATCGGTTGGTTTGCGCAAAATTTATAGCGTTTACAAAATAGGGGATAGTTTTATTGCATTATTATTTTTTTTACTACTAATGGCGGCGATCAATTTTCGTGACTGCGACATCATGGCGGACACTTCGGACAATTTTGACACATTTTTGGGACCATCGTCATTTTCACAGCAAAAAATGCATTTAAATTGCATTCTTTATTGTGAAAATGACAGTTGCAGTTTGGGAGTTAACCACAGGGGGCGCTGTAGGATTTAGGGTTCACCTAGTGTGTGTTTACAACTGTAGGGGGGTGTGGCTGTAGGACTGACATCATCGATCGAGTCTCCCTATAAAAGGGATCACTCGATCGATGCAGCCGCCACAGTGAAGCACGGGGAAGCCATGTTTACATACGGCTCTCCCCGTTCTTCAGCTCCGGGGAGCGATCGCGACGGAGCGGCTATAAACGAATAGCCGTGCCGTCGTCCCGGATCGCTCCCCGAGGGAACCCGACCGCCGCATGTACCGGGGGGGAGGTCCCGATCGGACCCCCGACCCACGTCAAGCAGAGCACGTACAGGTATGTACATGTGCCTGTCCGTGCCATTCTGCCGACGTAAATGTACATGAGGAGGTCGGCAAGTGGTTAAGGACCAGTTGTGGAGGAGCTACCTCCGGGGATTCCAACCAACACTGCCATATGTTATCAAATTTTCGTGACGCTTTCCTATGGGAGTATGTGTTCTTTTCCCTTATAAGAATCCTATTAACCTCCTGGATCCACTGCCGGCTTATCGGAACCCGGGTAGACAGCCAATATCTCGCTATAAGCTTTCTTGCCAGATAAAGCAGTCTAAGCAGAGCAGTGTAAACATGAGGTGCCTGCCCCATTTGAATTAGGCGGGCTTGCACCAAGCGGATTTACGTTACACCGCCGCAAGTTTACAGGTAAGAGCTTTGTGAATCAGGCACTTACGCTGTAAACCTGTGGCGGTGTAACGTAAATCAGATACGTTACGCCGCGGGGGAGCAACGTAAATGATGTACCTGAATCTGGCCCTCTATTTTTATTCCTACTCTTACTCCTTGGGGGGGTTGGGGGGTGCTGGCAGTGCTGGCGGGGAGTTCTGATCAGCCAGCTTAGATGCTCTTGATCAAGATCATCTGCTGATCTGAGAACTGTAGTGGGGACTTTAAATGGCAACTATTAAACTATAATCACAGGTAGTGTTACTCAATGTGTCTCCAGCTCTGTGGTGTCTCGCAGCAGTGACACCTATGCCGAAATCAGGAGATAGGGTCTCCTCCAGCCCCTCCCACTTCACATTTCTCACCAGTCAGCTGACCTCTACTCTCTGCTCTACAGCCATGCCGTGAACTGAATGGGTGGGCAAGGGCTCCAGGAGCAGCCCAGCTGGATGGCTGCGAAAAGGCTGAGAGTGGTGCGGGCTTCAGGAACAGCCCAGGATTTGGTGACCCCTGGCAAATTGTCATTTGACCCCCGAGGGGGTCCCGACCCCCAGGTTGAGAACCACTGCTATATACCCTGTAAACAGTAATTTCAGCAAAAAAATATTTTTTTTATTTACAACTCCTTTAATGCATACAAGGCTATTCTAGAAAAACATCTTACACCGAAAGCTGAAGTGGTCACAATCTTCTCACACATGGCGTCTCTTCCCTCAGACATAGCACCTCTACGCCAGTTAAGTGACAACTTTGTTTGTTCAGCTTCCTCTTCTGATTACACCTGAAAAAAAAAATCTATTTTTGACTCTGACGTGGAAAAAATTACCTAAAAAGCCACAAATGACTTCTGTTTTAGATGTCTTTTTGTTTTCAGTGCTTCTCAAGCTCAAGTGACTAATGCCGCGTACACACGATCGGAACCTTGGACGTTTTTTTCCGACGGAATTGTGCTCAAGCTTGGCTTGCATACACATGGTCGCACAAAAGCTCTCTGAACTTTCGACCGTCAAGAACGCGGTGACGTACAACACTAAGACGAGCCGAGAAAATTAAGTTAAATGCTTCCGAGCATGCGTCAAATTGTTTCCGAGCATGCATCGGAATTTTGCGCGCCGGAATTGCTACAGACGATCGGAATTTCCATCTGAAAATTTGAGAACCAGCTCTCAATCTTTTGTCGGCGGAAATTCCGACAGCAAAAGTCCGATGGAGCATCAGACTTTTCGTGACGGATTTTCCGATCGTGTGTACGGGGCATAAGGCCCATTGATAAACCAAAGCCAGAAGGCACACAAAAGGTTGCCATTAGTTATTACTTCTAGCCATAACCAAAGACCTTTACTTTGACCAAGATTCATATATTCCACTATAGACACATCAACTGTCCGAGACTGGGCACGCAGCTGCAGGATATCAACCCCTTTATTGCTTTTATTATTATTATACAGCAGGGGTCTCAAACTCAAATTACCTGAGGGCCACAAGACAAGTTTTCATATGCCATGGGGGGCCGCATTCAAACTTTCGAACTTCAAAAACAACAGTACTGGTGTCAGCGAACACATTATTAACCCCCAGCATTGGTGTCAGCGAGCGCATTATTACCACCAGTACTGGTGTAAGTCACGTTTTGACGAATTTGCTTGGAATCTAGGAGCCAGCTAAAAAAGTTAGGAGCCAGAAAACGCACCCCGTCCCGACGAGCTTGCGCGCAGAAGCAAACACATACACGAGCAGCGCCCGCATATGTAAACAGTGTTCAAACCACACATGTGAGGTATCGCAGCGATTGGTAGAGCAAGAGCAATAATTCTAGCCCTAGACCTCCTCTGTAACTTAAAACATGCAACCTGTAGATTTTTTTAAACGTCGCCTATGAAGATTTTAAAGGGTAAAAAAGTTTGTTGGCATTCCACAAGCGGACGCAATTTTGAAGCGTGACATGTTGGGTATGAATTTACTCGGCGTAACATTATCTTTCATAATATTAAAAAAAATGGGGATAACTTTACTGTTGTCTTATTTTTTTATTAAAAAAAGTGTAATTTTTTCCCAAAAAAAGTGCGCTTGTAAGACCGCTGCGCAAATACGGCGTGACAGAAAGTATTGCAACGATCGCCATTTTATTCTCTAGGGTGTTAGGATAAAAAATATATATAATGTTTTGGGGGTTCTAATTAGAGGGAAGAAGATGGCAGTGAAAAATAGTGAAAAATTACATTAGAATTGCTGTTTAACTTGTAATGCTTAACTTGTAATACCAACGGCCACCGCCAGATGGCGCCAGCTCACATCTGGTGGTAATAACTTGTAATACCAACGGCTCACCACCAGATGGCGCCAGCTCACAACAAAAAAAATGGCCCGTGGGCCGGTACATTGAGACCACTGTTATACAGGATTCATATAGTGCCAACGGTTTACACAGCATTTTAAAACATAAGGGCAGACAGTACAATTACAATACAATTTAATACAGTAGTCCAAATTCCCTTAGTTCATAGCTAAAAATACACACTTAATACAGTAGGAATCAGAGGGCCCTGCGCCATAGGCCCCATACACACGATAGAATCCATCCGCTGAAAAATCCCAGCGAATGGGTTTCAGCGGATAGATCCTATGGTGTGTACACTCCAGCGGATCTGTTTCCGCGGATATTTCTCCCCTGGGATGGATTCCAGCAGATCGAATATTTGCTGACATGCTATCAAATCTATCCGCTGGAATCCATCCCAACGGATGGATCCGCTGGTCTGTATAGACTCACCGGATCCATCCGTCTGAAGGGATCCCCCGCATGCATCGTAATGATTCGACGCATGCGTGGAATTCCTTATATGACAGCGTCGCGCACGCCGCCGCGTCATAATCGCGGCGACGGCGCGACACGTCATCGCCAGAGGATTTCGGCGCGGATTTCAATGCGATGGTGAGTACACTCCATCGCATAGAAATCCGCTGAAATCCTCGAGAGGATTTATCCGCGGAAACGGTCCGCTGGACCGTATTAGCGGATAAATCCTCTCGTGTGTATGGGGCCTTAGAGCCTACAATCTAAGATTGAAGGTCAAGAGATACAAAAGCAGTGGGGGGGGGGGGGGGGAAGCTGATGGAGAAAGTGGAAATACAACTGTTAGGTGAGAGCAGGGTAGGCCTCTCTGAAAAAAAGGGTTTTCAGGGATCGTCTAAAAGTGTTAGATAGTTTGACAGATTGTTGTAGGGAGTTCCGGAGGATGAGAGAGGCTCGGGAGAAGTCCTGGAGGCGAGCGTGCGAGAAGGTGACAAGGGAGCTAGATAGCAGGAGCTCTTGGAAAGGAACGAAGATAACGATTTTGGTTGATATTTTGAGACTAGGTTAGTGATGTACCCGGGGGAAGAGTGGTGGATGGCTTTGTAAGTTGTTAGTATTTTGAATTGAATTTGTTGAGTAAGCGGAAGCCAGTGGAGGGATTGGCAGAGTGGGGTATCAGACACTGAGTGGTTGGTAAGGTGGTGAGTCTGGCAGCAGCATTCATGATGGACTGAAGGGGGCATAGCCTATGTAAATGTAATTCAATCAGTGGCGGTGCGTCCATAGAGGGCACTGGAGCGACGCCCCCTCTCGCTCCCGCACCGCCACTGAATACAATACATAGATTCATGCATTGCATGAATCTATGTATTGCCGCTGACTGACAGGCGTCTCAGCCAATCAGGTTCACCGGTTCTGGCAACCATCAGCACAGACCACCCAAAGACAAACCACCCCCCATCATCAGCACAGACCCCCCAGGACTGACCACCTCTCTTACCATCAGAACAGACCCCCCATGCCAAACCACCCCCCATAAACAGCACAGACCCCCCAGGACAAACCACCCCCACCATCAGCACAGACCCCCCTGAGGACAAACCACCTCCAACCATCAGCACAGACCCCCCAGGACAAACCACCCTCCCCCCACCATTAGCACAGACCCCCCCAGGACAAACCATACCCCTCATCAGCACAGACCCCCCAAGGACAAACCACCCCCCTCATAAGCACATACACCCCCAGGACAAACCACACCCCCACCATCAGCACAGTTCCCCAGGACAAACCACCCCCACTGTGGAGTCCTTGCTCACAATCACCCTTCCAATTCATTCCAAAGGTGAACAGTAGGGTTGAGTAGGATTCTGTGTAGGCAATTTGAGTTTCCATGTCTTTATACAGAGGAACACAGTCATACTGAACCTTTTTCAGACTGTTACCAGAGGGCTGGAAGTGCACAATTGTTTAACACAGTCTTTACCAGTTTTTTCCCCCTGAGGAACCCTTGCAATCTAGTAGTATTTGAGGGGGCAAACTGGCGGCAATTGATGGGCACAGTAGCTACAATGGTATGGCACAGTGGTGACAATCAATGGCATGGTAGAGTGGCGACAATTGATGGGCACAGTGGCGACAACTTATGGCATGGCACAGTGGCTGCGTTTGATGGCATGGCACAGTGGCGACAATTGATGGACACAGTGGAAAAAATTGATGGGCATAGTGGCGACAATTGATGGCATGGCACAGTGGCGACAATTGATGGGCACAGTGGCGAAAGATGATGGCACAATGGCTGCGTTTGATGGCATGGCACAGTGGCGACAATTGATGGGCACAGTGGTGACAATTGATGGGCACAGTGGCTGCGTTTAATGGCATGGCACAGTGGCGACAATTGATGGGCACAGTGGCTACAATTGATGGCACAGTGGCTGCGTTTGATGGCATGGCACAGTGGGTGAGTTTGATGGCATGGCACAGTGGCGACAATTGATGGCATTACACAGAGGCGACAATTGATGGCATGGCACAGTGGTGACAATTGATGGCACAGTGGACAATTGATGGGCACAGTGGCTGCGTTTGATGGGCACAGTGGCGGCAATTGATGGGCACAGTAGCTGCGTTTGATGGGCACAGTGAGGCTGCAATTGATGTTCGTTTGTTTGCGCCCCCCCAAAACATTTTAAACACCAGTCACCACTGGTATGGGGTAATATTAACATTACCCTTTAAAGGAGACACCTAAACTCAGAATTTAGAGGGGTGTGCTATAAACAGAGAAACGTGCATTTATCTATGCTCTTGTAGATCCGTAAATACATATATGGGCATAGAGCTGCACTGGTTGGTCCTTAAGGGGTTTCTATTGTATGTAATATAGAAATAAAAAAAAGAAGTATGTATGACATGTGAAATTTTGATTGCAAAAAATAAGAAGTTGTGAGGTGCTGCAATAAAATATGATCGCATTTCCTCCCCGCCCCTTTTATCTCTAAACTTGCGTTGAATACACATTTTTCTTGATAAAAATGGGTAACGTGTTAAACTACACGTCATCACAATCACTCAAATCTCATGTGGGTTTAACATGTCAATGTTATTCCAAAGGTCATTATTAAAATAGTACCTAGTGATCCTGCCATGAAGGTCCTTATTCAGGCACTTTTAGCTGTAGGGTCGCCATGCTCTGTTCCTGTCTTTCAGTTGTTGTACTGTATTGTCACCCAATCTCACGATGAAGAGTTTAAAACCTAAAACAAATAAATAAAATGTAGCGCTACCCCAGAAGGAGGGATCGGCATATTAACCACTTCCCGACCGCCGCATGTATATGTACGTCCACAGAATGGCACGTACAGGCAAATGGGCGTACAGGTACGTCCTTGCCTTTCCGCGGGTCGGAGGTCCGATCGGGACCAACCCCCCCGCCACGCTACATGCGGCGGTCGGATTCCCGCGGGGAGCGATCCGGGATGACGGCGCGGATATTCGTTTATAGCCGCTCCGTCGCGATCACTCCCCGGAGCTGAAGAACGGGGAGAGCCGTATGTAAACACGGCTTCCCTGTGCTTCACTGTGGCTGCTGCATGGATCGAGTAATCCCTTTTATAGGGAGACTCGATCGATGATGTCGGTCCTACAGCCACACCCCCCTACAGTTGTAAACACACACTAGGTGAACCCTAAATCCTACAGCGCCCCCTGTGGTTAACTCCCAAACTGCAACTGTCATTTTCACAATAAACAATGCAATTTAAATGCATTTTTTGCTGTGAAAATGACAATGGTCCCAAAAATGTGTCAAAATTGTCCGAAGTGTCCGCCATAATGCCGCAGTCACGAAAAAAATCGATGATCGCCGCCATTAGTAGTAAAAAAAAAAATAATAAAACTATCCCCTATTTTGTAAACGCTATAAATTTTGCGCAAACCAATCGATAAACGCTTATTGCGTTTTTGTTTACCAAAAATAGGTAGAAGAATACGTATCGGCCTAAACTGAGGGAAAAAAAATGTTACCGTATTTTCCGGCGTATAAGACGACCCGGCGTATAAGACGACCCCCTAATTTTCCAGAAATAATTTTGATTTTGGGATATACTCACTGTATAAGACTACCCCCTTCTTACTGTCTTTCTGGAAGCTGAGGGGGAGCCAGAACCGCTGACAGAAACAGGCTTTTTCAAATCTCACTGTGCCATTACATTCCTCACTGTGCCATTACATTACATGCCCAGACTGTGCCATTACATTACTCACTGTGCCATTATATTACATGCCCAGACTGTGCCATTACATTACTCACTGTGCCATTACATTACATGCCCAGACTGTGCCATTACATTACATGCCCAGACTGTGCCACTGTGCAATTACATGCCCCCACATTGCCATTGTGCCATTACATGCCCCCACATTGCCATCACTTGCCCCCACTGTGCCTGAACTTGTTGCCTCCCCCAGTGCAATAACACTCACTTTTTTCCCCAGCGCTGACAGTCCCCCATGCTGCGATCACGATCGTGAATGATTTCAAAGCCGCGCCTTCACTGCAGAGTGTTCTGTGATAGGATGAACAAAAATCTTCCCAGCAGCGCCTCTGTTATGTTTCCCGCCTATCACGGACGTCTTCTCATCTCGTCCGAGGATGAGAAGGCATCTGTGATAGGAGGAACAAAGAACAGAGGCGTTGCTGGGAAGATTTTTGTTCATCCTATCACAGAACACTCTGCAGTGAAGGCGCGGCTTTGAAATCATTCTCGATCGCGATCGCAGCATGTTAGACTGTCAGCGGTGGGGAAAAAAGTGAGTACTTAGACTGTACCCGGCGTATAAGACGACCCCCGACTTTGGATGCATTTTTTTGCATCCAGAAAGTCGTCTTATACGCCGGAAAATACGGTATATATGTTTTTGGGGGATATTTATTACAGCAAAAAGTAAAAAATATTGATTTTTTTTCAAAATTGTCGCTCTATTTTTGTTTATAGCGCAAAAAATAAAAACCGCAGAGGTGATCAAATACCCCCAAAAGAAAGCTCTATTTGTGGGAAAAAAAAGGACGCCAATTTTGTTTGGGAGCCACGTCGCATGAGCGCGCAATTGTTTGTTAAAGCGACGCAGTGCCGAATTGTAAAAACGCCTTTGGGCATTTAGCAGCATATTGGTCCGGGGCTTAAGTGGTTAAGTTACCTCAGTGTTGTCTAGGGGTGTAGTTGATGAATAGAGTAGTGAGCGAATGTCCAGTCAATGAAGGAAGGTTTTCAAATGCTTTATTTCAGGCCCAACATAGCCAACATCAACATGA
Organism: Rana temporaria; assembly: GCF_905171775.1. NCBI lineage: Eukaryota > Metazoa > Chordata > Amphibia > Anura > Ranidae > Rana > Rana temporaria. The sequence goes on from NC_053490.1 coordinate 519,133,991, forward strand.
AGTAGGAAGGAAAGGTTGATGAAGCGATAGAGAACTTTGCGGTATCAGGCCTGGATATGAACAAGAGCAATCCTGCTCTCAGTAGCACAGTAGTAGTAGTCACCATTCGTCGCCACTCTAGCCAGAGTAGGTAAAGTGCCCCCGGACAGACTTCTGCCACAAGCCTGGCAGCCGAAGTGTCACTTAGTGTTGCAAGGAGGAACAGGCCTCTGCCACAGGCCTATTACTTGAATGAGCTAAATGGACGGATTGAGCGAATCCTCCCAGTAGATTAAAGCGGGAGTTCACCCATAACATTTTTTTTACCCTTAGATTGATGCTCATTTTGTCAAGGGGAATCGGCTAGTTGTTTTAAAATCGAAGCAGTACTTACCGTTTTAGAGAGCGATCTTCTCCGCCGCTTCCGGGTATGGGCTGCGGGACTGGGCGTTCCTATTTTGATTGACAGCCTTCCGACAGTCGCATCCATCGCGTCACGAGTAGCCGAAAAAAGCCGAACGTCGGTGCGGCTCTATACTGCGCCTGCGCACCGACGTTCGGCTACTTTCGGACAATCGTGAAGCGATGTATGCGACCTTCGGAAGCCTGTCGGAAGACTGTCAATCAAAATAGAAACGCCCAGTCCCGCAGCCCATACCCGGAAGCGGCGGAGAAGATGCATCTCTAAAACGGTAAGTACAGCTTCGATTAAAAAAAAACACCCGATTCCCCTAGACAAAATGAGCAGGAATCTAAGGTTAAAAAATGGTATTTCCGGGTGAACCTACACTTTAAGTAAAAGTCACCGGATGACAGCAAAGTGTACCTGCCAGCATTCCGGTCACCAGATCCCTGATGGTTCGTTCAAGCCCTGTTGGACAATCTGCCTCCGGGTTCTCCTCAAGTCGACCCCCCCATCGAACGGCACCCAGCCTGGGATCTTCTTACTAAAGTGGGGGACCCAGTAAATCACTGGGGCCCCTCTCCGCAACATGGAGCTCCGCGTAGAATGCGACTCCGGCCTGGAAGGCCATCCCCGGGGTCCATTGGATGTGCACACCCTGTAGGTGGGTGCCGCACCTGGAACCTGGAACCCGCGAAGAACCACACAAAATGGCGTCTGCCACAGATATAACCTCCCCCAGCATGCCCTGGGCTGCTGGGGAAAAGTGGCTCTGCCAGAACCCCTCTAGCGCCACCTGTCGCCCAGGGGTGGAAACAACACGGGGTGGGTATGCTGTTAAAAAAAGTATTAATTTAATTTTCCACGTCAACCAACAGGATTTTTAAACCAAAGTACACAGAAGATAGAGAAGCAGGTTCTATGCAATAATGTGACATAAAGTTATTAATGGAAGCCCATGAGGCTGCCTTGCAGATTACATCAGGAGCCACATGCCAAGCTGCTGCCCATAAAGCCGCCATACCCCTGGTAGAATGTGCTGTTACCGCTTCTGGAGGAGCCAAATCCTGTAAGCCTGTTGTATGGTTTGGACGATTCAGGCCGCAATTGTTCTAGACAAAGCTTGTTTCCCCCTGTTCTTGCTGGAGTGTAGGAGTTTTATGCCCCAGTTGAAGTCTGTGAAGACGAAACCGGTCGGGTTTATTGGACTCAAAGCATTTCCACTGCGCATTGAACCTGTTCACTCTTTGCTGTGGGTTTTTTGGTATTATTTTGTAGAATTTTATTTACTGGGACCTTTTTATGTGCACCCATTTGTACTTCCTGTTTGGATACCTTTATAGTGCAATATTTTTTTGATTTTTGTGATTTTAAATTAAAACTTTTTTACACTATGAGGAGGTGTTCCCACTTTTTTTCCTCTGATCGGATATTTTTGGAGCATTACCAGGGCTCAAGTCCTGCGGGAACGCGTGGGAATGGAGTTCCTGCACTTTTTTCACAGCAGGAACTCAGTTCCCTTTGCAGGACTAGAGCAGCCGAGCCAATCCTTCACTAAGGGTGGTCCAGCTCGAGTCACCGTCAGGGGCAGGAGAACCTTAGTAATCCTTTATGTTACTGGCCGCTTCATTAATATGGATTCATCGGGTAGTGTGCGGGTATTCCTTCACTTGCTCGATGCCGCAATGTCTCCTGGGAGCTTTTGTCATTGTTCCCAGGAGACATTGCGGAGGTCTGCCGCGAGTTATCGCGGGATTTAGAAGTAACTTGCTTCTAGAAAAAACATGCGGTTTAGTAATTATGCATATGAGCGTATCATTTTTTTTTTCTTGGTGGGGGAGTGGATCTTGGGTGGGAGTTCCCACACTTTTTTGCCCAGGACTTGACCCCTGAGCATTACCCCTACACCCTTCTGACATCACTGCGCATCTTCTACCCGGATTGTTAAGCTGGCCGGCTTTTTACATGCTCTATGTTTGCTGATACTATGTAAGTGTATTTCCACTTATTTTATTAATTAAAGAAGGTTTTACACTATGTGAGCCCCTTCTGTTTTTACATACTCGTGGATGGTTTATCGGGAGTTCCTATTTAAACACAAGGATACAGTCCATCAGGATTTCAGCGCTGTGGCTTCCTATGGGATATCATCCATGCTTGTCTCTTATCACGCTTTATTTGATCTCTTATAATTTGGAGATCATTTCCATCCGGTAAGAGGCCCTTATAACCTTGGTGGAGGATCTTTCCTTTCAAGCACTCTTCTTATGTGGATTCGGTGTTTCACTTGGGAGATTGTTCATATGAATTTGCCTGTGTGGCGGGACTGATTTTTTAAATCTAATTTGAACTTTCCACTTATTTATTATTCACTGTACAATAATTTAGCGCGATCTCCTTCATTTTTCATTTTGTCTTTGTGTGGTATAACACTTTTAGATCGCTGCTTATTTTCTGGTAAACAAGCGCAATATTTTTCTGCACCCCTACACCATCCCATTGGAAATCCCTGTGGCCATCCCTACCAGCTTATATTTGGATCTCACTTGGAACATCAATACAAGGATTCATATCCACGACGGTGTCCAAGGAGGGCGTTCGGCCCATACAAGCCTTTAGGACCCACCCACCGTACGGTGAGTTGTGTGTCTACATCAGCTGGTAAACGTATTTAATCTATTTATATGCCAAGGATTGTCTGCCTGGAGATGTGATGTTATCTGACAGAGGGGACAATATATCTTTATGCATCCATGAGAATCTAAGGACCACCTTTATATGTACATGGGACTATACATTGCACATATCTGTTTGATTACGGGTTCACTTTGTTTTTCGGTTTATTATATTGTTTTGAATATACAATATTTCCATTCATATATTTGCTTGAGCAATATATGACCTTTGCACTTTGTTTGGTAACACTGGGGAATAGATGTGAAATATATCTCCTTTACGTGATTGCACCCTCCAAGGTGGATCTTTAAAAAAATTTTGGCGCTCCATTTTTTCTTTTAAACTTATAACAGGAAGTGCCTGAACAAGGACCTTCACGGTAGAATCGCCAGGGATTAATATAATGAAATCTGCAGTTTTCAAGCTCTTGAAAATGAGAAATCGCATGAATATGTCAATGCTTATATTAGAATTAATTGATTGGGTTTACATACTGTATACGTTAATTCTATTTAAATTTAAAAAAATAGTGGTCTGGATTCACGTAGATCGGCGCATTTTTACGGAGGCGTAGCGTATCGTATTTACGCTACGCCGCCTTAAGTCAGAGAGGCAAGTGCTGTATTCACAAAGCACTTGCCTCCTAACTTACGGCGGCGTAGCGTAAATGGGGCCGGAGTAAGCGCGCCTAATTCAAATGAGGATGATGGGGGCGTGTTTTGTAAATGATTGGTGACCCGACGTGATTGACTTTTTTTACGAACGGCGCATGCGCCGTCCGTGTACATATCCCAGTGTGCATTGCTCCAAAGTACGCCGCAAGGGCGTATTGGTTTCGAAGTGAACGTAAATTACGTCCAGCCCCATTCACGGACGACTTACGCAAACGACGTACAATTTTCAAATTTCGACGCGGGAACGACGGCCATACTTAACATTGGCTACGCCACCTAGGGGGCAGCTTTATCTTTACGCGGCGTACCTCTTACGGAAACGACGTATCTTTACTGCGATGGGCAAGCGTACGTTCGTGAATCGGCGTATCTAGTCATTTACATATTTTACGCCGAAATCAACAGAAGCGCCACCTAGCGGCCAGCGGAAAAATTGCACCCTAAGATACGACGCCGCAGGTCGTCGTATCTTAGCTAGGTTTAAGTGTATCTCAGTTTGAGCATACACTTAAACTTACGACGGGCTTAGATTCCGAGTTACGTCTGCGTATCTACTGATACGCCGGCGTAACTCTTTGTGATACCAGCCCAGTGTTTTTGTCTGCCTATCACTTTGTATTTATACGCTCTCTCAAGGGAAGGATATTATAAAATAAATAAAACAACTTTCTAATCTTTTATTTGCTCAATGGATTCCCCAGTTAATTCTTCTTTCTCAAACATCTTGATGGGAATTTGCTAAAGTCTAAAAATATGCAAATTTCATGGTTGAATTTTCCAAAACCCTTTTCCAATACAAACAGAACTGAGAAAATATCAACACATTAGATTCTGGCTGTGAGATTTTAATATTATGAAATCATCTATTCTCACCAAAGGGAATGAAAAACGCTCAGAGGTCGTGTGTATTTTTAGCCACTGGTTTTTATCTTGGACACTTTACAAAACAAAATGGCATTGATTTACTGAAAGCTCCATTCCACCCTTCCTCAGCTATCAGGAAAGGCCTTCAGAAGTATGAAGTCCCCTGTCAATGGTTGGATTGACCTAATGTTCTCTAATGCAGCCTATCTCAACCCAGGTTCTGTGGACCCCTAAAGTTCCTCCAGAGGTTGCTAGGGGTTGTTCCCACTGACACCAATAATCCCACTGACAACAAATGTAAGGAGCATTCTTCTCACTGACCACCACTTTAAGAAGCTATATTCCCATTGACCACCAAAGTAAGGAGCATTCTTCCCACTGACCACCAATGTAAGGAGCTTTATTCCCATTGACCACCAATGTAAGGGGCATTCTTCCCACTGATCACCAATGTAAGGAACATTCTTCTCACTGATCACCAATGTAAGGGACATTCTTCCCACTGATCACCAATTTAAGGAGCATTCTTCTCAATGGCAACCAATATAAAGAGCATTCTTCTCACTAACCACCAATTTAAGGGTCATTTTTACTCACAGACCACCAATGTAAGGAACTTTATTCCCCATTGATCACCAATGTAAGGGGAATTCTTTCCACTGATCACCAACAGTGGTGGCTGGTGCTCAAATTTTTTTGGGGGGCGCAAACAAACAAAAAAAAAACAATTGCAGCCTCACTGTGCCCATCATATGCAGCTACTGTGCCCATCAATTTCAGCCACCTGTGCCCATAAAACGCAGCCACTGTGCCCATCAAACGCAGCCACTTTGCCCATTAAAGGCAGCCACTGTGCCCATCAAATGCAGCCACTGTGCCATCAATTGTCGCCACTGTGCCATCAATTGTCACCACTGTGCCATCAATTGTCACCACTGTGCCATGCCATCAATTGTCACCACTGTGCCATGCCATCAATTGTCGCCACTGTGCCATGCCATCAAATGAAGCCACTGTGCCATGCCATCAAACGCAGCCACTGTGCCATCATTTATTGCCACTGTGCCCATCAATTGTTACCACTGTGCCATGCCATCAAACGCAGCCACTGTGCCCATTAATTGTCACCACTGTGCCCATCAATTGTCACCACTGTGCCCATCAATTGTCACCACTGTGCCATGCCAAACGCAGCCACTGTGCCATGCCATCAAACGCAGCCACTGTGCCATCAATTGTTACCACTGTGCCATCAATTGTTGTCACCACTGTGCCATCAATTGTTGTCACCACTGTGCCCATCAATTGTTGTCACCACTGTGCACATCAATTGTTGCCACTGTGCCCATCAATAATCAATTGTAGCCACAGTGCCATCAATTATAGCTACTGTGCACATCAATTATAGCCACTGTGCCCTGTTAAATGCTGCCACTGTGCCCTGTAAAATGCCCCCCCCCCCCGCCCAGCACTTACCTTTCTGGGGTCAGCCACCCTGCTTCCACCGTCTCTCGATGTCCTCTCCCGCCCTCGATGATGCTTCAGCCAATCAGGTTACCGGTAACCAGAACCGTTGACCCTGATTGGCTGAGACGCCTGTCAGTGTTATCCAGGGAACGCACCCCCCGTGCGTCCCCTGGATAACTATTTGGAAGCCAATTACAGCTTGAGGGCTGTAATCGGATAGGCACTTCCAAAGCCAACCAGCTGCCGTTATTCAGATGGCCGGCGCTCACCAGGGGGCTGGCCATCTGAATATTGGGGGGCGGCAGCAACAATACATAGATTCATGCAATGCATGAATCTATGTATTGTATTTCAGTGGTGGTGCAGGAGAGAGAGGGGGCAGCGCTCCTGCACCCTTTATGGACGCACCGCCACTGATCACCAATATAACTTACTTACTTATACCCCCACTTGATGTGGTATTGTGGGAGTATAGGGAGATACTGGCAACAGGTGGTCAGAAAACTAGGAATATTATAAATAAACCTAGTAAAGCCACAGTGGAAGTATGCTTATTGAAGGTACTAAAGGAAGAAAGAGGGTGTAGATATACTAGGATATTTTTGCCAGAAGTACTATTCCTGGCAAGAAAACAAATAGTGGAAAATTGGTCCAGCCGAATCCACCGACAATTATGCCTCAGTGCTGAGGAGACCTTGATGCTGGATGGAAGCCTTGTCTCTCTGACTTGAACCTGCTGGCAGTGTTTAGTTGGGAGGCGACGTTCTGACGTCACCACGTCAAGTGATCAGACCCGGAAGATACGGGCTGCATGTTCGAGAAGCCGGCCGGCTTACTATTTTTATATGCTTCATGTTTTCATCATTGATATAAGTGTACATCTTTTTAGTTTATAAAAAACACCCAAAGGCCCAGATTCACAGAGAGCAGGGCGCACATTACGCCGCCGTAGATCACACACTGTACGCTACACCAACGCAGCGCAGAGAGGCAAGCATTGCATTCAGCAAGCCAGTGCTCCCAACGCTGCGCCAGGGTGGCGTGGGTTTCGAAGGCGCACGTCGGCGTAGGTGGAAGTGGGCGTGAACCCATGCAAATGAGGCATAACCCCATGCAGATGATGGGCCGAGTGCCAGACAGGTACGTATCACGAACTGGGCATGCGCTATGACGTAGACGCACCCCTATGCGCCTGCTCACAACCACCCCGGAAAAACTGCCTAATCTACGCCGGATCACTGCGTACGCTGTGAACATAACGTACGCCCAGCCCACGCGCCCAACGCACAATACGCCGGCTTGTGTTCCCTGGTGCAGACCTGAGCATGTCTGTTGCTGGGTTGCACCTCCTTTATGGGGAATAATTTTACGTCGGACGTACAACTTACGCGCATTTCGCGTAGCATGCGCCGGGCACACGCACGTTCGTGAATCGCCGTATTTCCCTCATTTGCATGTTTGAATGGCTAATCAATGGGAGCGGCACCATGCTCCCAGCCTAAATGTGCGCCCACTCTACGCCGGCGTAAGCAAGATACGTCGGCGGGGTGTAGCCTGTTTTTAGACGCATATTAGTTTGTGAGTCTGGCGCACAGATACGACGGCGCACATTTGCACAAATTGTTATACATCGGCGTAAGTGCTTTGTGAATCTGGGCCAAAGATTTTACGCTATGCGAGTTCCCTCTTCTCTCTTCATATATCTTCTACTGGGGCACTGCTTGAGGCAACTTATCAGTGAGAACATCTTGGGTTGGCGATACCATCCAAAGGATATCATTGGTCTATGCTGTCTTTGATCTCCAATAATTTAGAGATCATACATTTCTGGTAAGAGTCAGTGTGTGATCGTGGTGGAGGTGCTTCTGTCATCACTTTTTCCAGGACCGTTTGTGGATTGATTTTTCACTGAGACTGAATGTGAACACTTGCTTATGTTGGACTGCTTCATTGATTGTGGTTCATCCACAACTGTGTCATTACATTCATTATGCAATTTGTTAACAGCACGTTTATTGATGTAAATTTTTTAATTTCATATGGTTTGCACTGGTTTGCACAATTAGCGCGACTTCCCTTTATTGTAGAACAGGAAACTTAACCAATAGCCAACCTGTAGCAAACGGTTGCAGATTTTAAAAATATCAGATTACTTCCTCTTTCTCCATGGGAATGTCCTTCTCAATCCCAATAGGTAGTAAATCAGATTACAGCTGCTATTCGCAGACAGTTTAACCGGCTTTACACTAAAAATTACCTGTCCAACATGGCAGATGAAACGGGAAAAAAGACGCACATCCTTAATAATTTAACATAGAGCTTTGAAAAGGTTACAAGCCTGCAGGAATATATTCCTGGCTTGTGAGTCACAATGTAAACGAAACAGTATAATTGTTCAAAAAGTTCCACTTTAGCAATAAAAAGCCACCCTTGAGCTCTAGTCATGTTGAGTTCCAGTAATACTTGATCTACAGTATCACACAAAAGTGAGTACACCCCTTACATATTTGTAAATATTTTCTTCTATCTTTTCATGTGACAACACTGAAGAAATTACATTTTGCTACAATGTAAAGTAGTGAGTGTACAGCTTGTATTACAGTTTAAATTTGCTGTCCCCTCAAAATAACTCAACACACAGCCATTAATGTCTTAACCATTGGCAACAAAAGTGAGTACACCCCTAAGTGAAAATGTCGAAATTCTGACCCAATTAGCCATTTTCCCTCTCCAGTGTCATGTGACTTATTGGCGTTACAAGGTCTCAGGTGTGAATGGGGAGCAGGTGTGTTAAATTTGGTGTTATCGCTCTCACTCTCTCATACTGGTCACTGCAAGTTCAACATGGCACCTCATGGCAAAAACTCTCTGAGGATCTGAAAAAAACAATTGCTGCTCTACATAAGATGGCCTAGGCCAGTGATGGCAAACCTTGGCACCCCATATGTTTTGGAACTACATTTCCCATGATGCTCAACTATACTGCAGAGTGCATGAGCATCATGGGAAATGTAGTTCCAAAACATCTGGAGTGCCAAGGTTCTCCATCACTGGCCTAGGCTATAAGAAGATTGCAAAGACCCTGAAACAGAGCTGCAGCACGGTGGCCAAGACCATACAGCGGTTTAACAGGACAGGTTCCACTCAGAACAGGCCTCACCATGGTGGACCAAAGAGGTTGAGTGCACGTGCTCAGCGTCATATCCAGAGGTTGTCTGTCACGTACCTGGTGATGGGAGCCCGATGTGCAGGGAGCGGCCTCTCGTAAGCCTCTGACTCAGGAGCCCCTGATAGAGTGGACAGGGGATCAAGTGTACAGAGGGGCACAAGTGCCTGGTAGTAGGCTGAGTAGTTTGCTGGAAGCAGAAGCAGGATGAAGCACTGAGGTCCTGGCAGGAAGCTGGCAGCAGGCTGGAAGCAACGGAGGCACTTGTGGAGCAGGAAGCAACAGGTCAGGCAAGCCGGGTCAACACAGATGAGCAGATCAGAGCCAAAGCAAAGTCCAAAAGGGGTAGTCAAGGTTCAGGCCGGGTCGGTATAACAGGCGGGCAAAGACAAAGCCAGGGGTTAAGCAGGTGCGGAGGTCAGACGTAGCCGGGGTCAGAGGCAGGTAGCAAACAAGAGAGGTCAGAGGAAGCCGGGTCAGGTAATCAGGAACAGCAAATACTCAGGTGCAGATTATCCAGGGAAACGCTGTAGACAGGACAGCAAGTTGGTGAGGGACCAGGTTGTTTATATAGGGAATCCTTGGCGCCAAACACTGTCAACGTGTGCGCGCACCCGTACGCGCGCTGCGAGCGTCACTGACGCGCGCGCATGCGCGCAAGTGCGTTCCAACGCGCACGCATGCGCGGGCAAGCGCGCACCAATGCGCACGCGCCGGGAACGGATTCTCCTGACAACGGAAGGTCGTCCATGACATTGTCTTTAGGAAATAGACATATGAGTTCTGCCCACATTGCTCTAGTGGTTGAAGGGTTAGGGGGTCATCCTGTCAGTGCTCAGACCATATGCCACACACTGCATCAAATTGGTCTGCATGGCTGTGATCCTCTGCTAAAGATGATGCACAAGAAATCCCGCAAACGGTTTGCTGAAGACAAGCAGATTAAGGACATGGATAACTGGAACCATGTCCTGTGGTCTGATGAGACCAAGATAAAACAAATTTGTTAAGATGGTGACAAGCGTGTGTGGCGGCAACCAGGTGAGGAGCACAAAGACAAGTGTGTCTTGCCTACAGTCAAGCATGGTGGTGGGAGTGTCATGGTCTGGGGCTGCATGAGTGTTGGCGGCACTGAGGAGCTACATACAGTTCATTGAGGGAACCATGAATGCCAACATGTACTGTGACATACTGAAGCAGAGCATGATCCCCTCCCTTCAGAGACTGGGCCGCAGGGCAGTATTCCAACATGATAATGACCCCAAACACACCTCCAAGACCACCACTGCCTTGCTAAAGAAGCTGAGGGTAAAGGTGATGGACTGGCCAAGCATGTCTCCAGACCTAAACCCTATTGAGCATCTGAGTGAGTGAGTGAGAAACTTATATAGCGCAACACATGCGAACTGAATCGCCTCTGGGCGCTGAATCGATCGATTCCATGCGTAGAGCCCCCTTGACCTCAGAAGAGATGGGTTTTAATCTTTCTCCTGAAGGCCAAGTGGTTCACCTCCAACCGAATGGTGGTTGGTAGATCGTTCCACAAACGAGGTCCCTGGACTGCAAATCTTCGATCTCCTTTGGACTTGTACCTGGCTTTGGGTATCTGGACTAGATTTTGGTTGGTGGATCGCAGAATGCGATTGGGGTTGTGAGCTTTTATTTTTTCGCATAGATATTGGGGGCTTTTATCTTGAATACACTTATGCATTAGGCAGAGTGCCTTGAAAGTGATTCTGTCTTTTACTGGCAACCAGTGAAGGGATCTTAGAGAAGATGAGATTGATTCCCATGTTTTTTTCCCAGTCACGAGTCGAGCGGCCGTATTTTGAACGACTTGCAGACGATCTGTGGGGATCCTTAAACGGAAGGTGGAGGAGCGCAAAGTCTCTAACATCCACCAGCTCTGTGATGTCATCATGGAGGAGTGGAAGAGGACTCCAGTGGCAACCTGTGAAGCTCTGGTGACCTCCATGCCCAAGAGGGTTAAGGCAGTGCTGGAAAATAATGGTGGCCACACAACATATTGTCACTTTTGTTGCCAGCGGTTTAGACATTAATGGCTGTGTGTTGAGTTATTTTGAGAGGACAGCAAATTTACACTGTTATACAAGCTGTACACCCACTACACAACATTGTAGCAAAGTGTAATTCCTTCAGTGTTGTCACATTAAAAAATATATAATAAAATATTTACAAAAATGTGAAGGGTGTACTCACTTTGTGACATAATGTGTATGTATCTCACAAAATACTTGTATGTATCTCACACATGTTTGAGCTTTAGGGTGCACACCCTAATGCAATAGGCTTTGCACACCTATCTATGTCTTTAGCTAACCCATAGTGCTCTACCAATTCTTTATCATATATATAAAAAATGTATTTGTAAAGCAAAGACTGTACCCATAATGTAAAACAAAACACAATGAATAAAATGAAAAATAAAATAAGATTGTGCATTTAAATAAAATTGACAACAGCTATTGTAATTTTCCTTTTAAAGGCACCTAAATGACAGTTGATAGTTTTCACCTCTAGGATAACAAATCAGAAACTTTTCTTCCTCTACAAGAAAAGGAAGCAGCGTAAGCGATGAAGGTCTAGATAAGGCTGGTGATTTACTATACACCTGAGGTGTGACTCTCTTCACACGCTCACTGTTTAGAGAGCAGAACTATTGCACCATCATCGGAAAGTGAGAATTATATTGCGTGCAGACTGCATGTTGCTCGGCGTACACCCTGTTAGCTAAAACCGACAGCCCTTGTGTTAAAGCAGCAGCTTCTTCACTGCACCTTCCTGTTTTTCTCTCTCTGAAAAATTAAGATTAGGTGCTGAAGAGAAGATGAGGCGTTACAACACTACCAACAGCTACAGCATCAAAACCACATGAGCATGGACGTGTCCGCAACAGGCTGGGCTCCTCGGCGGAGGGAACTTTCTATGCTGAATACGCTGCTTGCATTGACACTGTTGGCTCTTCCATTACCAGGTAAGATCTCCTAAAAAATATTTTTTTAAAATAAATCATCTAAAAAAGATTTTATATATATATATATATATATATATATATATATATATATATATATATATATATATATATATATATATATATATATATATATATATATATATATACATTATATAAAAGATTTTGGGGCAGATCCACAAAAGGATTACGCCGGCGTAATTTTAAATTTCCCGCGTCGTATCTTTGTTTTGTATCCACAAAAGAAGATACGACGGCATCTGGGCTCGATCCGACAGGCATACGTCTTAGTACGCCGTCGGATCTAAGCTGCAATTTTTCGGCGGCCGCTAGGTGGCGTTCCCGTCGAAATCCGCGCTGTGTATGCAAATTAGCTAGTTACGGCGATCCACAAACGTACGTCGGCCCGGCGCATTTTTTTACGTCGTTTGCGTTCGGCTTTTTCCGGCGTATAGTTAAAGCTGCTATATGGTGGCGTACTCAATGTTAAGTATGGCCGTCGTTCCCGCGTACAATTTTGAATTTTTTACGTCGTTTGCGTAAGTCTTTCGCGAATAGGAATTTGCGTAGAATGACGTCACCGTCGTAAGCATTGGCTTGTTCCCGTTTAAATTTCGAGCATGCGCACCGGGATACCCCCAGGGACGGCGCATGCGCAGTTAAAAAAAAACGTTGTTTATGTAGGGTCACGATGTATTTACATAAAACACGCCCCCATTTCATTTCATTTGAATTCCGCGCCCTTACGCCGCAAGAGATACACTACGCCGCCGTAACTTACGGCGCAAATTCGTTGAGGATTCAAAACAAAAAAAGTAAGTTACAGCGGCGTAGTGTATCTTAGATACGCTACGCCCGGCGCACTAATGCGCCGTTGTACGAGGATCTACCCCTTTATATATATATATATATATATATATATATATATATGTATATATTTACATACACACCCAAAAAAAAATCGTCACTCACGGGTCTTGAAAAGGTGAAAACAAAATGGCGGTTTAATTCAATGTTTTGACAAGTGTGCCTTGTCGAAACGTCGACGGACCGCCGTCATGCTTTCACCTTTTCAAGACCCGTGAATGCCACTATCTTTTCGTTTATAGGCACTACAGTCTTTGCTGTGCACCCGGGTCCATTTTTATTCCTGATTTGTGTGCGGTGACAACTATTGGATAATATAAATAAATATATAAGCATACATATATATATATAGATAGATGTAATATATAGATAGATAGATAGATAGATAGATAGATATAGAGGGATATATAGATAGATAGATATAGAGGGATATATAGATAGATAGATAGATAGATAGATAGATAGATAGATAGACAGACAGACAGACAGACAGACAGACAGACAGACAGACAGACAGATAGATAGATAGATAGATAGATAGATATATTCACATTGCTTTGGGATATACAATTGATTGAAGAAAAACTTTATGGTACTGCTTTGGGATATATCACTGATTATAGTCAAACTTTTGAGAATTTTTTTCTTTGCACAGATTCCAAACGCTAAACATTTAGGGCCAGATTCTCGTAGGAGCGCGTAATTTTGTGCGGGCGTAACGTATCCGATTTACGTTACGCCTCCGTAACTTAGACGGGCAAGTGCTGTATTCTCAAAGCACTTGCTCCGTAAGTTGCGGCGGCGTAGCGTAAATCGGCCGGCGTAAGCCCGCCTAATTCAAATGTGTGACAGGGGGGCGTGTTTTATGTTAATGTACTGTGACCCGACGTGATTGACGTTTTTCATGTGGAAATTTCCCAGTGTGCATTGCTCCTAATACGCCGCAAGGACGTATTGGTTTTGACGTGGACGTAAATTACGTCCAGCCCCATTCACGGACGACGCAAAATTAAAAAATTTAGTCGCTTGAATGACGGCCATACTTAACATTGTTACGCCGCACTTACGCCACCATATAGCAGGGGTAACTATACGCCGGGAAAAGCCTAATGTAAACGGCGTAAATATACTGCGTCGGCCGGGCGTACGTTCGTGAATTCGCGTATCTAGCTGATTTACATATTTTGACGCGTAAATCAGCGTACACGCCCCTAGCGGCCATCGTAAATATGCAGTTACGATCCGACGGCGTAAGAGACTTACGCCTGTCGGATCTAATAGATATCTATGCGTAACTGATTCTAAGAAATCTGGAGATACGCCGTCGTATCTCCACTGAGAATCTGGGCCTTATTGCACATATCCAAATGCTATTTGCATCGAAAAGTCCAGTATTATATAAAACATTGCTTAAATAAAAATAAAAAAGAGCATCAATCAAGGATCAGGATTATTAACACTTTATCATTATTTTGGCGATTCTATATTATTGTGTATTTGATACATTATAATTGGTACTTTTATAATTAATGCAATGACATAATCAGGGATCCCCAAAATGCGCCCCTCCAGCTGTTGTAGAACTACACGTCCCATGAGGCATTGAAAAACTCTGACATTCACAGACACGACTAGGCATGATGGGAATTGTAGTTCCGGAACAACTGGAGGGGGCCGTAGTTTGGAGACCCCCTGTATTACACATATAAACATTGGCAGATGTATTATGTATAACAGGGTCACAGCAGTCGCCTGTGCTCGCAGCTCGGCGTTGAGCGCGGGGGTTTCGGTACAGCTGCTCCCGATGCAGGGCAAGGTAAGTACACGGAACAAGATCTTGTAATTCTGTAGTTTAGCTTAATTAGCACCACAATGTGACACGCATACGCTTGAATTTTAAAATGCACTGCGATACTTTTTCTATTTTATTTGTAACTTCACTAAGCTTTATTTGTAGAATACATTTCAATTGACTGTTTTGATATTTATGTGTTGTGCTTACTTGTGTTTGCACGTGTTGTGCCGAAAAAATAGTAGGGCCTGTTCTATTCTTAGGGCTAGATTCAGGTTGGGGGACGTCATTTTGTGCGGGCGTAGCGTATCCTATTTACGCTACGCCTCCGCAACTTAGACGGGCAAGTGCAGTATTCACAAAGCACTTGCTCCATAAGTTGCGGCGGCGTAGCATAAATCAGCCGGCATAAACGCGCCGAATTCAAATTGAGAAGAGGTGGGCGTGCTTTATGTAAATAAAACATTGACCCCCACGTAAATGACGTCTTTAACGAACAGCGCATGCGCCGTTCGTGAAAGAATCCCAGTGCGCATGCCAGTGCGCATGCAAATCGTCAATGCTTTCCACGTGGACGTAATTTACGCAAAGCCCTATTCGCGAACGACTTACGCAAACGACGTAAAAAATTCAAAATTCGACGCGGGAATGACGGCAATACTTAACATTGCGTACGCCTCATAGAAGCAGGAGTAACGTTACGCCGGAAAAAGCCTTACGCAAACGACGTAAAAAATTCCGCCGGGCGCACGTAAGTTTCTGAATCGGCATATCCAGCGCATTTGCATATTCTACGCTGAAAGTGACGGAAGCGCCACCTAGCGGCCAGCGTAAATATGCAACTAAGATACGACAGCGTAAGAGACTTACGCCAGTCGGATCTTAGGCAAATTTTGGCGTATCTTGCTTTCTGAATAAACTGTGCACTTTGCAAGTGCAGTTGGACTCATTTTCCTTGGTAAATGTAATGTGGTGAAGCTTCCCTTTGTAAAGAATACCCCATCGGGTGCAAGGAAAATAAAAAAATAGCATTCTTGCTTTCACATGATACCTGTGTTTCTCCGAAAATAAGACCTACCCCGAAAATAAGACCTAGCGTTATTTTCCAGGATGTCTGCAATAAAAGCCCTACCCTGAAAATAAGCCCTAGTTTAAAATGCTTGTAAGTGCTCGGAGCAGGGAAGAGATCTCCGACGGGTCACGGAAGCTATAACAAAAGGTATTTGGCACAATTGTATTACAGAAGTACACTTTTTAACTCGGTTCACGCCTGGGATTCCTGACAGGCAGGGAGGGAGAGGGGGAGAGAAGACAGCACATAACATGGTAAGACCTACCCCGAAAATAAGCCCTACTGTGTCTTTTGTTGCCAAAATAATATAAAACTCTGGCTTATTTTCGAGGAAACACAGTAGTTGATGGAGATCAGCAGAGCTTTGCCAGAGTGCAATTGCACTTGCATAGGTGTGCGCAGCCTATTGCATTAGGGTGTGCACCCCAAAGATCAAACACATAGTACCGATCACTCACGATGAAAGGGAAGGGGCCAGTAAGTTACATCCCCCACGCATCCTAAAACATCCCGGCAGCAACAGCTGGAAGGAGAGGAGAGTAGGGAAGCCGGAAGCGCTGTGGGGGGAAGGAGGGGGAAACCTGCACAGTAGGGGAAATCTGTGTGCCTGGGCACACCTGGCACACCCTGTGTGCACGCCTATGTATACAGTCTGTTTGCCTTTAGTAAATCCACCCCTTTGCTTTTACAATGCACATGTGCTGGCATGTGTTGATCAATGCTATGCATGTCAGCACATCTGGTGTGAATGGACCCGAAAGTGTAATTATTGGCAAAAACAGAAATTCACCTATGAGAGGCAGTCTGTCACTAGCATACGCACACATTTTCCTTTCCCTGTAACGTTATTTCATTACCTGTTGTCATTTCTGCATGTAGATCTGTTATTTTTTTCTGTTCCTGTAAGAGGGTGACAACACTGTTCATTGAGAGGTGACATCGGACAGCAGTGTTGTCACCTTGTGGACCGTGTAGTCTTAGATGGACATGAGGTTCTAAATTGATGTGAGCTACAAACAATTTAAAGCCCAACTCAAAAGTTTACATACCCTGGCAGAAATTGTGAAATTTTGGCATTAGTATTGAAAATATGACTGATCATGCCATTAAACTTAAAAAAAAAGTCTTTTATTTATGGATAGTGATCAAAATGCCCTGGCTGGCCCCCCTCCCATTTTTCTTTATTTATTTGCATTGCACCTGTAAGGGGCCCAAATGGTCCCCAGTGCCCCTTACAGGCCCGGCCGGCCCCCCCTTTTTTTTGTGCATTACCCCTGTAAGGGGCCCAATGGTCCCCAGTGCCCCTTACAGGCCCGGCCGGCCCCCCCTTTTTTTTTGTGCATTACACCTGTAAGGGGCCTGAAAAAAGCAGACCCCCCTCCCCCTGGTTCTCTGCTCCAGGGGGGCCCTGCCTAAAGCTGTGTAAGGGTCCCCAAAATTTGTGATGGATGCCCTGGGTACCTGTAATGTGACTTGGCATCGACCTCTTGCAGGTTCAGTACAGCAGAACTCAGAGAGGGGAAAAAGGACAACACAAGGAGCCTATCAGGTGTGTAAAAGTACAGGGAGTATGCTGATAGGCGGAGAGAGCAAATTGACAGAGAAGTAAGCTCATCAGTGGGCTAGATTCAGAGAGAATTTACGCCGGCGTATCCATAGATACGCCGCGTAAATTAAAATCTGCGCCGGCGTATCTTCTTTCTGTATTCAGAAAGCAAGATACGCCGACATTAGCCTAAGATACGACTGGCATAAGTCTCTTACGCCGTCGTATCTTAGGGTGCATTCTCACACTGACCGCCAGGTGGCGCTCCTGTCGTTTTCGGCGTAGAGTATGCAAATTACCCAGTTACGCCGATTCACAAAAGTACGTGCGCCCGGCGGTAGTTTTTTACGTCGTTTGCGTAAGGCTTTTTCGGCGTACCATTGCTCCTGCTATTAGGTGGCGCAGCCAATGTTAAGTATGGACGTTGTTCCCGCTTCGAAATTTGAATTTTTTTGCGTCGTTTGTGTAAGTCGTTCACGAATAGGGCTGGACGTAATTTACGTTCACGTCGAAACCAATGACGTCCTTGGGACGTCATTTGAAGCAATGCACACTGGGATATGTAAAACACGTCAATCACATCTGGTCATCACATATTAGCATAAAACACGCCCCCCTTCCACATTTGAATTACGCGGGCTTACGCCGGCCGCATTTACGCTACGCCGCCGCAACTTACGGAGCAAGTGCTTTGTGAATACAGCACTTGCTCCTGTAAGTTGCGGCGGCGTATCGTAAATATGATACGTTGCGCCGCCGAAACATAAAGCGCAGCTACCTGAATCTACCCCAGTGTGTTTTGCATCTCTTTTCGCAGGATGTGGTGTCAGGCAGATTTGTGCTGTGTGGCAGGGCTCTGTAACTCTCAGGACTGGATGGACGGGAATACAAATCCTTTTGGCAGCTCCCCTATATTTTATGTATTTAGCTGTTTGCCTGGAGTTCAGCTATAAATCACAGCCGTTGACATCAGTCTCATTTTCTTTTTTGCTGTATGTACTCCAATGAGTCACACATCAACAACTGTGCTGGGATTTTCTATGGTACTGTAAGCGGTATATAAGATTGTGGGAAATTCTTTCAGCTGTTTTAGGTATTTTTTATTCTGATTAAAAGGAAGATGTCAGGTGCAGTTAAAAAAAAAGAAATAAGAACGTTTAAAGAAAGTTAAAGTGAAAAAATCCCTGAAAAAAGGAAGATGTCAGGTGCAGTAAAAAAAATAAAATAATAAAATAAGAAAGTTTAAAGAAAGTTAAAGTGAAAAAATCCCCGAAAAAAGGAAGATGTCAGGTTGCAGTAAAAAAAAAAAAAAATAAGAAAGTTTAAAGAAAGTTAAAGGGAAAAAAAATCCCCGAAAAAAGGAAGATGTCAGGTACAGTTAAAAAAAATAAAAAAGTTAAAAAGTATGTTAAAGAGAAGAAAATCCCAGAAAAAAAATGTCTACATTGTCACAAATTGAGTCACTTGTAGGACAATCAACAATCGTTTGCATATGAGCTTGTGGCTGATATGTGTACAGTAAAAGGCTTTTATCACATAGTTCCTAAATTAATTAAAGCGGTGGTTCACCCTGCAGAACAACATTGTAGCATACAATTCGGCACTGTAGCGCGAGCTACAGTATGCTGGTCTTAATTTTTTTATCGCCGTACTCACAGCGTAATCGTACATCGTAGATTCCGTCTGCCGCGGGGAATGGGCGTTCCTTTCAAGAGGGAGGGTGATTGACGGCCGGCTCTGGCGCGTCACGCTCCCCGAAGACAGCCGCAGTAGGTCTCGGCTCTTCACGGCGCCTGCGCACAGACTATGCGCAGGCGCCGTGAAGAGCCAAGCCTATTTCGGCTATTTCCGGAGAAGCGTGACGCGCCAGAGCCGGCCGTCAATCACCTTCCGTCTGGATTGGAACGCCCATTCCCCGTGGGCAGACGGAATCTACGATGTACGATTACGCTGTGAGTACGGCGATAAAAAAATTAAGACCGGCATACTGTAGCTCGCGCTACAATGCCGAATTTTAGGCTAGAAGAAATTTTTTTTTTTTTTTTTTATTTTATTTTATAGGGTGAACCCCCGCTTTAAGAAAAAAACTGTTGCTGCAACTCCTCAAGCACCCCCAGCGCTGTTATAGTTGTATTTTTATTTATTTTTTGCTGGACAGTTTGTCATTTGTTACACGTGGGAAACATTTTAAAGATATGTTAAAAAAAAGTAAATAAATAAATAGAAACACAGCCCCCCCCCCCCCCAAAAAAAAAAAATATTGGGGAGCCTCACTGGATTACTCTTTTTCTGCCATTGCTTCTCTATGCTTGTAAAAAAAAAAAAGAATCCATGTACTAAATACAATTATTATATACTAACATAGTGTTATAAAAAAAATATTTAATATATTAACTGCATACAATTATCAAAATAAAATTTTTAGTCTTTTTTTTTATTATTAAAAATCTAATTTTCAGCAATAATTATTTTAGAAATATAGATTTCAACATAAAATACTGATTTTGATTAAAATGAAAACCCCAAATTAGAAAAATGTACGGTCACTTTTAACAGGTTTTGTACAGTCTTCTTCTTTTTTCCTTCCCATGAAAAGGACATTTAAGAACCACCAAAACCACCTTGATTTTCCCTTCTCAATAAATTGTGCCAAAGTGGAAAAATCTTGGCAACTTCTCATTTTTGGTCGAGAGTGAGGGGAAATGAAAGTTCTCAAGATCCTCATCCCAAGCTCATAGAGAGTATGGACTAAACACATTGGCCCGGGTTCACAAAGCACTTACGCCGAAGTAAATCACTTTACGCCGACGTAGTGCAAATGTGCGCCCGGCGTATGTGTGCGCCAGACCCACAAACTAATATGCGCCTAAAAACAGGCTTCATCCCGCCGATGTAACTTGCCTACACCGGCGTAGGGTGGGCGCACATTTAGGCTGGACGCATGGTTGCGCTCCCATTGATTACCCATTCAAATATGCAAATGAGTGAAATGCGGCGATTCACAAACATACGTGTGCCCGATGCAGTGCACGTAAGTTGTACGTCCAGCGTAAAGTTATTCCACATAAAGGAGGTGTAACTCAGCAGCAGACATACAAAGGTCTGCACCAGGGAACACAAGCCGGTGTATTTTACGTTGGACGTGTCTGGCTGGGCGTAGGTTACGTTCACTCTGTACGCAGTGATCCAGCGTATTTTAGGCAGTTGTTCCGACGTGGTTGTGAGCATGCGCAGGTGGATGCGTCCACGTCTTGGCGCATGCGCAGTTCGTGATACGTATCTGTCTGGCGCTTGGCCCATCATTTGCATGGGGTCACGCCTCATTTGCATGGCTCACGCCCACTTCCACCTACGCCGGCGTACTCCTTCGAAACCCAGGGCAGCATAGGGAGCACTGGCTTGGTGAATTCCATGCTTGCCTCTCTGCGCTGCGTTGGCGTAGCGTATATAGTGGTCGTGTCGGCGGCGTAATGTGAATCTGGCCCAGTGGCACTTAGTCTATTAACATTATTTTATTATACAGGATTTATATAGCACAGCTCTTTATAATATAAAGGGAGACAGTACAGTTACAATACAATAAAATAAACAAACAATATACAATTACAATAAAACCTCTCACTTTTCCTGCACAGCCGGTGCTTTGAGTTAGCCTTCTGAGTTCTTGCTTACAGCGTAGGACTGCTGGTCCTGCATTTTATGAGGTGACATAGGAGTGCCTGTGACCAAGGGGGTGATGAAGAGAAGCAGCTTCAGGGGACTGGTTGAGCAGCTGGAAAGAAGTTTGGAGGAGTGAGGGATAAGGTTTGGGGGGTTCATATCTTCACATTATTGCAAAATGTGCAAACAGACTGACCTGGCATTGGGGAAAGTAAAGGACCACCAACACGAAGAAGGAGGTCCTGATTTACCAATATAGATCTTTAGGTATCACTAGAGGGACCACCAGCTGGTGAAAAAGGGTCCTGATTCTCCTATACAGTGGAACCTTGGATTGCGAGTAACGCAGTTAACGAGCGTTTCGCAATACGAGCACTGTATTTAAAAAAATCCTAACTCGGTTTGCAAGTGTTGTCACGCAAAACAAGTAGGATTCAAGCCAAAGCGGTGTGCAATACCACATTTGGCCAGAGGTAGGGGAGCGCCGGAGCCAAGCAGAGCCGAACGGCGCCGATCAGAGGCGATCAGTGCTGTTCGGAGCCGTTCGGAAATGCATTTTCCTGGAATGGATTATACTCGTAATCCAAGGTTCCACTGTATAGATCTTTAGATATCACTAGAGGGATAGCCAGCAAGAAGAAGGACATCTTGATTCCCCCATATATTCGTAGAATTTCGAACATTATGGGCCGTGACGCGCCACTCGAATTTGGCGCGAATGGCCCATAATGTTCGAAATTCGGCAAACGGTCGAACAGCCGATGTTCGAGTCGAACATGGGTTCGACTCGAACTCAAAGCTCATCCCTACTAAAGATCTATATAGGGGAATCAGGACATACTTTCTCCAGCTGGTTGTCCCTGTAGTGATCGCAGTGCATTGCTGGCTGATGATTGGCCAAGTATGCACTATGACCCGCATGCTTTGGCCAATCACAGCGCGGAAAAAACGGAGAGTAAAGTTGTAAAGTTTTTTTTTTAAATGACAATCTTTGTCATACTTACCTCCACTGTGCAACTTGTTTTGCACAGAGTGGCCCCAATCTTCGTCTTCTGGGGTCCCTTGGCTTCTGTCTCGGCTCCTCCCCACAAAGGCTTACCCACCCTCTGGAAAGTGCTCTCCCAAGTGGGCTAGCTTGCGGGCGCGCTCCCGTGATACAGTCGGCGGCCATAGCCTCCTGGTGCCCAATGAAGAGCCAATTAGAGCCGAGAAGCCCCCCAAAGCATAACTTTACATTTATCAACATTTGCTGGAGTCCTTGGGCCAGATTCATGAAGAGATACGACAGCGGATCTCCTGATCCGCCGTCGTATCTCTGAGATCCGACGATCAGATCTATGCGACTGATTCATAAGAATCAGTTCCGCATAGATCTCCCTTAGATCCGACTGGTGTAAGTGACTTACACCAGTCGGATCTTAGGCTGCAATCTACCGCCGGCCGATTCAAATTTTTACGTCGTTTGCGTAAGTCGATCGGGAATACGGATAGCCGGAATTTACGTAGCCGCCGAAAACAATGACGTCCTAGCGACGTCATTTGGAGCATGCGCACTGGGATATTTCGCCGGCGGGGCATGCGCAGTTAAATCGGCGCGGGAACGCGCCTGATTTAAATTGTACACTCCCCCTAGCCGCAGAATTTGCATTCCGCCGGGGGAGTTACGATCCGCCGGTGCAAGTTTCCAGGTAAGTGCTTTGTGAATACTGCACTAGCCTCGCAAAAGTGCACCGGCGGATCGTAAATCACATCGATTACGCGGATCTAAAGATCCACTAATCTATGTGAATCTAGCCCCTTGTTTACAATAAGATGTTGATAAGAAAGAAGGTGTCCAGAGTGGGCAACAAAAACAGTAAAAGATCTGAGGTATAGAACACATCAATCTGGAGTAAAGAAAGGAAAGAGGTGGGCATGACTGAAACCTTTAAATAAACACATGAAGGGTGTGAATAAGTTCAGCAGGGCAGTATTTTCGATATGACGCTAAGATCAAAAACTCAGGGACATGACCTCAAACCAGCACAAACAAAGTTCAAAACCAACCTTTGAAAAGATAATTTTACCAAAAGAGTAGTTGATAACTGCAAAAGACTTCCAGCAGAGGTAGTGATTCAGTCAACAGTAAATGTGAATTTAAATATGATTGGGACAAACATAGATCCATACTCAAGCAAAGAAAGTCTGTGTCTCATTTCATTTCCTATCCTGGAACACGACAGGAAGTGAGAGGACATCTCTCCAAAATGAAAAGGAGAGAAGGATTTTCCCGGGGTGAACTTTTTAGGCACTAATAGTATTGATATCAAGTATACAAAGGGGTGGATTCAGGTAGGGGCGCGCAAAACTGCGGCGGCGTAACGTATGACATTTACGTTACACCGCCACAAGTTTTACGGACAAGTGCTTGATTCACAAAGCACTTGCCTGTAAAGTTGCGGCAGCGTAAAAGGGGCCGGCGTAAGCGCGTGTAATTCAAATGATCCCGTAGGGGGCGTGGATCATTTAAATTAGGCGCGTTCCCGCGCCGAACGTACTGCGCATGCGCCGTCCCTAAAATTTCCCGACGTGCATTGCGGTAAATGACATTGCAAGGACGTCATTGGTTTAGACGTAAACGTAAATGGCGTCCAGCGACATTCACGGACGACTTACGCAAACTACGTAAAATTTTAAAATCGCGACGCGGGAACGACGTCCATACTTAACATTGGCTGCGCCTCCTAATAGCAGGAGCAGCCTTACGCCGAAAACGACGTACGCAAACGACGTAAAAAACTACCGCCGGGCGCACGTATGTTCGTGAATCGGCGTAAGTATGTAATTTGCATACTGTACGCTGACAAGTACGGGAGCGTAAGAGACTTATGCCAGTCGTATCTTAGGCTAAAGTCGGCGTATCTAGCTTTCTGAATACAGAAAGTAGATACGCCGGCGCAACTTAGCAATTACGCGGCGTATCTATGGATATGCCGGCGTAATTGCTCTCTGAATCTACCCCAAAGTATTTTAGTTGAAAAAGTTTTATTCATAATTAAACATGGTTAAAATTACAAAAATGGAATATTGAGTTTGAACGAACAATTTCAACAAATATGACAGTGCTAAGGGGTATGTGAAGAAACCTCCTTACACCCAACGCGTTTCGAGGTACATTTTACTCCTTCTTCGGGGGTGCATAGAAAGGAGATGCATAATTAGAAACATATATAATTAGTTACACATGTTCAAAGTTGCTAACATAGTAAATACAAAGGAATATATACAAAATATTATAATTATTCACTTACATAGTGTAGAATAGCAGGGTGATTTTCAAAATTTCATTAGATATACCGTATTTATCGGCGTATACCGCGCACTTTTTTGCCCTGAAAATCAGGGCAAAATCGTGGGTGCGCGATATACGCCGATACCCGCGCTGAGTTTGAATACTGCGCCGGCATATACCGAGCGCAGTACACTCGTGTATCGTCGGACAGTCTCGGCTCCTCTCGCGCTGACGTCCTGGACGTACAGGACGTCAGCGCGAGAGTAGCCGAGCCTGCCCGACGATACACGAGTGTACTGCGCTCGGTATATGTCGGCGCAGTATTCAAACTCGGAGCAGGAAACGAGCGGGGAGGACGCGAGGACGCCGCAGAAGGATGCCGGACCCGACGAAGAGGACACCCGAAGCCGCAGACGGACGCCGGACCCGACAAGGCCGTCGATGGACGCCGCGCAAGACACCAAAACTGTAAGTACAAAAAATCTTTTTTCCACAGGAATTCGGGGCAACTTTAGGGGTGCGCGCTATACGCGGGAGCGCGCTATACCCCAATAAATACGGTAGTTAAAAATTGTAGGCAGACAACACGCAAGGCTGTGTCAA
The DNA here is from genome assembly GCF_905171775.1 of Rana temporaria. Classification (NCBI taxonomy): domain Eukaryota; kingdom Metazoa; phylum Chordata; class Amphibia; order Anura; family Ranidae; genus Rana; species Rana temporaria. The sequence continues at coordinate 519,159,023 of NC_053490.1, forward strand.
TGGGGTTGTCAATTCAAAGCATATGGGCAGCGGGGTGGGCACATACAAGGTCTATAGAAGAAGCCTTTTAGAGTGGTTAACGTATATACATAGTCACATAAAATACTGATTATATTTATATATATATTTTCTTCTCTGTTGGAGTCCTACTATGGTATAACATCTTTATTCGTAGGGATTCTCACCTCTGGCCCCCAGTATATCCCTTTGGTCGATCTGCATGTCTTGGATTTTGAGATAATTCTCCCATGTGACGTTAACCACTCTATAATGCTTCTTCTATAGACCTTGTATGTGCCCACCACACTGCCCATATGCCTTGAATTCACTTGTAAGTGAATAATTATAAAATTTTGTATATATATTTTATTATATATATATCTCCTTTCTATGCACCCCTGGAGAAGGAGCGTTGGGTATAAGGAGGTTTCTTCGCCCTTAGCACTGTGATATTTGTTGAAATTGTTCATTCAAACTCAATATTTCATTTTTGTAATTTTAGGTAGCAGCCTGGAGCGGCCACTAGGGGTGCACAGTTTAAATGTTCCAACCATCCTGCAAACGGCAGCACAGAGGGGGATTGAGGGGCCATCAGTTTTGTGGAGAGGCCCTCCAACAGCTGCATATTGATTGGGAGGATGTGCACCATTCAAAACAGGAAGAATGATGGTATGCAGTGGCAGCCGCTCATGCAGGGTGCAGGGGCGCCGCCTCCCTAATCTCTGCACCCAGCCCCTAATCTACATGCAGGGCGCTGGACTCATGGATCTCAATGTGGTTCTTTTTTTTAAGCACATGATTAGAGCCTGAGGCTATAATTGCCTTCATATAGGGTGGGCTAAGGGTGCAGAGCACTGTGCCCCAAGCCCACCCACTTGTGTGACATTAGCAAATTAATATTTACTGATGTCTTCCTATGTCCAAAAATATGTCAAAAGTACTAATACTCAAACATTAGCAGCACTAGTGCAAACAATAGAAATAAATGGGGACAATATATGTGAGTAAAGTCCACTGGTAAAGAAGATAGAAATGACAATCCACTTAGATATTGCACATTAGTGTGAGTCCATTAAAAGCAGAAGGTGAGTATAAAATAGTCCATCAGAGAGAAAGGGAAGATTGGATACACTCCAACACTGGGTAAGCTCTCTGTCACCCCACCGCTTGATGTCTTCCTGATGTCTTCCTGCTTCTTCTCCCAGCCAATCAGAAAGCAGGTCTAGAAACCCTATTGACCAGGGAGTCTTAGGACTTCTAGCTATTCGGGTATCGGGACCCTCTTCCTGTTTGGCTGGGAGGAGAAAGAAATGGCCTTCACTTCCCTTCTAAAGCTGCTGGCCATGTGCAGTGAGGAGCAGCAGGTGGAGAGATAGATACAACCTCTTCCAGAAGCCCTAACCCGGGTGCAGCAGTGCACCAACACCACCACCTCATCGTCTTTCTCCTCCCCGCACCTCTATCACAGTTAAAAGCGAGAGGAGGCCGCCCAGATTGACAGCTAAGGATAAGGTAAGGCCATTGATCGTTGCTTTTGCTGTTCGTTCGATTGATCGAGTGCTGGGATGAAGTGCGAGTAAACGGGCAAGGTTTGTTTGCCGCCCACCAAAAAAATTGAGCACCAGCCACCACTGATTGTATGTACTATTCACAGGATATGAAATTACATAGGGGGACTTGGGGAAAATCTTGCTGAAGGTGAACTTATGTGCGAAAAGAAAAAAAGGCCCTGTCTTTAGGTATACACCAAATGGAAAAAGATTTGTGGACACCTAGCCATCTTGTTGTCGAAAATTCCGACCATGTGTATGCTTCATTGGACATTTGCTGTCGGAATTTCTGACAACAAAAATTTGAGAGCGGGTTCTCAAATTTTCCGACAACAAAATACGCTCCTTTAAATTCCGATCGTGTGTGGACAATTCCAAAGCCCAAAATTACACGCATGCTCTGAATCAAGTATGAGACGGAAGCGATCGGTCTGGTAAAATTAGTGTTCGTAATGGAGATAGCACATTCTTCACGCTGTAACGGACTGAAAAGCACAAGGCTGAAAAGCGCAAATCGTCTCTCACCAAACTTCTACTAACACGACTGGTATTAAACTTCCCTTTAATCGTGCCATCGTACGTCTTGTATGTCACCGCGTTCTTGGCGTTCGGAATTTCCGACAACATTTGTGCGACCATGTGTATGCAAGACAAGTTTGAGCCAACATTCGTGGGAAAAAAATCCATGGCTTTGTTGTCGGAATTTCCGATTGTCTGTACGCAGCATTATTGTTACAGCATACAAAATTATAGATCCGGTAATGATGTATGTGAAGGATGCTTCAGTTTAATCCTCCCTGCTAGTTTACTGCTGTGTGTGTGTGTTAGAGGGAAGGTGGTTTCAGGTGGCACTCACTCCTCTAACAGACTATTGATATGTTAATGACCCTTCCTCAGCCAGCTCCCTATTTCAAAGGGTTAATTGATCTATTGTGTGTGTGTGAAGAAGCCCTGTGGTTTACTGTTTACTGTTATTAGATAAGTGGCTCATGTTAATTATTCTGATTGCTTCATTGTGGTAATCATCCCTTCTATATGCGGGTCCAAGCTGTCTAGATAATGTAATCTGTACAACTAGTAATTAATGTCACTGATGTCATTATCTAAATAAATGTGTCTGGCAGGTTCGGTGCCAGAGGGTCTAGAGACTGATTAGTTCAAGGAGATATCATTGTTTCCAAGGATCTGTATTGAAGACCCCAACTGTGTGAGGGGGGGCGGAGATTGTCATTGTAACAGCTTGTAACCTGCATATAACCAGCTGAATGCTGCCATTAAAGTGTGTCTTGTTCCAGCAGTAAGCTTTGACTCATGTGTGGCTTATGGGGTGATTCCAGGAATATTCCCCCTCGTGGAATACTGGGTGATTTTCCTTATGGGAAGAAGGGAAGACTGACAGGGATATCATTCTAATACCGTCACAATGTACTTCCAACCTTTTGGAGAAGGCCATTTTAGTTTCCATCATCACTGTGTCTTGTGTACAAAGCCAGCTCCATAAAGGTATGGTTTTGGCCAACACAGAGCCTTGACCTCATCCTTATTGAATTTCTTTGAATGATTTGGGGATAGGATTGCGTTCTTCTTGTCCAACATCAGTACCTGGTCTCACAAATGCTCTTTTGAATGAATGGGCCAAACTCCCCCCAAACTGGTTCCAAAGTTGTATGGGGACCATTCCCAAACAGGTCGAGGCTGTTATTATGTCATTACCATATGATTTCAAAAATATTATTTCAAGCTTTGGAAATTTCACTAGCCACCATGTTGACTCATCCAGAGAAAATTTACAGGTTGTGACAGTTCACCGTCATTATGATGTCTCTGACATCTTTGTCACTTTCTTTCGTTTTGCAAACTTGATCACGTCTCGTTTGAGAGCAGCATGATGTGGTTGGAAAATTGGCCACATAACAAGAAACAAGTTAAAAAGTGGGTCAAATGCAATACATAAAAGAAACAGACAGGAAGAATTTGATGCAATACAACTGGTACTGTAGGTGAATGTTCACGCCCTGTTACAGGAAAATCAGGGAGGTGTAGGTTGCAAAAAGCCCTCCATCTTACTACAAAGATAGGTCATGATGAAATCCAAAAGGTACCTAGATGTATTTTTAATTCATTTTGACATTCTCTTGTATAGTCAGTTGAGTGCAACTTCGAGGGAAAGGCTTTGCAAGCATGGGAGGAGTCTTGTGTTCTTACTGGGTGTTGCAGTGTGTTGGGCGGAGCTTAAAAGTTATTTAGGTCTTTTTGTGTCTTTATTTCTTATTTAGGTACTTTTTATGTGCTAAGCACAGCAAAACAACACTTATTGGGGGTGCAGCAGTGCATCAGATTAAACAAAAGAAGTTAAAAGTGTTATTTGGTTGTATTGTGTGGTGTTGGAAGCAATTTATAACACTTCAATCTTTGATTAGCGCAGCTTCATTTGTATTATTTATTATAGGCTTAGCTGTAGCAAAAAGTGTGTTGTAAGGGTTTACAACCACTTTAATGCTCCAATAAGATACAGAAAGTGAATCCAACACAATTACTTCTCATAGTACTGTACAGTACAAAAGATGTTTTTTTCAGTCTCTTGTAGTGTAAAAGGACAATGATCTTCCCAGTTTAGAGTCTGCAGGGACAATAATTAGGTGTTTAAAGTGGAACTTCACCCATAAGGGTAAAGACACTTTTCTGCCTCCCCCTTCCCCTCCTGTTTATCTTTTGGCACTGTTTTTTTATTGGCGGGAACAAGTACCTGGTTTTAGCAGGTACCCACTTCCACTTCCTTCAAGATTGCCTAGGAGATCCAAGCTGAAGTTTTCCTCCCCTCTGCCCGCAGCCTCTTGGGACATGTCACAGATCTCAGTGGCACAGTGGTGCACATGGTTGCGGCACATTCCATGGGCACAAAGCTTTGCACATGCGTCAAAAATTATCCCCACTGTTGGTTTCAGCAGGCAGTACCGCCTGCGCAATGCAACTCATTCAAGCAAATGGGGCAGCACGACAACCACCTTAGTCACATACAATGCACATGGTTGAGGCACAGTGGTGCAAGCTTTTAGGGGTTAAATTGGGCGGTAAGGAGGTGCCATTTTATAACTCCATTCTGCCTTTGAAATAAACAAAGTTTTTCTGTAAACCTTTCGACTGGCAGTTGTTTATGGCTGAAAAGGTGATTTTCCATACTTCTGTTTTATACTGAAAGTGTATTAAAATTTGTTTCAGTTCGGTTTAGTTTCTCCCTAAGGTCGTAAAAGTCCCTTTTTGTAAAATTGCAACAGAAAAGTCTAAACAATTTGAATACATAAAGTGTTAACCCTGGTTTACACCTGAGCAATCTGAAGTGCTTTTCTAGATGTGCGTCAATGCTCGAAATGAAGATTTGGATGAAATCTTATGGTAGCGATTACCCGCAGATTAAAAAAAAAAACTTTGAAATCGTTATATATTAATCTGAAAAAGCACACAATCACAAGTTGTAAAAACAAAAAATCAACAAAGGAAAAATAGAAAAATCTAAGGGTTTATCATATCCATCAATGAAGCAAAAGAGCCCCAAGGGCTTTAACAAATGTTGGTTTGGTCCAAATCCGGTCATGTGGGTGAATCTTTGCTGGGTTCGGCATTGGCCTTGGTTGTGTGAACCCATTTTTTGGCGAATTCCAACATACATATTTAGTGGCACACCTCCTAATTCATTACATTTCTGGATGCATAAGGGTAGAGCACATTTGTTTATCTGTAAGATAAGGAAGGGGATGAGTCAATAATCATATATAAATCAATACTGCTGGATAGAGTGCAGCTTTTCTATCTTTAATGGACTTAAAGGGGTTGTAAAGGTTAGGTTTATATTTTCTAAAAAGGTTCCTTTAAGCTAGTGCATTGTTGGTTTGCTTTTTAAATTCATCATAACGAATGTTCGTAATCATATTGAAAATTCGTATTTCGTATGAATCCAAATTGAATTTCGGACACGAATTACGAAATACTAATTTTCGGCCAATACGAAACGGAACAAAAAAATTTATTGACGGCGCCCATATCTAGTGGGAGGGGGGAATTAGAGTGGGGTGGAGAATATGTGTACTACAAGGGGAAATTTTTAGAGGTACAGGATTTGTGCTAGGAGGTGTGATTTTATTTTTTGTGGGGTGAGGGGGGGCATTTGTGCTGGGGTAATTTGGGGGATAGGGGCAAACATGTGTGCTAGGAGGGGGGATTTCAGCAAGGGGGTGTTTGTACTGGGAGGAGGGGGGATTTATACTTAAGCCTGCAGATTAGTACTTAGGTTTTTTTTTTTGGGAGGTGAGATTTTGGCTGACACATAATGCTCATACATCTTAGGGAGGGCAACGTTTTTCATGTTTGCTGTGGGCTCTAGATGACGTTGTTCCAGCACTGCTAAGCAGCACAGGACGTGAGGGGACGCCAACAACACTGAAAATGTGACCTGTGATCTACCCATTCATAAATCAATCCAAAGCTAAAGAAGTTTTGGTTGGAGTTTAAAGGGGTTGTAAAGGAATTTTTTTTCCCCCTAAATAGCTTCCTTTACCTTAGTGCAGTTCTCCTTCACTTACCTCATCCTTCAATATTGCTTTTAAATGTCCTTATTTCTTCTGAGAAATCCTCACTTCCTGTTCTTCTATTCGTAACTCAACACCGTAATGCAAGGCTTTCTCCCTGGTGTGGAGAAAGCCTCTTGGGGGGGGAGGGGGCAAGCAGGAGTGTCAGGACGCCCACTAACACACAGCTCCTTTCTCTATCTGCAAAGTAGAGAGTGTCCTGACTTGCCTGTTTGCCCCCTCAAGAGGCTTTCTCCACACCAGGTAGAAAGCCTTGCATTACGGTGTTGAGTTACAGACAGAAGAACAGGAAGTGAGGAATTCTCAGAAGAAATAAGGACATTTAAAAGCAAAATGGAAGGATGAGGTAAGTGAAGGAGGACTGCACTAAGGTAAAGGAAGCTATTTAGGGAAAAAAAAAAGGGATTTTTAATACAGCTTACCTGTAAAATCCTTTTCTTGGAGTACATCACGGGACACAGAGCGGCATATTCATTACTATGTGGGTTATATGGAGTACCTTCAGGTGATGGACACTGGCAATCTCAAACAGGAAGTGCCCCTCCCTATATAACCCCCTCCCATAGGAGGAGTACCTCAGTTTTGTAGCAAGCAGTATGCCTCCCAAAATGTTTCCCATAAGAGGGGTGGGAGCTCTGTGTCCCGTGATGTACTCCAAGAAAAGGATTTTACAGGTAAGCTGTATTAAAAATCCCTTTTTCTTTCTCGTACATCACGGGACACAGAGCGGCATATTCATTACTATGTGGGATGTCCCAAAGCAATGCTTTACTGAGGGGAGGGAGAAATCTTCCCAAGACACAAGGATTTAATTCAGAGATACTCTCAAATAATAATAAATCCAACTTAGTCGAGAAAAATTAAACTTAATTTTAAATTTTAACTCAAGGGTGCCCCCGATTCTGAGGGTCTTAAATCGCAGCCCGCAGCACTGCCTGCCCAAAGGCTGTATCTGTATTCCTTCTTACGTCCACCTGGTAAAATTTTGTAAACGTGTGGACTGAAGACCAGGTTGCCGCCTTGCATACTTGAGCCATAGAGATCTGATGGTGTGCTGCCCAGGAGGCGCCCATGGCCCTGGTAGAATGAGCCTTTACTGACAAAGGAGGAGGCAACCTCTTCAAGCCGTAGGCCTGAGTAATTAACTGTTTAATCCACCTCGAGATGGTGGATTTTGCAGCTGCCTGCCCTTTCTTGGGCCCATCCGGTAGAATGAACAACACATCTGTTTTCCGAATCTTCTCTGTAGCTTTAAGATAGGCCTTCATGGCCCTGACAATATCCAAGGTATGCAGCAACCCTTCCTTTCTGGAAGTAGGCTTCGGAAAGAAGGATGGTAGTACCAAATCCTGGTTCAGGTGAAAACTGGATATAACCTTTGGTAGAAAGGAAGGATGAGGACGGAGAACCACCCTGTCCTTATGCAGAATAAGATATGGCTCCTTACAAGATAAGGCCGCCAATTCTGACACTCTTCTGGCGGAAACTATTGCAACCAGAAATACCAACTTCCTTGTCAGTAAAACCAAAGGAAACTCAGCCAACGGCTCAAAAGGTTGTTTCTGCAGAGTTGACAGAACAAGATTTAAATCCCATGGACAAAGTGGTGACTTAACCGGAGGATTAATACGTAAGACCCCCTGTATGAAGGTCTTAACCAGCGAGTGGGTGGCCAACGGCCTCTGAAACCACACTGACAAAGCTGAAATCTGTCCTTTGATTGTGCTTAATGCCAGGCCTTTATCCACTCCTAGCTGGAGAAAACTTAACACTCGATCAATGGTATACTTGCGGGAAAGCCATTTCTTGGACTCACACCAGCCTACGTAGGCCTTCCAGACCCTGTAATAAATCACCCTGGAAACCGGCTTTCTAGCCCTGATCAGGGTAGAGATTACCTGCTTAGACAGCCCTCTACCCCTGAGAATCAGGGATTCAGCCGCCAGGCCGTCAAATTTAGATGCCGTAATGCAGGGTGGAGGATCGGGCCTTGCGAGAGTAGGTCTGGCCGTAGAGGAAGCGTCCAAGGATCTCCCACTGACATCTTTAGGATTAGTGAGTACCATGCCCTTCTGGGCCATGCTGGAGCTACCAGGATGACTGGTTTGTGCTCCACCCTGATCCTGCGTAACAGGCGGGGTAGCAACTGTAGCGGGGGAAAGGCATAAAGAAGTTTGAACTGATGCCAAGGGCAAACCAACGCATCGGCTCCGCAGGCCATAGGGTCCCGTGTCCGGGACATGAACCTGTCTAGCTTCTTGTTGAATCTCGATGCCATGATATCCACGTCCGGCATTCCCCACCTCTGGCAGATTATCTGAAAAATTTGCGGATGCAGAGACCATTCCCCTGGCGACAGAGTCTGACGACTCAAGAAGTCTGCCTGCAGATTGTCCACCCCGGGAATGAATATTGCCGATATGCAGGGCACATGAGCTTCTGCCCACTGGAAAATCAAGCTTACCTCTCTCTGAGCTGCCTGACTCTTGGTTCCCCCTTGGTGGTTTATATATGCCACAGCTGTGGCATTGTCCGATTGTATCCTCACCGGGAACCCCTGCAATTTGGCTGTCCAAGCCTCGAGGGCTAGCCGAGCAGCTCTGAGCTCCAAGATATTGATGGGTAACTGCCTCTCCGCCTGTGCCCAAGTACCTTGGCGAGTGCAACCATCCAAGATCGCCCCCCAGCCCCTCAGGCTGGCATCTGTGGTCACTATCTTCCAGGCCACGGGGCTGAAAGATTTTCCCTTCAGTAGATTCTGAGGATTTAACCACCAGCACAGACTTTGCCGGACTCTTGATGAGAGTGGCAAAAGAAATTCCAAGGCCTGTGGCCTCTTGCTCCATGCTGACAGAATGTCTGCCTGTAGGATGCGAGTGTGGCTTTGAGCGTAAGGTACCGCCTCGAACGTGGCCACTAGCTTGCCTAGTAGTTGCATACATAGGCGAATAGTTGGTTCTTTTTTGCTTAGAACCAGATGGATCAAGTCTTTGATGGCCTCGACCTTTACTAGAGGCAGGAACACTCTTTGCTGTTCTGTGTCTAACGTCATGCCGAGGTATTCCAACCGTCTTGTGGGTTGGAATGCTGATTTTTCTCGGTTTAGGATCCAACCGAACCTCTCGAGGTACTGAACCGTGAGGGCCACTGCTCGTTCCAGGCAAGGAGACGAGTGATCTATGACTAGGAGGTCGTCCAGGTAGGCTAGGACCGTGACCCCTTGGACCCTTAGGTTGGCTAGGATCGGAGCTAGGACCTTTGTGAATACCCGGGGGGCCGTAGCCAGCCCGAAAGGGAGTGCCACAAATTGGAAATGACGCTGGGCCACTGCAAAGCGGAGAAATCTTTGATGTGGCTGAAAAATTGGCACATGAAGGTAAGCATCCTTTATGTCTATGGACGCCAGAAAGTCATCCTTCTGGAGTGCGGCGGCTGCTGACCGAACAGATTTTATCCGGAAAGAACGAACCCTTAGGTAAACGTTTAAACCCTTTAGGTCCAAAATTGGCCTGACATCGCCATTGGGTTTTGGAACGGTAAACAGATTGGAGTAGAACCCTAGCCCTTGCTCTTGGGCTGGTACTTCCACTATCACGCCCTGGCAAAGCAGATGATCCAACGCCGCCAGTAAAGAGGCCTCTTTTGTTGGATCGCTCGGTACCCTTGACTCCTGATAATGAGGTGGAGGAAACTTTAGCAACTCTAATCTGTAGCCTGTGGCCACGGAAGACCGGACCCATCTGTCGGGAATATCGGCTTCCCAAACCTCCGCAAAAAGACGAAGCCTTCCCCCCACCTTTGTGGGTGGGGGCGCCCCTTCATAAGGCAGACTTAGGGGCTGGCTTTGCTGGCTTACGATACCACTGCTTCTTGCCCCCAGAGGCCTGTCCCTGCGACTTATTGTTAAATTTTGATCTCGCAGGAGGCCGTCGATACTGCCTGGAATTGGAGGGCCCCGGAACAGGGGAGAGCTGCCTTTTAAACGCAGGTCCCCGAAACTTCTTTTTGACCGGTAAAAGGGTACTTTTGCCACTCGATATAGTCTGAATATATTTATCTAGATCCTCTCCGAAGAGTCGACCTCCATGGAAGGGAAAACCTGCCAGAAGCTTTTTGCATGGGGGCTCAGCCGCCCAGTTCTTCAACCATAAGAGCCTTCTCATGTGTACTAAAAATAGTGACAAACGAGACGCCTGCTGAATGGAGTCCTTTATAGCATCCACCGCAAAGCACAGGGCTCTAGGAATATCCGATAACTCTTCTGCCTGTTGGGCAGGAATGTCTTTAAGCATCTGTTTTGTCTGGTCTGTTAACGCTTGACAAACCCCAATAGCAGCCACTGCTGGCTGTATTACTGCACCTGCCGTAGCAAAGGATGCCTTTAAAAGTGTCTCAAAACGCTTATCCACCGGTTCTTTAAACATCTGTATGTTTTCCACCGGGCAAGTTAAAGATTTGTTTACACAAGAGATGGCGGCATCCACAGCTGGGAGAGCCCACCTCTTGGAAAATTTTTCTTCCATAGGGTAGATGGTGGAAAATCTTTTAGGTGGTAAAAAGATCCTATCTGGTCGTATCCAATCCTGAAAAATCAGTTCCTCTAAAAGAGGATGGACCGGAAAAACAGCGCTGCTCAAAGGCGCTTTCAATGAACCTAAGGATGATACCGCCGAAGCCTGAGGCTCCGGTAAGGGCAACTTAAATGCCAGGCGGACCATGTCTGTCAATGACTGAATCCACAAGCTCTCTGCATGGGAGGCCGAGACTGGCTCCTCATAAGTAGACTCCTCATCCCCTGAACCCTCATGGTCCTGGGAATGATTTTCCTGAGCTTCTAATTCCCCGAGGGAGAGAACCTCAGCATCTGGGGGTACACCCCTAGGTGACGGAGACCTAGACCGCTTCTTGCCCGACATGGAATTGACTATCATAGTTGCCAATCTCTTCTCTAGTCCCCCTAAGGAAAGGGCTAGCATTTCCTCTGTGACAAACACAGGGTTGGGTGGATCTGAACTAGCCTCAACACCAGATCCCCCTAATGGCTCAACCAAGGCACCCACTACTGGAATAATTTGTGGGGAGAGTACAGGCATATCCCGACTCGAACCTTCAGAATCTGAGGGGGAACCCTTTTGTCCTCTGGCACCTCTTGCCATTTCCCCTGATCCTGATGCTTTGGAAGCCATGGTACAATACCGAGGCACCCCTACTTACAACAACTGACTGATGTAGGTAGGAGAAAAAACTATGCGGTTTTAAGGGGACAGTAGTAACAACTAATGCCCAAAAAACCCAATGGGGAGACCAATATGTGTTCCCTATTTTTTTTTTATTTTTTTTTTCAATTATGCATATATATATATATATATATATATTTTTTTTTTTTTTTTTTAGGATTTTTTGGATCCTGAGTCCCTTTTTTCCCTTTTTCTACAGAATCACATTGTCTCCCCACAAGAGAAATTGCAAGAACCCACCTGCTGTAAGGAAATGTTTAGGCTAGATTGAAAAGCTAGTTCTGTTTGTCAGAACTGCAATACTCCCTTGCGCCACCGGGTGCCACTGTGCATCAGGCTTGCACTGCTGCCGCTCTGTGTCCTCCTCTCCTGAGCTCAGAAATGAACTGAGCCAATACAGCACAGAGGAAGGGCCGCCCCTTCCTCTTATGAGATCCAACGTCCCGCCCCCCCCTTTAAAAACGGCGCGAATTTTTTTTTTTTTTTATAAATCGCTGTGCACGCGCCCGCGTCACGGGGGGGCCATGGTGGAAGCAGCATGCTGCAGGGACGCAGGAGAGAAGACAAGACACAGAGGAAACATCCGCACAGCACCCGGCCAGGTAAGAACCTTCAGGTAGGTGCAGACACCTCCCTAGTTCAGGGTAAAGAGTAGGCACACACTAATACCCCACCTAGCGCCCAGCCAGATAGAACCTGCAACACATAGACCAGGGAGATCACACACATATGGGGAGTAAAAACACAGACCATCCTGTCTTACACAGACATAGTGGCCCCAGACTGCCAATGCAAGAGCATACTCAGGCAAACTCCCCCAAAAGATCCCCCCTGGAGAGCCTGCTGCCGAACCAAGTTCTGCAGACCCCCCCTTTCTTACCTGCTCCATGCCGCAGGACCTTGCACAGCAAGTGTTCCAATCTTCCCCCATCTCCGTGGGTGGCGTCTAGACCTTCAGGCCCTGGGGTCCTTTGAAGGAACCCACTGTCCTGGACCCATATAGCATCCTGGCAAACAGGGACTTTAGGCACCCCAAAGGGTTCTAAGTCCTGGGCCCAGGATCCAGCTCTCTGAAAGAGAAGCATTATGGGCAAAACCCCCTAGCTAGGGGCCCGGGTACTGTCCACTTTGGCTCTGAGGCACCTTGGACAGATCCGGTTAGCCTGCCTTGATCCCAAGGATGTAGAGACAAGCTATCCCATGACCAACACCTAAGACACTGGCGAAAAAACTGAGGTACTCCTCCTATGGGAGGGGGTTATATAGGGAGGGGCACTTCATGTTTGAGATTGCCAGTGTCCATCACCTGAAGGTACTCCATATAACCCACATAGTAATGAATATGCCGCTCTGTGTCCCGTGATGTACGAGAAAGAAAATCCCTTTACAATCCCTTTAACTCTCAGTCAATGTTTTATCAGGTACATCCAACGTTTCACAAGTTTAGACCAACATACAAATTACTGGCCTATGACACACACCCTTATCCTTGGATAGAGTACTATAAGTGGATGTCTTAAATTGCATTTTCATATTTCCTGTGTTGCTTTCTACTCAACGGTCAGTCATCCAACTTTCCCCCACCACACAAATCACTGCCCTATGACACATACCTTTGCGTTCACTATCTGCTCAATTTTATCAGTGGGTAGAGAACTATAAGTGGATGTCCTGGAATTGCATTGTTGTCATTTTATTGTTGCTCATTACTGAATAGCCACAAGGTAAGCAGGTGGAACTGTCCAGGTTCAGACTTGCCTATGCCCAGCCATGGACTTTAGCACTTACTGGAGGATTTGGAGGAATTTCCAGAATAACTAGGAAATATAATCAGTACAGTGTGGTATGGGTTTGCCTGTGGTCTCCTGGTGCAACACCTGTGGGAGCCCATAGAGGACATCAATGGAGGATGGCCAAACTACTTCATCTACAACCTCTTAATTTGAAGCAGCAGCACTACTGTAATGTCCTAAGACTGTTACAATCTTATTTATGATGCTTGCATTTATAGTATTTTGCTATCATCCTTTGTGTAAATAAGGCTATAGATGGAAACATGATTAAACCACAAGCCTTGTCTAATATCATAGGTCAGTCTCCCTCAAAAAATTATCTACAAAGTATCCATTAAAAGGAGATCCATAGTTAAGCATACATTTTCATTGTATTATTATACAGGTTTTTATATAGCGCCAATGGTTTATACAGTGCTTTACAAAATGGAGGGAGGCAGAACAGTTACAAATCAATACAAGAAGGTTCAGTGAGCCCTGCTCATTGGAGCTTACACTCTCAAGCCTCGTACACACAACCGAGTTTCTCGGCAAAAACCAGCAAGAAACTTGCTGGGAGATATTTTTTTGCCGAGGAAACCGGTTGTGTGTACATTTTCGTTGAGGAAACTGTCGAGAAACTCGACGAGCCAAAAAGAGAGCAAGTTCTCTATTTCCTCAACGGGAATGGAGAAACTTGCCTTGTCGAGTTCCTCGACAGCCTAACAAGGAACTCGACGAGCAAAACGATGTGTTTCTCCCGTCGGGTTCCACGGTCGTGTGTACGAGGCTTAAAAGGTAGGGTCAAATGATGCTAAAGCTAAGAAAGGGATGAGCTCATGGAGAAAGTAAAGGTACAGTTTATCAATTGGGGGCCTTTCTGAAGAGAAGTGTTTTCAGGGATCGCCTAAAGGCAAATAGAGTAGGAGATAGTCATACAGATTGGGTTAAGGAGTACAGAGGATGGGAGAAGCTCTGGAGAAGCCCTGGAGGTAAGCATGGAAAGTGGTGACAAGGTAGCTAGAGAGTAGAAGGTCTTGGGAGGAGCAAAGAACAGTTTGTTTGGCCCTTTGAGACTAGATTAGTAATGTAGCTGGGGGCCGAGTTCTGGATGAATTTGTAGGTTGTTGCTGGTATTTTGAATTTTATACGCTGGGTGAGCCAGTGGAGGGATTGACAGAGAGGGGGAACAGACAATGAACCATTTGTAAAGTGGATAAGTCTGGTAGCAGCATCGACGATGGACACAAGAGGGGATAGCCTAAGTAAAATTAGGCCAACAAGGACAATGAGGATGTTCTTGTTGGCATCCCCAACAAGGAGGTTGATTTACTAATGACAAACAGACTCTGCAAGTGCAGCTAACCCAGAGCTTAGTAAATGAGCAGAATATCTGCTGACTTCCATCATCCAATCATGTGAAAGCAAAAATGCTATTTTGTATTTTCCCTTGCATGTGATTGGGTGCTCTTTGCAAAGTGAACCTTTGCCTCATTTACTAAGTTCTGGAGCAACTGGACTTGCAGAGTGCACAGTCTATTTGCCTTAAGAAAATTAACCCCAATGACTTTAAGTAGGATTTCATTCAGCATGATAGTCAAACAACTAGAATTTGAAGAGGAAAGGGCCATTTGGTCAATGGCCATTTCTTTAATTATAGATCTTCTTTAACCACTTAAGGACCGCCTCCTGCACATTTATGTCGGCAGAATGGCACGGCTGGGCACATGCACGTACAGGTACGTCCTCTTTAAGTGCCCAGCCGTGGGTCGCGGGCGAAGCTCTGTGATCGCAGCCGCGGGCCCTGCGGACCCGATCGCCGCTGAAGTCCCGCGATCGGTCCCCGAAGCTGAAGAACGGGGAGAGCTGTGTGTAAACACAGCTTCCCCGTTCTTCACTGTGGCGCCGTCATCGATCGTGTGTTCCCTTTTATAGGGAAACACAGTCAATGACATCACACCTACAGCCACACCCCCCTACAGTTAGAAACACAAATGAGGTCACACATAACCCCTTCAGCGCCCCCTTGTGGTTAACTCCCAAACTGCAATTGGCATTTTCACAGTAAACAATGCATTTTTAATGCATTTTTTGCTGTGAAAATGACAATGGTCCCAATTTTTTTTTTAAATTGTCCAAAGTGTCCGCCATAATGTCGCAGTCACAAAAAAAATCGCTGATCGTCGCCATTAGTAGTAAAAAAAAAAATAATAAAAATGCAATAAAACTATCCCCTATTTTGTAAACGCTATAAATTTTGCGCAAACCAATCGATAAACGCTTATTGCGATTTTTTTTTACCAAAAATAGGTAGAAAAATACGTATCGGCCTAAACTGAGGAAATCTTTTTTTTTTTATATATTTTTTGGGGGATATTTATTACAGCAAAAGGTAAAAAATACTGCATTTTTTTCAAAATTGTTGCTCTATTTTTGTTTATAGCGCAAAAAATAAAAACCGCAGAGGTGGTCAAATACCACCAAAAGAAAGCTCTATTTGTGGGAAAAAAAGGACGCCAATTTTGTTTGGGAGCCACGTCGCACGACCGCGCAATTGTCAGTTAAAGCGACGCAGTGCTAAATCGCAAAAACTGGCCAGGTCCTTTACCTGCCTAAAGGTCCGGGTCTTAAAGGAGTTGTAAAGGAAAAAAAAATTTTGCCTAAAATTATTGTCTGCATGGTAGACAGACAGAATAGTGTAATGATTCTGTTAAAAAACGAGTAAATACCTATTAAATTCCTTCATCTATATCACCTCCGGCGTTCTAGTTTCTGTTCTCTCATTCACTTCCTGGTTTGCGGCGCTCGTTCATGTAAGAACTACATTTCCCAGTATGCATTGCGGCACGCCCAGTAATTCACACCTCCTTGAAGTCTCTAACACGTAGAGAGCGTCTTGCCGCACAGATGTAGTTCCCAGGATGGGGTGAGCACGTTACTGACCACCGCAGTAAACTCTCCCGTCACGGTGGTCAGTAACAATTAGACAAGCAGGAAGTGAACAGAACAGAGAAGAAATAGAGCAACTTCTGAGCAAAAACTAACAATGAGGAAGTGAAAAGAGGAATGTCTGCAGGTAAAGGATGCTTATTATGAAAAAAAATGTTTTCCTTTACAACCCCTTTAAGTAGGATTTCATTCAGTATGATAGTCAAACAACTAGAATTTGAAGAGGAAAAGGCCGTTTGGTCAATGGCCATTTCTTTCATTATAGATCTTCTTTAAACTCGAAGGTTGATTCTGGTTTTGAGTGGAGAACCAGTATAAAAAAAATACAAAATGTTGGGAGTACATACAACATCCCTGCAAATAGAACTCTTTGTGGGAACGGAAACCAGAACCTCAGGATTGCAAGTCGAATGCTAATGAGTAAACCACTGCATACAGAACATATTTTAATTAATGTATCTTTCTTTACAGAGCTCTGTTCAGCTTGTACTCCAAATATAAATGTCCCAAAAAATTCAAAGGCCGGTCAAACCCAAAATCATTCACTTTCCCTGAGCTGTCCAGTCCACCTATGCTCCCATGATGAACCCATCGTGACCTGGTGCAGAGTAGAACGCGGAACAAGTAGTCAATGTGAGAATGTAAAGTCGGATGATCGGATCTCCTCTGAATGGGGAGAAAAGACAGAAAATGAAGCAGTTCATGTTCTGAAGTTTCAATTTGTGCAAATAAATGACACTGGATTTTATCAATGTTTAGCAGCCTTCAAGGGGATGCAGATCGTAGGAAGTGTGATAGAAGTTTCTGTACTTGGTAAGTCTGCTCTGAAATATATGTTGTAATGATGATGCTATATATGGAGTGCGATTTGTAGAATAATAATATATTATCTCCTTCATGCTGATGTTTTAAAATAGGCTACAGTAGAGGACTAGAGGTATCTACATTTGCTAGTGAACTGAAAGCAAATTAAGGGCTTGTCAACCTTTTCTATTCAAATGTATCAACATGCGTTTAAATGGAAAGTGCAGCATTTCTCAAGAAAAGGGTTAGGTTGCCCTGATTTGTCTATAATCCAATGCATCTCAATAGGGTTTGATGCAACTGAAGAAAGCAACGCAAAACACAAAACAGGTAAACGCACACTCTGAAATCTGCTGACTTGTGTTTGATGTGCATTTTAGGAAAATGCAAGAAAAAAATGTCTGTGTATACAAGCCCTTTGGCAAAGCATCATGTTGAAGCTGGTGTTCAGTGGTGGATATGGTGGGCATCGGTGAATGAGGTAGGAGAGCTTGGGGTAAAACCAAATTATTTTTTCCCGAAGGACCACAGGGCATGTCTAGATACAACCAGGTGTGTCCTCCAGAAACAATTACTGTACATGTACAGCTCCACTTCCATTACTCAGGAGCCTTGTGACTAGCAATGAGCAAATATATTTACCCCAGTTAGAACTTGAATCAGTGGTCCTGGTATGATTATCTAAGATCCACCCCGACACCTCGCCCCCATGTTTCAGGGGGTGCAGGCAGGAGGGAAATATCTTCCAAACTTCGTGATCCTGCCTGATGGTCCAACAGTTCTGTACCAGGATATTTAATTTGCTTTACTCAGTGACTGGGTTGAATATCCCCAAAAATGTTAAGAGAGCATTATTTTCTGACTTATCGAGTGAGTTACCCAAACATCTCAGAACCCTCGCCGTCTTTATCTTTTTAGCAGCTAAAATTACTATAGCAGAAGCAAGGAAATCCCCTTCACTAGTCAAACACAAAGTATCCTCGGGACAAACTATTTTGAATTGAGAAAGTCTGGAACCCCTGGACTTGATACCTCCAATCTCCTTAGTGGGTGGGGTGGCCTAGGGGCTGGTAGTTTGGGAAGTGGTGATCAGCCACATTTCTCGTCTCTTCCTTCTTCTTTTTCCTTTATTCTACTCTTTTTCTTCCTCCTTCTAGTTCCCACGCTAATTCCCCATGAAAGCTTTGGCACAGGTGTAGCACTACCCCCGGAGGAGCTGCTGGTTTGTTTCGGGTGGCACATTTACCTTGTGGATCTCCGAATTCCTAGGGGTGTATTGTGCATATAGCAGTAGTAAAGGAATGTCCGCAACAAGTGTCTTTTCTGTGCTCTTTATTACCCAGCCGGGTAAAAACAATGAACTGGTGATGAAAGGATAGAGTTTGAAAGAGGAAGGAGAACAGCAGATTCAGGCGTAGTACTTGGAGCAGTCCTGCTCCCATACGTAAAACTTTCCGCGCCACTCGAGCCTGAGTGGAATTAGTGTAACTGGACAGGCCTCTCTCACTGACCTGGCAGCCGGAGTATCACTCGAACCTCTTTAGGATAAAGTCTCTGCCACAGACCCTCCTCAAATGGACGTCAGGGAGACACCTCTGCCACAGGCCCTCTCTGATTGTAGATACGGAGGCATTTCTCCTTAGGTGAATTACGCCTGGATCTCCTTCCTAACGTCGCCCAGGTACCTACTGACAGGTGATCAATCCTTCAGTGTCCGGCTATCTTGATCCCCGGTGGTTTGTCGAAATCCTTTTGGATCGCCAGCCTCTCATTGCCGCTCCTCAGACAGAATCCCCACCAAACAGCTATACCGCTTGGAATCCTCAGAGGTGGGAACCCAATCGATCACTGTGTCCCCGTCGCTGCTCAAATGTTCTGGACCAACATGGTCAGGCCATAACGCCGTGTGTACGCACAAACTTTTTCGGTTTCAAAAGTCCGGCCAACTCCCTTCAGACAAAATTCCACGGAAAAGTTTGTTTGAAGTCCGATCGTGTGTACGAGGCTTTACACTGTACAATGTGACTCAGCACAAAAGAGATAAGCTGATTGGTTAAGATATTATTCGCCCAGGTACCTACTGACAGGTGATCAATCCTTCAGTGTCCGGCTATCTTGATCCCCGGTGGTTTGTCGAAATCCTTTTGGATCGCCAGCCTCTCATTGCCGCTCCTCAGACAGACTCCCCACCAAACAGCTATACCGCTTGGAATACTCAGAGGTGGGAACCCAGTCGATCACTGTGTCCCCGTCGCTGTTTAAAAGTTCTGGACCAACATGGTCAGGCCATAACGCCGGGGCACCATGATGTGGTCACCCTAAAGGTGGGTGCCACACTGGAAGAAGCAGACCCAGAACCAATGGCGTCTGTTCCATTAGTACCCTCTCCCAGTATGCCCAGCAAGGAAACTCCCTCCTGATTGGCTGCTGGTAAAGGACACCCAAGCCTCAACTCCACTGCTGTCACCTGTCATCCACCCCAGCAACGACAGAATGAGCCCACAGTACAGCTAAGCTGAAACAGAGACCCTACTTAAACATCGTAATTGGAATCAGAGTCATTAGCACTCTGATCACCCTCTAAATTTCAATAGCACCGGTACTTGGAAGAAACCAGGCGCTACACAGGCTTAAGGGTTCTTTCTAACCTAGTCTAAGTATGGAAGCAAAGTGTTCTTTTGTTTGGTACTGGAGTTTTATAGAACCTTTTTTATAGCTCCAACCACAGCTCCCTGCGCTTCTGCTCGCAATCATCCTATACCTCACTTTAATATTGCTTAGATGTTATATAATTAGGATGAGGTGGTTTTTTTATCTCCCAATGTGATGCCATTGCTTGACATTCACCTGTACACATGTTTTGGATATAAAGCAGTCTGAGGTGCTGGGCTATTTTGGAAGCATTTGATGTCACATTGGCTGATCTCATCATTATCTTTAACATCTCCTCTGCTTGGTAAACAGTGTGCTCCGCTCTTAGGATTTTCCTAAAGGGATATGGTCTAGAGAAAGACTTTCCCACTCACTGGTTTGTTTCCAGTAAGGTGGTAGCTGTGTTGGGGACTTGAGGATGATAACCCTGAACTGATTCCGGGTAACTGTGTTCTTGTGGGATTTACTGTAAGTGTCAGAGGTTGCATAGACTGAGACTGCTCTCATAGGGTCTCAGATACTGGGATTCAGGGAACCCGCATCAAATTTGCATTGGTGAGAACCCAGCCTGAGACACAATGGGCCAGATTCTTGTAGAATCTGCGGCGGCGAAGCGTAAGCCATTTACACTACGCCGCCGCAAATTACTGCAGCAAGTGCCGTATTCTCCAAGCACTTGCTCCGTAATTTGCTTCGGCGTAGTGTAATTGGCGTCATTGACGTAAAGTCGTATTCGCGAACGACTTGCGAAAACGACGTAAACGACGGAAAAAGCCGACGCTGACCCGACGCCATACTTAACATGGCATACGACGGACCTACGTAAACTTGCCCCTCATTATAGCAGGGGCAAGTTTACGCTTACGGAAATGTCGTAAAATCACTGCGTCGTCCGCGCGTACTTTCGGGAATCTCGCGTAACTAGCTAATTTGCATAGACGACGGAGAAAACGACGATGCGACACCTAGTGGCGGGAAAAAAAATTGCATTTAAGATCTGACAGCGTAAGAGCCTTACGCCTGTCAGATCTAATGGGTATCTATGCGTAACTGATTCTAAGAATCAGTCGCATAGATACCCTGGGCCAGATTAGGACTTACGACGGTGCAAATGGTGTTGCGCCGTCGTAACGCCTTTGAGAATCTGGCCCAATGCAGCTCAGGTTTCCAGAGAAGAAAAAACTTCAGAAACAAAATTGCAATATCATTTATAAAATAGAGATTACAGAGGTATACTTAGAGGACTATAGACATAACCGGTATATCATTTGGACTCTCCCTCTAAAGTTTCCCATGAGCACTGATAATTAACCAGTAACCATGTAGTAACAGTTTCTGCTGTGCAAGGTAAGATAGAAATCAGTATTTTGTTATGCATTATATATTTCTAATATTTAGGTAATATTATGCAAGGCTTTAACAGAGTACATACGCTATTCGGACCAGCCTCTGTTCCAGAGAAAGTTTCCGCTCTGTTGTACCTATCACAGTTATACAAGTGTTGTATGTGATTCTCACATAAGGGGTTAATGTCCGGTGATCCAGGGGTTAACATGCTGTGGTTTGTCTGCTGTTGCTCTTTGAAGGGGGTTATTCAAGTAGGAAGGGGTTGGGGCAAGGAGTGGGTTGTTGGTTGTTGCAGTGAGAAGGACCATACTTGGTAGGATGTATTGCCTGGGGTTATCCCTTGGCAGGACCCTGAAAGAGGTCTGCATAGTTGAGCAATTATACCAATTTTACCATTGGTTGGAAACTACTACAAACTAAAGAAGACACCACAACATAGTAGACATGTGCACAACAAAAATGTTCTTATTTTTTGGTTCCGTTTCATCTCGTTCCGTAGATTCGTAAAGATTTGTAATTTCGTAAGACTCAAGTTTTCCTATTCGGACTCGTTCGTATTTCGTAAGACGCAAGTTTTCCTATTCGGACCCGTTCGTATTTTCGTAACAGTTTTATTTTCGTTTATACTGAATGATTCGTAATTCTGTCTAATTTATTTTCTTTGATTCGAAATTTATAATTTTGTTAGATAATAATTTTCGTTGAATTGCTTCGTAACTTTGTACTTTGGTAAATACATAGCAACACGTGGCTAATCCATATTAAGATATACTTTCTCTTAAGCCCCGTACACACGGTCTGACTTTTTGCCAACAAACGTCAAAATGGGCGTTTTCAAAATAATCCGACCGTGTGTACGCTCTATCGCACAAACTTTTTTGGTCCGGCTGTGACGGTATTAGAATGATATCCCCGTCAAAGTCTTCCCTTCTCCCCATAAGAAAATCACCCCAATATTCCACGAGGAGGAATATTCCTGGAGTCGCCCAAAAAGCCACACATGAGTCAAGCTTAGTGCTGGAACAAGACAGCTTTAATGGCATCATTCAGCTAGATATATATACAGTTTACAAGCTAATCACCAATCAAAGAACAATGAAATCTCCACCCCCTTTTCACACAGTGGGGGCTCTTCATACAGAGGACAGGCAGACATCTCGGTGCCGATTCTTGAAGACACATTTCTTTAGACAATGACATCAGTGACGCTAATTACTAGTTGTACTGAATACATTAACTAGACAGCTCGACCCCGCATATAGAGAGATAATTACCACAATGGAGCAATCAGAATAATTAACACAAGCCACTTAAACACAGATCTCCTTCACACAACACAATAGATCAATTAACCTTTAGAAATAGTGAGGGGACATTAGCACTTCAATAACCTGTTAGCCGAGGACTGAATCACACATGGCAAGCAGGGAGAATTAAACTGAGACAAATAGGCAAATGCATCACACCGGCCAACTCCCTTCAGACAAAATTCCACGGAAAAGTTTGTTTGAAGTCCGATCGTGTGTACGAGGCTTTACACTGTCCAATGTGACTCATCACAAAAGAGATAAGCTGATTGGCTAAGATATTAAGTAAGATACATCCCTCACTAACTACACTGCCCAGTGCCCATTCGAAAGAACGATTCGAGTACACAAATTTACGAACAGACAAAGAAACGGACTTACAAAACACGCAAATGAAAATACGAACATACGAATGAAAATACGAACAAAGGATTTAAAATACGGAATGCAAATCGTTCGTTATAGATGTCATTTTCGTTCTTTTGCTTTTTCGGTGTTTTGTATTTTAGTAAGATTGTCCAATCATACGTTCGTATTTTCGCTTGTTCGTTATTTTGCTTATTCGTAATTCCGTAATTTTCGTATTTTGGGTCTTTCAGCTTTTCGGATGTTCGAATTGATACGAATGTACGAAAACTAACAAATTCGTACGAAAATCCATTCGTTACCAACGGGAACGCACATGTCTACAACATAGTCCAAGCACAACTTAGCCCAAGAAAATCCTGCTAGTTAAAGCGGTTGTATCCCCCGCTTGGTCATTTTTACCTGCAGGTAGGCCTATATTAAGGGTTACCTGTAGGTAAAATGAATATCTCCTAAACCTGCACGGTTTAGGAGATATTCACCCTGCATGCAGCCGCTGACGTCAGCGGCACATGCGCTCTGAAGGTCCAGAGGATTGTGCCAGAAATTCAGAGCTCCTTGAAGGAACAGAGAACCTTTCCTATGCTCTAGAAACTGCTTCTAAAAGCAGGGGGAAGCAATCAAACTCCCAGCCTGTGAAACCCTGAAGGGACCAGACAAAACAATCACTGCTCCATTGATTACAGAAGCAACCAAAATGAAATTTACCTAGCATACTAACTGGGGGGGGAAGGGGGGGCGCTACATCTGCCTATCAATAAATTCCTGGCAGAGCTTCCAACCCCACTATACTCTCCCAAAAAAGCATGATAAGATTAAAGGAAATAACAGAAAACTGGAGCACATGTTCATATATTTTCAGTTAGGAACAAAGCCCAGAACAATGGGGTGGATTCAGAGAGCAATTACGCCGGCGTATCCATAGATACGCCGCGTAATTGCTAAGTAGCGCCGGCATATCTACTTTCTGTATTCAGAAAGCTAGATACGCCGACTGTAGCCTAAGATACGACTGGCATAAGTCTCTTACGCCGTCGTATCGTAGGCCCCGTACAGACGACCGAACATGTCTGCTGAAACTGGTTCGCGGACCAGTTTCAGAAGACATGTTTGGTCGTGTGTAGGCCCGAGCGGGCAGGATTCCAGCAAACATTTGCCCGCCGGGCCTTTTCCCAGCGGGCAAATATTTCTGGACTTGTTTTAAAACAGTCCGCTGAAATCCTGCCCGCTCGGACATGTTCGGTCGTCTGTACAGACCTACCGTACATGTCCGAGCGCCCGCCATCCCTCGCATGCGTCGAATGACTTTGACGCATGCGTGGAAGCATTTAACTGGCAGGGCCGCCCACGTTGCCGCGTCATCGTCGCGGCGACGGCGCGGACACGCCCCGCGTATTGTTTACGCGCGGATTTCTGTATGATGGTGAGTACAGCCACCATACAGAAATCCCCGGGCATACATGTACGGTGAAAACGGTCCGGCGGACCGGTTTCATCGTACATGTATGCTCGTCTGCACGCGGCCTTAGGGTGCATTCTGACGCTGGCCACTAGGTGGCGCTCCCGTAGTTGTCAGCGTAGAGTATGCAAATTGCATACTTACGCCGATTCACAAACGTACGTGCGGCCGGCGGTCGTTTTTTACGTCGTTTTCGCCGTAAGGCTGCTCCTGCTATTAGGAGGCATAGCCAATGTTAAGTATGGACGTCGTTCCCACGTCGCGATTTCAAAATTTTACGTCGTTTGCGTAAGTCGTCCGTGAATGTCGCTGGACGCCATTTACGTTCACGTCGAAACCAATGACGTCCTTGCGACGTCATTTACCGCAATGCACGTCGGGAAATTTTAGGGACGGCGCATGCGCAGTACGTTCGGTGCGGGAAAGCGCCTAATTTAAATGATCCACGCCCCCTACAGGATCATTTGAATTACGCGCGCTTACGCCGGCCCCTTTTACGCTACGCCGCCGCAACTTTACAGGCAAGTGCTTTGTGAATCAAGCACTTGCCCGTAAAACTTGCGGCCGCGTAAAGTAAATGTCATACGTTGCGCCGCCGCAATTTTGCGCGCCCCTACCTGAATCCACCCCAATGTTGCTAGCCACCTACTATTGTAATAAAACAATTACTGAATCATTTAAATAGTTTTTCTGTTTTTCTATATGAATAATTCTATATTCTCTTTTCCATTCCTATATAGTTTCCTCTCCAGCTACAGCTACTACTGAGCATGCAACTGTGAATATGTTGAATTCCAGTAAGTCCTAACTGTTATATATAAGCTTTTTAAAGGTGGCCTACCTTCCATTACAGCAGCACTTAAAGGGTAACTGAATCCAAGAACAAAAAATGCAATATTTTGCAGCTTACAGCCTTTGGATGTGTTTTCTGCATTTGTTTTATTTTTTTCTAGCTAAGAACATTTACAGGAAATACAGAAAATCTCTGATGATGCCGCCAGAAATGCTGTGCTGCGTTTAACAGAGACAGAGCATTGTCACCCTATAACAGGAAGTGCCTGCACAGGGAGCTTAATTGCAGGACTACCAGTTTTTATTTTTAATCAAAGCTTCAAACTGAAAAAAGATCAAAAGTTGCTTTTGAAAAAACGTGACCTTGTTAAATGTCGTACTGATTGGGTTTACTTACAGTATATTTTACATACTATGGGCCAGATTCACAAAGAGATACGACGGTGTATCTCCAGATACACCGTCGTATCTCTGACTTACATTGGTCCTATCTATGCGTCTGATTCATAGAATCAGTTACGCATAGATAGGGCTAAGATCCGACAGTGTTACACTGTGTTACACTGTGGGATCTTATTTTCAATTTGAAAATGGCGCCGGGGCATTCCCGCTGATTTACGTAGAATAATATGTAAATCAGCGAGATACGCAAATTCACGAATGTACGCGGACCCGACGCAGTGTTCTTACGACGTTTCCGTAGCGGCTTTCCGTCGTATACTTACCCTTTCTTTTATCAGGCGCAGCCAATGTTAAGTATAGCCGGCGTTCCCGCGTCTAATTTGAATTTTTTTACGTTGTTTGCGTAAGTCGTTCTCGAATACGGATGGACGTCGTTTACGTAAGCGTCTAAACCACTGACGTCCTAGCGATGTCAGTGGGAGCAATGCACGCCGGGAAATTTCGCCGGGACGGCGCATGCGCATTTAAATCGGCGTGGGAACGCGCCTGATTTAAATAGTACACTCCCCCTAGCCGCGGAATTTGAATTCCGCCGGGGGTTTTACAATCCGCTGCCGCAAGTTTGGAGGTAAGTGGTTTGTGAATTACCCACTTGCCTCGCAAACTTGCGGGAGCGGATCTTAAATCAGGTAGATCGAGCGGATCTAAAGATCCGCTGATCTACGTGAATCTGGCCCAGTATATTTTACATACAGTATATTTTGGTCTACTTCTAAACCTCAGCATGAGCTGAGCCCCTACAGAATAGATATACTTAGACCCCTTTCACACTGGAGGTGTTTTTCAGGTGCTTTAGCGCTAAAAATAGCGCCTGTAAAGCGCCTGAAAAAATCCTCAGCTGCAATCCCAGTATGAAAGCCAGAGCTTTCACATTGGGGTGCTGCACTGGCAGGACGTCAAAAAAAGTCCTGCAAGCAGCTGAGGAGCGGTGAATACACCTCTCCTAAAGCGGCCCTGCCCATTGAAATTAATGGGCAGCGTTGCCAAACTGCCGGCAAACCGCCGCTGCAGTTTTTAACCCTTTTTCGGCCGCTATCGAGGGTTAAAAAGCCCCGAAAAGCGACGCAAAAATGACAGTAAAGCACCGCTAAAAATAGTGGCAACGCCACCGATGACCGAAGTTGTGAATGAGACAACATCATGATCAGTGAAGTGTTTGTGCTGCTAAACTCTCAGGAAGGAAGCAGGAGAGACATTGCTCTACTTGAGCTCCCGACCCATCATCATGCAGGAAGAATGTGAATATCCGATCATGGCTCCGTTAGGCCTCATTCGTATGGGCGGCCGGGGGGCATTAAAGCGGAGCTCCACCCAAAAGTGGAAGCTCCGCTTGTCTGCCTCCACCCTCCACTGCCCCATTTGGCATCTTTTGGGGGGAGCAGGTATCTGGTTTTGACAGGTATCCGCTCCTACTCCTGGCTCGGTTTGCTGCAGACAGATGAGCCAGTAGTTTTTCCCCCCTCCCTCCACCTCAGCCTTCTGGGACAATTCACAAGTCCTAAACAATGAAAGCCGGTATCCTGCCATTCAGAAACCTTAATCCAACGTAACCACTCATATGAATCTTTCTCACCAAATAGGCAGCAACAGCCCTGAAGAAGGGGGAGTATATTCCCCTGAAACACGTTGGCTTGATACACATGTTGCTAATTTTTACACTGCTCTGGACACTGGGC
The DNA here is from genome assembly GCF_905171775.1 of Rana temporaria. Taxonomy (NCBI): domain Eukaryota; kingdom Metazoa; phylum Chordata; class Amphibia; order Anura; family Ranidae; genus Rana; species Rana temporaria. The sequence goes on from NC_053490.1 coordinate 519,185,979, forward strand.
GCTCATTTCTTTTTATTTAAGACTTCACAAATCCAAGAAGACTGCAGGACATTCACAAAGAGCTGTAGAAAATGGCTGGGAAGCTGCAAGGCTTCCCTTAGTCAAGATGGCAGCGCCAGAACCCGATAGCCGATTGAAGAATCGGCTCAGGTGGGGACACCACTGGATTCCTCGACAGGCAAGTGCCCTCATATTAAAAGTCAGCAGCTACAGTATTTGTAGCTGCTGACTTTTAATTTGTTTGAGGGGGAGATCTTCGTTAAGAACAGGTGGTTGAGCTGCTGGATAATCGCCCCTGACCACCCACCTAAAGACTACTATACCACCGGAGGATGCTCTTGACCTGTGCGGCCATGATGCTTTACATCACAGCCACAGCAAATTTAATGCAGCATATAGATTTGACGGGTGGTGCCAAATGCTTGGCTCACGGCGCATTAGTCCCATTAAAATTGCCCATTCGCAAACAAAGATCCAAAAAGAAACAGGCACTCAAGAGGTGGCAGGATCACGTTCTGAACACTTGACAGTGGCTGCTTAGCCATACTAAAAAGAAAGGATACGCTGCAGATTACTTTTCAAAATAAAGGGTTATTAAAGGGGTGGTTCACCCTAAAAACGACTTTTTTTTATTACACTGCCCCCCCACATTACAATACGATTAAGGCTATTAATTTTTTTTTGATGCTGTACATACCTTTGTACAGCATATTCACCCGTGGCATCCGGCTTGCGAGTCCCGCGGGAGTGGGCGTTCCTAACATGTCTGTGATTGACGTTTGACCAAAAATGAGCTCCCCCCGTCGCGTAAGCCGCGTCACGATTGGCGAAAGGAGCCGAACGGCGATGCGCATGCGCAGTATAGCGCCGACTCGCCGTTCGGCTCCTTTCGCCAACCGTGACGCGGCTTACGCGACGGGGGGAGCTCGTTTTTGGTCACACGTCAAACACAGACATGTTAGGGACGCCCACTCCCGCGGGACTCGCAAGCCGGATGCCACGGGTGAAAAATGCTGTACAAAGGTATGTACAGCATAAAAAAAAAATGAATAGCCTAAATCGTATTGTAATGTGGGGGGGCAGTGTAATAAAAAAAAGTCGTTTTTAGGGTGAACCACCCCTTTAATGGATTGGTTAGATCCATAAAATGGGCGTGGCTTAGCTAATTGGGCAAGACTTTTGTGAAAATGTGGGTGTGGTTATGTCTGAAAAGAGGCAGCTATGACCCAATAACAAACCCTGCGCCCTCGCTTAGAGACAGACATTTGAAATCTTTGGAAATACTTAAATTCACCAATCTTTTCTTTTTTCATTAAACAGACTCAACATCAATACCAGCCAATTCGGCAAAGGAACAGCTTAAAATCGTGGTGTATTTTATGGCTTCTGCCGGAGGAGTTTGTCTCATGATTATCATTATCAGTCTTCTTGTTTTTTGCCAACGAATAAGGCGGGGTAAGTCGTTAATGAGTACTCCTCTAGAATGGTGAAGAGAGACCATTGCAGAGAGGCTGATGAGATAATGACTACTAAACGTAATTGTAACGGTATGGCCCGTGGGACCCAGAGGCTCTTGAAGGGTGTGGGGTACTCCTGGTTCAGCTTCACCAATGACTCCTGTGTCTACGGTCATCCTATGTCCACTAGGGGCATAGGATGACTGAGAAATGATATCTTGAATTACATGGGATGGGCAGTAATGATAATTCTCAATGTATTGCAGGATATCTTGAAATATTACAGGTGGTTAATTCTGAACCCAACAGGTCAATAATAGAGTGATTCATTCAATGTGGGCACACATACTGTTAAGGTGTTAATTAAGTCTGGCTCCTAAGATATTTCATTGTGTGATGCTAATTAACACTGTATTGTGTGAACGTTCTATTGATGATAATATGTGTTGTGAGTTGGCACACTCTAAAGGTCAGACGTCTGACTTATGTTTACCAAAGGAATGTGTATTGTGTAGCAGGTGAGAATAGCTTATCGCAGAGTCAGAATGTCTGTCTAAGATGTGGATTGAGGGGGACTCGTTAGTACCCATTGTATGATGTTGTGTATGGAGTGTGTCATTGTCCCTTTGATTACTGCAGCATGCTTTTTGGTTGCTAATTGTATAAAAAGCCAGAGTTTTACCAAAGATCTGTTCGTTTGGAACCAGAGAACAGAGCTGTGTGTCTCGTTTTCTGGGGGTCGATAAGCTGTCTTGGGTTGGTGGAATGGAATATCGTAACGGCGTTAACCCCTGACCGTTACAGTATTTTACTAATTTGTTACTATAAAAGAGTGTTAATCACATAAAGTTTACCTATTCATAAGTGTCATGTCAAGTCATGTTGGGATGGATAAATACCAGAGTACTAGAATTGCTGATGAAAACTTTACCCCAAACTCTCTCCAGGTGCTGGTCATATGATCAAAATCCTAGGCATTAGATTGTGTGATATTGTCAAAAGTATTGGGACACCTTGCCTTTACACACACATGAACTTTAATGGCATCCCAGTCTTAGTCCATAGGGTTTATTATTGAGTTGAGTTGACAGGCGGTCCGTTTCCATCTGACTGTCCCATAGAGGAGAGCGGGCTGTGTCCTATTCGCTCTGCATAGTGGAGAGGTCATGGACCTGTCATCTGCCTACTCATCGGAGAGATCCCACTTCACGGAGGCACCTGTGTAAAAGAGGCCTTACTGGCTGGATCACCAGGTGAGAATAGAAGAAAGCCTAAAAAAGAAAACTCATGCATGTTGAAGTGTCCCACAGCTTCCCAAACTTCTATTCAATTTACGGTAGTCTACAATAAACTTTAAAAAGCACCCCATAGACTGTTTACTGAGCCAGAGGAGTGACTGTTGCTGTTTGCCTGGGTGTCACTGCACTAATTGGAGGAGAACCTGGGACACAAATTGGTAGTCCTTGTGGGGGTATCACTACAAATACATGGCCTTGTACAACATATTAACAAATCATGGAGACACATGGGTCGGGAGCGAGCATGCACTGCATGTCCCCATAGCAAACGGCTTGCTATAGGGCTTGCTATGGGGGCAGAAAAAGAAGAGGAGGATCAGGGTCACTCTGTGCAATACCACTGCACAGAGCAGGTACGTTTTTTATTTTAATTTAGAAAAATCTGACTTTAGTAACACTTTAAGTAGCACTGTAGTTTGTTGACTATGTGCTATGTGCAGTAAACTCTTCTACTTATAATATGTATATTTTTTTTGTTTTTGTTTTTTTATATTTTTGTTTTAACAATTTCCCCCTCTGCTTCCAGGAAAACACAGATCTTCTAAAGACCCAGAAACAGCAGAAGAGGTACGGCATATATTGCCCCATTGATATTTTGTCCAAGCTACAATGATATCCAATCTAAATACTGTAGCTGCTGACTTTTAAAATAAGGACACTTGCCTTGTCCAATGCGCCCGCTATGTCGGCACCCAAGGCCGGCCCATCCCTCGGGCCTCGGATGCTGCCGCTGCCGTCTTCGGTGAAGCCTTGCGGCTTCACTTCCTGGTTCACTACTGCACATGCACGACTCGCGCTGCACAATGCCACTGGTTCCTGCTGTCTTCTGGGACCTGTGTGTCTCCCAGAAGACAGGGGGGGTGCCAGACGTGGCATAGACCCCCACAGATAATGCAGGGATCTATGCCCAGAAGTGGGTGAAAATACCTGTCACTTCCTGTTCTTTTGTCTGTAACTCCACACAGTAATGCAAGACTTTCTCCCTAGTGTGGACTACAGGAGAGTCAGGACGCCCACTAACACACAGCTCCTTTCTCTATCTGCAACGTAGAGAGCATCCTGACTCTCCTGTAGTCCAAGAGAGGGGGCGAGCACAACACTCCACACCAGGGAGAAAGCCTTGCATTACTGTGTGGAGTTACAGACAGAAGAACAGGAAGTGAGGATTTCTCAGAAGAAATAAAGACATTTAAAAGCAAAATGGAAGGATGAGGTAAGTGAAGGAGGACTGCACTAAGGTAAAGGAAGCTATTTAGGAAAAAAATATTTACCTTTACAACCCCCTTAAAGGCTGTCGGTAGTTGTAGTCCATTCATGCAACTGGGTGGGTGGAGCCCAGCATGGTTGCATTTTCTTTAGATTGTGGCAGAAAGTGGGCATAGAAGATCTTCTGCTCGCTGCAAAAAAAGGGGATCAGGGGGCCGATACATTTGTAACATGTTACACCCTGCACCCCGAATATGGGTGTAACATGTAACATGTTGCAAAAGGTGAACTTATCCTTTAACATCCAGGCACAGCATACGTATCACTATCTTGTTCTGATGTGCGCTCTATCGGCACTCCCAGAACTGATACCAATGGGTCAACTACTAATGACCAGGAGAAAAAGTTCCCAATGACATCAGCACTGTTCAGGCAATCACAGTGCTGCATGATCAGCAGCCCCTTCTACCGGCCTCGGGTGTCAGATGCTCCTGCCAGCACAAATGGCGTGGCGAGTGTTCTTCAACCAATATAAACTATTGTGCAGTATGCAGGGCCGCTGATAGAAATCACGGGGCCCCGTACAGCCTACCTGACGGCGCCCCTTTCAGCTCCACCTCTGGTCCCTCCTTCAGCTCCACCCCTGGCCCCTCCCCAGATGCCATATTGTGCTGCAGACAATGCCACCCATGCCATGCCGCCCGCCAATGCCATACTGTGCTGCAGACAGTGCCACCTATGCCATCAATGGCATAATGCCATTGGCAGCACGGGTAGCACTGTCTGCAGCACATTATGGCATGGGTGGCACTGTCTGCAGCACATTATGGCATTGGCGGCATGGGCGGCACTGTCTCTGCAGGCAGCACATGCGTTATGGCATTAGCATCATGGGTGGCACTGTCTGTAGCACAATATGGCATTGGCGGCATGGGTAGCACTGTCTGCAGGTAGCACATGTGTTATGGGCCATAACGCATGTGCTACCTGCAGACAGTGCCACCCATGCGGCCAATACCATATTGTGCTGCAGACAGTGCCACCCATGACGCTAATGCCATAACGCAATATGGCATTGGCCACATGGGTGGCACTGTCAGCAGGTAGCACATGGCATTAGCGTTATGGGTGGCACTTTCTGCAGGTAGCACATGGCATTAGCGTTATGGGTGGCACTGTCAGCAGATAGCACATGCGTTATGGCATTAGCGTCATGGGTGGCACTGTCAGCAGATAGCACATGGCATTAGCGTTATGGGTGGCACTTTCTGCAGGTAGCACATGGCATTAGCGTCATGGGTGGCACTATCTGCAGCATAATATGGCATTGGCCACATGGGTGGCACTGTCTGCAGGTGGCACATGCCATGCCGCCTGCGGCCACCTACACGAACGGAACAATCATTGTATTGAGCAAAAAACAGTTGACTAACAATGTTAGGGCTGTGGAGTTTTTTTGTTTTTTTTTAACTACATTAATTTGTTCTCTGTGGAGGTTGCTCGGGCCCCCCTGCTGCCCGGGCCCGGTACAACAGGGCCAGTTGTACTGGCCTATCAGCGGCCCTGGCAGTATGGCCAAAATATTCAGATTGCCAGCCATTGGTGTGCGCAGCCTGTTGCATTAGGGTGTGCACACCAGAGTACAATCACACAATCACACTGCATGTATATCAGCAGAGCAGTGGACAGTTTCAGTAGAGCAAAGATTGGTGTCAGTAGGGCAGTGGACGATGTTGGTAGTTTTTTATTTTATTATTTTTTATATTTTTTTTACAATTACATTTTTTTTATTATTTTTTACAATATTATTATTATTATTATTAATATTTTTAGGGGCCCTATTATGGGGCTTTGGTGAAATATCAAGGGTCTAAATAAACCCCTGATGTCTCACTTTTGAGACAGAGAAAGAAGCTGAGGACAGAGATTCCCCAGTCCCTTTCTCTGCATCCTGCAGTATACATAGTTTACTATGCTTCAGTTCAGAATGAAGACAGGAGCTATCAGTACAGATCACTTGCTGTGTTCATTCAGAAAAGGAAGAGGAGTGGAGAGGAGGGAAACTGGCAACACTGCAGGGGGAGAGAGGAAGCATGGGGAGTCGGAACCACACAGGATGATTAGGGTGTGCCCAGGCACACCCAGCACACCATGGCCCAGATTCACAAAGCACTTACGCCGACGTATAACAAGATACGCCAACGTAAGTGCAAATGTGCGCCGTCGTATCTGTGCGCCGGACCCACAAACTACGATGCGCCTAAAAACAGGCTTCATCCCGCCGACGTAACTTGCCTACGCCAGAGTAGGGTGGGCGCACATTTAGGCTGGACGCATGGTGGCGCTCCCATTGATTAGCCATTTAAATATGCAAATGAGTGAAATACAGCGATTCACGAACATACATGCCCCCGACGCAGTGCGCGTAAGTTTAACGTCTGGCGTAAAGTTATTCCCCATAAAGGAGGTGTAACCCAGCAGCAGACATGCAAAGGTCTGCACCAGGGAACACAAGCGGACGTATTTTACGTTAGACGTGTCTGGCTGGGCGTAGGTTACGTTCACGCCATACGCAGTGATCCGGCGTAGTTTAGGCAGCTGTTCCGACGTGGTTGTGAGCATGCACAGGGGGATGCGTCCACGTCTCGGCGCATGTGCAGTTCGTGATACGTATCTGTCTGGCGCTCGGCCCATCATTTGCATGGGGTCACGCCTCATTTGCATGGCTCACGCCCACTTCCACCTACGCTGGCATACGCCTTCGAAACCCAGCGCAGCGTTGGGAGCACTGGCTTGGTGAATTCCATGCTTGCCTCTCTGCGCTGTGTTGGCGTAGCGTACATTGTTTGCGCTACGGCGGCGTAATGTGCGCCCGCGTGTGCACGCCTATGCTGCCAGCCATATTTATGAGATTACCTCCCAAACCACAACTCACACATGCAGTAAATATGTATTTATGCATTCAAACAACACTTTTCTTTAAATACGTTGTATGTTTTTTTCAGGTACAGTTTATGGCCACATCAGGTCCTGAGAACTGCTTGGAGCGTGTCAAGCCTTCATGTCCACCAGAAAAGGAGTTCACTACAGTGCCCACCGAAACCACCTACGACAACGCCCACCTGGGCCGCCGGCCCAGCGTACCCCTTTCACCAGAAGAAGACTCTATAGTCTACGCCGATTTAAACTATGAAGGAAAAAAAACGTATTTCCAAATTGAAGAAGGAGGTGAAGTTGAGTATGCAACGGTGCGTTTGAACTAGAGGAGGAACCTTCCTGTGAACGTTAACAATGAAGTTGGACAATGGACAGCTTGGCCTATAGAACTTTATACTGAAGACGTTCTTGTGATCTATTGTTTTCGCTCTTCAAAAAAATTTCAAGGTGACGTCTGAGAATCGAAATCAAGTTCAGAGAAAGATCTCTGCTGAGATATTATAAAGGCAGGGCTTTTTTTGAGCGGGAACGCGGGGAACGCATTTCCGGCACCTCCAGAACTGAATGTATTGTATTGGCGAAGGGGTGCTGGGGTGTGCTGGAGGGTCTATTGATGCTGGTTGTTGGTAGTCCGTTGTTGCTGGGGTAGATCTATTGTCGCTGGGGTGTCCATCGTTGCTAGATCTATTTTACTGCCTTTCTTATCGTTAACGAAATCGATACAAAATTCTTAGCACCACAAAATGATCCTTGGCTCAGTTTTTTTCTAATGGGGGTGGTACTGGGAGGTGGGTAAGGGGTGGAACCAAGGAACGGTGCTCGGAAGTGGGTAAGGGGCGTAACCAAGGAACGGCGCTCGGAGGTGGGTAGGGGGCGGAACCAAGGAACGGTGCTCGGAGGTGGGTAAGGGGTGGAACCAAGGAGCGGTGCTCGGAGGTGGGTAAGGGGTGAAACCAAGGAACGGTCCTCGGAGGTGGGTAAGGGGTGGAACCAAGGAACAGCGCTTGGAGGTGGGTAAGGGGCGGAACCAAGGAACGGTGCTCGGAGGTGGGTAGGGGGTGGAGTCAAGAAGGGAGGAGTTCCTGCGAAAAAAGCCCTGTATAAAGGACTTCAGCAAAACTACAGCAACACCATTTGAAGTAAAAATCAAGTAATTATGACTTTAGAGGACCAGTTGAGCTCAATAGTCCAAGGAGTGTGCTGTTCATTCAAAGACACCTTGACAATAGAAGAAAGTATTGGAGTTCTCTTCGAGTCTTTCGGGATTCTGTGGAATTACTTACGGACTTCACTTTCTTCAGAGACTTTCAATATGACAAATAACGAATGTAAACTTTTCATATAATTAAAATTACTTTAATTCTATAGGCAAACCATAACATTTTCTTTATAAACCGAATAATTCAAGTTTAACCTTAATGCTTACAATGATGCTGAATGCCCCACGCAGTGGCGGTGTGTCCATAAAGGGCGCTGGATCACCCCGCCCCCCTCTCTCCTGCACCACTCTAATCCCCATAGATAGATTCATGCATTGCATGAATCTATCTATGGTCGCTGCTGACACCCCCTATTCAGGTGTCCGGCCCTTTTTCGGTCACCGGGCACCTGAATTACAGTGGTGGGGGTGTTTTTTGGAAGCGCCTGATTAGAGCTATTGGCTCTAATAGGCGTCCAAAAATGTGAGAAGTGGGCGCAACGCTGTGCGCTCACTTCTCACTCAGCTGTATGTTAGCAAAACAAAGGAATTCGCTTTGCTAACATTGAACCCCCTTTCAGGCAATCAGGTGCCCCGGGTCTGTGTTACCTGTCACCTAATTGGCTGAAATGACAAGCGCTGTCATTGGATGCCTATCAAGCGTCCAATCATAGCAGAGGAGGAGTGGGTGGGAGAAACAAGGTAAGTGCCAGGCAGACGGGTGGCACAGTGGCAGCATTTGGGGCACAGTGGCAGCATTTCAGGCACAGTGGCAGTGTTTAACGGGCACACTGGCAGCATTTAGGGGAACAGTGGCAGCGTTTGGGCACAGTGGCAGCATTTGGGGCACAGTGGCAACATTTGATGGGCAAAGTGGCAGCATTTGGGGCACAGTGGCAGCATTTGGGGCACAGTGGCAGCATTTGATGGGCAAAGTGGCAGCATTTGATGGGCAAAGTGGCAGCGTTTGGGGCACAGTGGCAGCATTTGGGGCACAGTGGCAGCATTTGGGGGAAACATTGGCAACGTTTGATGGGCAAAGTGGCTGTGTTTGATGGGCAAAGTAACAGCATTTGGGGCACAGTGGCTGCGTTTGATGGCACAGTGGCTGCATTTAATGGGCACAGTGTTTGTGTTTGATGGGCACAGTGTCTGCGTTTGATGGCACAGTGGCTGCGTTTGATGGGCACAGTGAGGCTGCAATTGATGGGTGTTTTTTTTTCAGCGTTTGCGCCCCCCCCCCCCCCCAAAAAAAATGTTGAGCACCAGCCGCCACTGGCTCCACGAATCAAACCCATGCATGTTCTTTCATCACTAGTTGCAACAATTGGTCTCCCTGATAAAACAAAGACTAGTTTAGACTTTCAAAGCTATCAGAGACCACTAATATTAATATCCATAAAGATGTGACCTTGTGCATCTCAAAAAGGTGTTTTCCACGTTCACTAAATAATTAATAAAACAAAAAATTTGGGGGGGAAATATCTCCTATTGTACTCATCTAATAACTGAAAGGATTTAAAGTATCATTCATTTATGTTGAAGCAATTTCAACACCTCCATGTGAATAAGAGAAAACAGTGTGTCCTCCACCCCTGATGACATTCTCTAGGACGGAACCTCTAAGGTGGAGCTAAGGAGATACTGTTGTCAGACACAATCCATTGGGTCATCCATGTAGAATTTTTAAGGTTTGAATAAAATTGTTTTAACAGTACCAAGACTATTCCTCCTCTTTTCTTCATGTGGATAATGGATGGATACACCACATGGATGGATAGAGTTTACCTTGACAAAGCCATTATAGGGGAATAAAGTCTTTCCTGGTATTTCTCATATTATTCTTCCATGAAAGGATGTTTGGTTTCTGAGTCCAACATGATGTTGCTTTATCAAGCCCATATAGACCTTTTCTATTTGTGAGGTCCAACTATCTGGTGGATCACCTATTTTCTCTGTTGACTGGAAGAAACATCGGGCCAGATTCACGTAGAATTCCGGCGGCGTAACGCATTGCATTTACGTTACACCGCCACAAGTTTTATGGGCAAGTGCTTGATTCACAAAGCACTTGCCTGTAAACTTGCGGTGGCGTAGCGTAAATCCGTCCGGCGCAAGCCCGCCTAATTCAAATGGGGCGTGTATCATTTAAATTAGGCGCGTTCCTGCGCCGAACGTACTGCGCATGCTCTGTTTTGAAATTTCCCACTGTGCTTTGCGCAAAATGACGTCGCACCAACATAATTTTTTGAACGGCGACGTGCGTTACGTCCTTTCCTATTCACAGACGACTTACGCAAAAAAAAAAAAAAAAATTCAACGTGGGAACGACTACCATACTTTAACATGGCAAGTCTAAATATAAGCCAAGAAATAGCAGCCGTAACTATCCGCCGGGAAAAGCCGACTAGCGACGACGTAAGAGAATGCGACGAACGCGCGTACCTTCGTGGATCGCCGTAAACAGCTAATTAGCATACCCGAAGCGGAAAACGACGCAAACTCCACCCAGCGGTCGCCGAAGTATTGCACCTACGATCCAAAGGCGTACGAAGCCGTACGCCTGTCGGATCGAAGCCAGAAGCCGTCGTATCTTGGTTTGAGAATTCGAAATGAAGATACGACACGGCAAATTTGAAAGTACGCCGGAGTATCAGCAGATACTCCGGCGTACTTTTTCTGTGAAACTGGCCCATTGTTTTCTATATGTTTTCTATTATTCTCATGGAGATATATACGAGTTACTTTAACATTAAAGTGCTGCATTACTAAGAAGATTCTCTATACAGACAGTATATCAATCATATGTGTGCTGCTTTTTGTTTGCATACTTGTATTAGCACAGATGTTTGTATTTAATTGTTATTTTAAAATATAATTTAAAGTATAATTTTTATTTTTAACCCAAGAAAAAAAAAAAAATTAACAATTTGTATGGCGATCTGAATACTTTGTAGTGCAAAGGAGGGATTTGGGGTCTTTTAGACCTCCGATCAGGGCCTTCTTTAAGGGAGGGCAAAAGGGACAGCTGCCCAGGGAGGCCCGGAGCAAAAGACAGCAAAGACTAGCAGAGGGCCGGGCATGACAGAGTGTCTAGTGACACAGGAAGGGTTAAGCTAAGGGGGTTGGAGGTAGGAAGAGCAGGATTGGTGTAGAGAGGGGCGGGGGAGTTAGAAGGATCAAGTTCAGAGGAGGAGCAGGATTGGCTGCTGGTGTCAGGGGAGTTACCCTATAAAAGGGTGGGGCGGGGCCAGGCGGGCACTTGCAGTCAGGAGAGCAACGAGGAAGCAGCTTTTCCTCCTGCTCTCACACAGACAAAATGGCGTCCGTCGACCTCGTGCTCGCACGCTTGCGGGCCGAGGCAGCTCATCGGGGCACAGACTGGCTAGAGAGGCGCGCTGCAGAATGGGTCGCGGACCAGGCGGGCGGATCGGGAGGATCGGGCGGCGGTGAGTTGACCCCACGCGGGCGGAGGTCGCGGCCTCCGGCCCGCTATTCCCCGGGGCCCTCATCCAGGACTGCAAGGGGGGCCCGGAGCCCCCCGGGGGGGGCGGTCGGCCCCCCCGCCGAAGCGGGTGACCAGAAGCGGGACGGGGGGGACAGAGCAGGACGCACGCCGCCGACCTCCGTCGGTGGGCGGGGCCACGGGCCGTACCGGCGCCGCTTCCCCAAATGCGGGCGGCGGGGGGGGGACACCTTCTCCTTCTGCGGCAGGAACGGGGGCTTCAAAGGGGAAAAAGAAGGCCTCAGACCCACCTGGCACGGCCGTGGGGCCCTCTACACGTGGGGCCGGCGGTTCCGCGGGTGGGCGGGGCTCGGAGCGGGGGGCATCAGGCAACGCGGAGTCATCGTCGGGTGGTCTGCCTGCTGCAGCAACGCGGGGCAGAGGAACAGAAAAAGGCCGGCCGGAACGGAGGGGGGACTCCGGGGCCTCCAGGTCATCTTCTCCTGGGGGACTGTCGGCCGCACCGATCCCAGTCGGGGAGGACAGGTCGGAAGGTGTGCCATCGGAAGACGAAGATGGTGAACCAGAGAGGGAGTCAGCGGTGGAAATCCAGTCTACGGCAGCGGGGGCGTCTCCCGGCAGGCCTGGTAAGTCCACTACTTTACATGTATCCTCTTTAGCTGACGCATTGTGTGAATTGTTGGGAGTGGGGAGGGGGGGGGTTCCAGCACCTCCGCCGCCAGTGGCGGTGGCTGCACCGGTGGTGGCGGGCGTTGCGCCTGCCGCCTCTGGGGCTGACGCCCTGTTGACGGAATTGGTGGGAGGCCTCAAGGAGCTTTTGGGCCGGGTGGCTGCTGTACAGGGCCCTTCGCCACAGGTGGCTCCGTGGGCACCTGTGGCTGTGGGCGCGACTGGGGGTGATGCTCCGGCCGGAGGGGGGGTTGCGGCTTCGCAGCTTCCCCCGGTGGCCCCAGTGGCAGGACAGGTGGGGACGGGAAAAGGCAAGTCAGGGGGGGCCCCGGAGGTGGTGACTCGTTCCGATCTGGTACGTATTGCGGATGCGGCAAGGGGCGAGGTTTATATATGCTACGAGTGTCCTCTGGGGGGTCATTTAAAGCAGGAGGTGAAGGAAAAAATTTACAAGAGCGAATATGTAGAGATATTCTCCCTGTTGCCGTTGGAGAAATTCAACCTCGATAGGGTGAAGCCGGATGATTCTAAAAAGGAGGATGAGGAGAAGAGGCGGTATAGGTTGATTCCGCGCACTTTCGTGAACTGGCTCCAGGCGTTCGCCATTATGGCTAGCGTCGTTGGTGAAAAGAACCCAGAACATTGCTCGGCGTTGTTCGGGTACATGGATTCAATTGGGGAGGCGCATCGGGTGTACGGGGGGTCGGCTTGGCTCAGGTACGATGAGCAGTTTCGGCAACGGCGGGCAGTTAGGCCCTCTCTGCGCTGGGATCAGAAAGATATCAGCCTCTGGATGCGGCTCATGTCGGCGGCTAAGGCCCCGGCGCAGTCTTTTCACGGGGGGGGCCGGGGGTACATCCTCCTCAGGACCGTCGGCCGGTAAGAAGTGGGGAGTTTGCTGGCAGTTCAATGAGAACGCCTGCAAATTCGGAGGATCATGTAAATTCAAACACGAGTGCTCAGGGTGTGGGGGCTCCCACCCCGCGGCCAAGTGTTTTAAAAAGGGAAAGCGTGCCGGTGACGCTGCTCAAAAAAGGGACGACTCCGGTGAAGGGGGAAAGGATGCTACCTTTCCTAAGTAGGTACCCGGACAAGGCAGCGGCAGAACTATTGTCCTCGGGGTTCAGGGACGGTTTCAAGATACCGTGTTCGCTGGCGGTGGTGCCGCCGGTGGCACGAAATTTGAAATCGGCTCTCTTTAATCCGGGGGTGGTGGGGGAAAAGTTGGGCAAGGAAGTGGCACTAGGACGGATGGGCGGGCCGTTTGCGGCCCCGCCCTTGCCGGAGCTGGTGGTGTCTCCGTTGGGGGTGGTGCCTAAGAAGGAACCGAACAAATTCCGTCTTATTCACCACCTGTCATTCCCAAAAGGGGGTTCGGTCAACGACTTTATCGATCCGGAGGCTTGCACGGTGTCCTACACGTCGTTTGATGCGGCGGTACGGTGGGTGCGGCGGTACGGACGTGGGGCCTTAATGGCAAAGGCGGACATCGAATCCGCCTTCCGGTTGTTGCCGGTGCATCCTGACTGTTTTAGGCTGTTGGGATGTTGCTGGCAGGGCCAATACTATGTGGACCAGTGCCTACCCATGGGCTGCTCCATTTCCTGCGCACTGTTTGAGACATTCAGTTCCTTTTTGGAATGGGTGGTCAGGGATGTGTCGGGCCTGGACTCGATCATTCACTATCTGGATGACTACCTCTGCGTGGGGCCGCCTTCCTCTGGTGTGTGTGCGACTCTACTGTCAACGTTGCAGCACATTGCGGGACGTTTTGGCGTGCCCTTGGCGGCTGACAAGACGGAAGGCCCCACGACGGAGATTAGTTTTCTGGGTATAGTGATCGATTCGGAAGTAATGGAGTGCCGTCTTCCCAGGGATAAGCTCGAGGCCTTGAAAGCGGAAGTTAGAGAGTTTCAGGGCTTGCGGAAGGTGCAGCTGAGGACTTTACAGTCACTGCTGGGAAAACTTAATTTTGCCTGTAGGATCATTCCCATGGGCAGAATATTTTGCCGGCGGCTGTCGGCGGCTACGGCGGTGGCGAAGGCCCCCAATCATTTCATTCGTTTGTCTAAGGAGCATCGGGAGGACTTGAAGGTATGGTATGAGTTCCTGACATCCTACAATGGCAGGTCGATGTGGCAGTCCAGTCCGGTGAGTAACTTCGACGTGGAACTGGTAACGGACGCGGCGGGGTCCACGGGCTATGGGGCTTTCTTCAAGGGGCAGTGGAGCGCAGAGCCTTGGCCGAGGTCTTGGGTGGAGGCAGGCTTTCTCCGGAACCTGGTGCTGCTGGAACTTTTTCCGGTGGTGTTGGCCATTGAGCTTTGGGGGGAGGCCTGCAGCAACCTAAAACTCCGGCTGAACTGTGACAACATGGGAGTGGTTCAGGTAGTGAACCGCATGTCCGCGTCGTCACAACCGGTCATTCGGCTCATGCGGCATTTAGTGTTGAGGTGTTTGCAACTTAACATTTTCATTTATGCCGTGCATATCCCGGGCGTCGAGAACACGCTGGCTGATTCATTGTCTCGTTTTCAGTGGGACAAGTTCAGAGAGCTGGCCCCGGCCGCGGAGGCTGTCGGGGTCCCGTGCCCAGGCTGGATTTGGGAGCTGGCGCTGGATTAGCCGCCTCGTGGATTAAGCGGTCCGTTAGCACGGCCACATGGTCGGCCTACGCCAAGGTATGGAAGGAATGGTTGGAGTTGGGTGCCGAAGCTGGGGTCGTGAGCGGGGGGCCAGAGGAGCGGTTGCAGGTAATTTATTTTGTATCCAGGAACATGGAGCTAGGCGTGTCCGTGTCCTCCATTGAGAAAAAGTTGGCGGGTTTAGCGTTCTTTTTTAAACTGATGGGGGGGGTGGATTGGACCAAGGACTTCTGGGTCAGACAGGCAGTGAAGGGCTACAGGAAAGGTCGTAAGGTGCAGGATGCCAGGAGGCCGGTCTCTTTTGCCAATTTGGTAGGTATCAGGGAGGCCTTGGACGGGGTGTGCACGGGGCAGTATGAATGCCTGTTATTCGCGGCGGCTTTCTCGCTGGCATTTTACGGCGCGTTCCGCATCAGTGAATTGGTTAGCCCTTCTCGCATGAGGGCTGGGGGGCTGATGAGGGAGGATGTGTGGATATCGGAGGATAAGGTGGGTATTCGATTGCGCAGATCAAAAACTGACCAGAGGGGCAGGGGGGTGGACGTGGTTCTTTTTTCCCTGCCGGGGGCCAGAGTATGTCCGGTGGCATCGGTCAAGGCATTTTTGGGGGTCAGGCCGGAAGGGGGCGGGCCGTTGCTTAGGCACGAAGATGGGTCTTTCTTGTCAAAGTTCCAATTTGTGGCGGTTTTTCGCAGTTGCTTACAAGAAATGGGCTTGGACAAGTCCGAGTTTTCGTCTCACTCCTTCCGTATCGGGGCGGCTACCGAAGCTGCCAGGTGCGGGATGAACGAGGCGGCAGTACGGAAGATCGGGAGGTGGGAATCACGGAGGTTCCGGTCATACGTGCGGCCTCAGTTGGTGGTTGGTTAATGGGGAAGGGAGTGATGAAAAGGGGGGGGCTTTTGCTAGGGTTGGTGTTCGTTGGTGAGCATTGTGGATTGCTTATTTCATTTCAGATGGAGGGACTACACGCCTCGTCTGGATTTTCGGACATTCGTACGTTTGCTGGGGGGCAAGAAGGGCTGATGAGAAGCCGGAAGGCAGGCAGCTGGGTATTTCCAGGAAGGAAGCGGTTTTGAGGTGGTTGGGGATACCTGGGATGATGTGGGGTAGGGTGCTACCAGAGGTCGAGAGGTACGCCCGACTGGACAGGCCCCCCGATGTTCTGGTTATACACGCGGGGGGGAATGATTTTGGTGTGCGAAAAATCAGGGCTCTGATTACGGACATCAAAGCGGACTTTGAGCGGCTGCGAGCGGCCTTTCCGGGGACGGTGCTGGTGTGGTCGGAAATTGTCGCCCGCACACAGTGGCGCAAGGCTCGGTCAGTTACAAAGCTCAACAGAGCCAGGACTCGGGTTAACCGGGTGGTGGGTAAATTTTTGGCACGCCTTGGGGGGCTAGTGGTACGCCACCAGGAATTGGAGACTAATGTAGGCATGTATCTGAGGAGGGACGGGGTCCATCTGACGGATGTGGGGATTGCGCTGTGGTCGATGGGGATTCAAGAAGGGATCCAGAGAGCGTTGAGGTTGGGTGGGGGCCCTTAAAGGTGGAGGTGTCATCCTTTCGGGCTGTGGCGGTTAGTTCTGTTGGTCCTTTATGGTGGCAGTAGAAAACGTGTGAAAACGGGGGTGGGGGGCTCATCAATATGATGGGCCCCTTAAAGTGTATCCCAGCGAAAGGTTAGTTGGGATACTGTAACGTTTGCACTGTGGGCGGGGGTTGTCTCCGAGCGTACTACACGGACTGGAGGCCTAAAAGTTTAATGTTTGCTCGCAGTGCATTGTTCATCTGGTATATGGTAAAATGGTGGAGAATGGGTGTGCTGCCAGAAAGGACCAACAGAGTGGGGGTTTATTGTATGTCATTTGATGTTGGATATTTACTGTTTCATTTAAGTTGGAGTTTTATTGCAATTTATGTTTTAATAAAATAGGCTGTTGTGGCCAGTTTACTCCAAAGCAAAGGTGTGGTCTCTTTACTATATAGTAAGTGGGGGACAATTAAGGGGTGGAGTACATGGGGTCTCAACGGTCGAAGGTTATTGTGTCATATCTGGACTACACTAGTCATGGGCCCTGTCATTGTTGTGGGGCCCAAAGCAGCTGCCTCATACTTGCCAACTATCCCAATTTAAATTCCCTTGTCCCTTGAAATTTTAGTCCTTTGCTGTGTCCTGATATCTCAGTGTGAAGTGCTGCTACTAATGCTGCCCAGCTCTGTCCTATTGTTGTGTACAGATGACTCACCTGCAGACCCTGTGTTTACATGTAAATAACCGACATTGATATGTACTGTAAATAAAGGGAGCATTCATATGTAAATAGCAAGTGTAGACAATTCATAAAAAAATGTGCAAATCTCAATATAAAAACACTTGTATTTGTTTTTCACATACCATTTGTGTATATTTATCATCATTTTATCTTTTGCAAACAGAGCTGAATGCTGGTAAAAAAAATATTTTATATATAGTTGACAATCTGTGCACTTCCTATGTTGGTTATACATTTATGATATTTTGAGTGATATTTTGTCTTTTTACTTTAAGCAATGACCTCCACTTTTGACACCAGAAAAGTAACGGTCCTGCAGAAATTAGGACTGCTGAAAACAATTCAATTACCCTCCCCCTTCCCCCCCAACACAACATTTCTGTATTAGATGATGCTATTTCTGATTTTCTTTCCTATGTGGTAACCTAAATCCCCAACTTGCATCTCTATGACTATTTTTACGCTTTGGTCTTGCTTCTACCTTACTTGTGTGGCTTACCATTTAGCATTTGTCACAAAGTGGTATATAATATACATGCACTTTCTTTCAATGCTTCCAAGAATCAATATCGCCATGCAGAAGCTTGCTACTTTTTATAAATCTGAGAATCCAGTTCTGACGCCTGAGTGGGGGTGAGCCGAACACCCCCCCCCCCCCCCCCCGGTTCGGTTCGCACCAGAACATGCAAACAGGCAAAAAATTTGTTCGAACACGCAAACGCTGTTAAAGTCTATGGGACACGAACATGAAAAATCAAAAGTGATCATTTTAATGGTTAATATGCAAGTTATTGTCATAAAATGCGCTACTTTACAGGCATACTATTCACACACCCCCTAGGTACGAAATTTAAAGGAATATTTCACTTTTATTGTTTCACTTTAAGCATCATTAAATTCACTGCTCCCGAAAAAACAGTAGTTTTTAAAACTTTTTTTTGCATTGATACATGTCCCCTGGGGCAGGACCCAGGTCCCCAAACACTTTTTATGACAATAACTTGCATATTACCGTATTTATCAGCGTATACTCGCTTTTTCGCGCCGAGTTTGAATACTGCGCCGACATATACCGAGCGCAGTACACTCGGGTATAGTCGGGCAGTCTCGGCTCCTTCCGCGCTGACGTCCTGGACGTACAGGACGTCAGCACGAGAGTTGCCGAGCCTGCCCGACAATACACGAGTGTACTGCGCTCTGTATATGTCGGCGCGGTATTCAAACTCGGCGCGGGAAACAAGCAGGGAGGACGCGAGGACGCCGCAGAAGGACGCCGGACCCGACGAAGAGGACACCCGAAGCCGCAGACGGACGCCGGACACAACGAAGAGGACACCCGAAGCCGCAGACGGACGTCGGACCCGACGAGGCCGCCGATGGACGCCGCTCAAGACACCAAAACTGTAAGTACAAAAAAAACTTTTTTTCCACAGGATTCGGGGCAACTTTAGGGGTGCGCGGTATATGCGGGAGCGCGTTATACCGCGATAAATACGGTAACCACTTAACCCCCGGACCATATTGCTGGTCAACGACCAGAGCACTTTTTGCGATTCGGCACTGCGTCGCTTTAACTGACAATTGCGTGGTCGTGCGACGTGACTCCAAAACAAAATTGGCGTCCTTTTTTCCCCACAAATAGAGCTTTCTTTTGGTGGTATTTGATCACCTGTGCAGTTTTTAGTTTTGTGACAATTTTGAAAAAAAATAATATTTTTTACTTTTTGCTATAATAAATATCCCTCAAAAAATATATAAAAAAAACATTTTCCCTCAGTTTAGGCCGATACGTATTCTTCTACATATTTTTCGTAAAAAAAATCGCAATAAGCGTTTATTGATTGGTTTGCGCAAAAGTTATAGCGTTTACAAAATAGGGGGTATTTTTATGGCATTTTTATTTACTAGTAATGGAGGCGATCAGCGTTTTTTTTTTCGGTACTGCGACATTATGGCGGACACTTCGGACACTTTTGACACATTTTTGGGACCATTGGCATTTTTATAGCGATCAGTGCTATAAAAATGCATTGGATTACTATAAAAATGCCACTGGCAGTGAAGGGGTTAACACTAGGAGGCAGGGAAGGGGTTAAGTATGTTCCCTGGGTGTGTTCTTACTGTAGGGGGGTGGACTGACATGGGGAAATGACTGATCTTCTGTTCATACATTGTATGAACAGAAGATCAGCATTTCTCTCCCTGACAGGACCGGGAGCTGTGTGTTTACACACACAGCTCCCGGTCCCCGCTCTGTAACGAGTGATCGCGTGTGCCCGGCGGCGATCGCGCCCGCCGGGCACGTGCACGGGAGTCGGGGGCGAGCGGGGGGGCTCACGTTCGAGTCGAACTCATGTTTAACTCGAACATAAAGCTCATCCCTACCCCTCCTGAGATGTGCAAAATTCCCAACAAACGTACACACTTACAGCAGGTAAAAGAAGTATTGAACATGTCCCTATTTTTCTAGGTAAATATATTTCTAAAGGTGCTATGGACATGAACTTTTCACCACATGTCGGTAACAATCTATGCAATGCTTACATACAAAGACACCAAAACAAAGAAGGTCAGAAATGAAGTTATGTGTAATAAAATGAAATGACACAGGGAAAAAGTATTGAACACGCTAAATGAAACTTATTTAATACTTAGTACAAAATCCTTTGTCAGTAATGACAGCTTCAAAACGCCTCCTGTATGGAGAAACTAGTCACATGCGTTGCTCAGGTGTGATTTTGGCCCATTCTTCCACACAAACAGGCTTCAAATTTTAAAGGTTCTGTGAGCCTCTTCTATGAACTCTGACATTTAGGGCCAGATTCATAGAGAAATACATTGCGCAGCGGCGGCGTAACGTATCCCATTTACGTTACACTGCCGCAGGTTTACAGCGTAAGTGCCTGATTCACAAAGCACTTACCTGTAAACTTGCGGCGGTGTAACGTAAATCCGCTCGGCGCAAGCCCGCCTAATTCAAATGGGGCGGGCACCATTCAAATTAGGCGCTTACCCGCGCCGAGCGTACTGCGCATGCTCCGTCCGTTAAATTACCCGACGTGCATTGCGCTAAATGACGTCGCAAGGACGTCATTGGTTTCGACGTTAACGTAAATGGCGTCCAGCGCCATTCACGGACGACTTACGCAAACGACGTGAAATTTTGACGCGGGAACGACGGCCATACTTAACATTGCTAGACCACCTAGAGGGCAGCCTTAACTTTTACGACGCGTATCGCTACGGAAACTACGTAAATTTAGATCGACGGGCTAAGCGGACGTTCGTGAATCGCCGTAACTAGTCATTTGCATATTCTACGCCGACCGCAATGGAATCGCCACCTAGCGGCCGGCCTAGAATTGCAGCCTAAGATCCGACGGTGTAACACAGTTACACCTGTCGGATCTTAGGGCTATCTATGCGTAACTGATTCTATGAATCAGTCGCATAGATACGACAATCGTATCTCAGAGATACGACGGCGTATCAGGAGATACGCCGTCGTATCTCTTTTGTGAATCTGGCCCTTAGTTTTTCCCATAGATTTTCTATTGGATTCAAGTCAGGTGATTGGCTGGGCCATTCTAGCAGCTTTATTTTCTCTTTCTTTGAAACCAATTGAGAGTTTCCTTGGCTTTGTGTTTGGGATCATTTTCTTGCTTAACCTCCCTGGCGGTATGATTCTTTCAGAAAAAACATGCTGAAAGCGGTACCATTATTTGCAAGGAAATTTGGCGTTTTATATTGTAGGTCTGTCATTTTTAGAAATAACTCACTTAAATCTGACCAAACAAGCTTCTAATAGGCATCCCGGGTATGAAATTTTTTTAAAAACAAAATTATAAATTATAATATAATAAATAATTATAAATCAATATAACAAATAATAATATAATTATAATAAAAATTATTCAATAATGTAATCAAATCAAAATCACTGAAATTTGCTCAGTTGCAGAATTGTTGCTGTCATTATTTTTTTTTTTTTATGACGAATTTCCCCACAAATCGCTATCGCACAATTCTGCAAGTGATTATAATTTATTATCGCTGTTTTTTAGCTGATCTAAAACTATTTTTGACATAAAGGGACACTTTTGGTTGCTATGGACAATCTACAGTTTGCAGGGAGAAAGAAACGTTTTTATTATATAAAATGACATGCAGGGCAATGGACAGACCACTAGGGACAAGGGGGGTGTGTTTTTTTTACATACAGTACTGTAATCTATAAGATTACAGTATACTGTATGTATAGTGTTTGTTTACTTTTTTGAATTTGGCGCCGTTCTCCGTCCCCGTGCGTCGTAACGTCGCAGGGAACGGAGATCGGCGTCACACGGAGGCACTGTGTGAATCGAGCGAGGTCCTGCTCGCTCACACAGCGCGGTGGCATCGCTGGATCCAGGGACAAGGTAAGTGAAACTCCCTGTACATCCAGCGAGGCGAGCCCGAGTCTGACTCGGGGTTACCGATCCTTGCCCAAAAATCTCACCCCGAGTCAGACTCGGGAACACCGCCCAGGAGGTTAATTATCCACCCTCATTTCATGTTCATCATCCTGGTAGGTGGCAGCAGATTTTTATCAAGAATGTGTTGGTACATTTTCAATTCATCCATCCCTCAATCATAGGAAGTATGCCAGTACCGTATCCTGAAAAACAGCCCCACACCATGATGTCCCCATCTCTAAACCTCACTATTGGTATGGGGGGGGGGGGGTTTGGGGTGATGTGCAGTGCCAGTTGACCTCCAAACATGCTGTGTATTATGGCATCCAAAGAGTTCAATTTTGGTCTCCTCTGACCAGACTAAATTCTCCCAGTTTCTCACAGGCTTGTCTAAATGTTGTGCAGCAAACGTTAAACAAGCTTCAATATGCTTTTTCTTCGGTGAGCGTGCATACAGGCCATGCCAGTTAAGTGCATTACTTATTGTTTTCTTTGAAACAATTGTACCTGCCAATTCCAGGTCTTTCTGAAGCTCTCCACAAGTGGTCCCTGGCTCTTGGACAACTCTTCTGATTACAGTATTCTTTTCACGCCTCTGTCAGATATCTTGCGAAGAACACCTGGTCACGGCCAGTTTATGGTGAAATGATGATCTATCCACACCGGATTATAACCCCAACAGTGCTCACTGGCAGGCCCGGATTTCCCACAAGGCCACTGAGGCCAGGCCTTGGAGCGGCAGGGCGCCAAAGGGCGGCAGTGGCATGGAGTCCCCCGATGCCTGGAACATACAGTTAAGGGGCGGTAAGTTATGGGGGAATCCGCTCGCTCGTTAACAAGTGATTGCGGCAATGTCACCAAAATCACTTGTAAAATGTGTGCTCCCGTCCGTCCTCCCCTCCCCCCACCCCACATACCTCTCTTTGCTGGCTCTGTCTTTGGGACTCCGGGCTCCCCCCGGCCACCGAGTCTGTCTCCTGTCCCTGCTGCCGATGTACACAGTGAGAGGGGAGAGCTGTGCTCTTCCCATCTCAGCTGTGATAGGAGTTCTAGCACAGTGCTAGGACTCCTGTTTTGGAGGTGACAGGGTCAATAAAGAGAACATGTCACCTCCAATTGCAGTCACACAGGGAAATGTTTTCTCCTGTGTGATAGCAAAAAAGTTAAGTGAACAAAATTGATAATAAATAAATAAATAATAAGAAATAATAATTAAATTAATAAAATAAAAAAGTAAAGAATAAGAAAAATAATAAGAAAATTATACAAAAATTTAAAAAAGTAAGCGACAAGCTAATAAAAAATAAAAAATGATAAAAAAGTAAAAAAAAAAAAAACATATTTTAACTAACTGTGCCGCTCATTCTCCGTTGATTTGGGGGGGTGGGTTCGGTTGGCAGGGAGGGGGTGCATTGCGGAACCTGGCCTTGGGGCGGCAGGGAGAGCAAATCCAGCCCTGCTCACTGGGGCATTCAGGAGTTTAGAAATCCTTCTGCAACCAATGCCATTGGTATGTTTTGCAACAATGCATAATGAGATGTTTCTTGTGTGACACCTTGGTAAAGAGACACCTTTTTATAGGTAAAAACTGATCAACCAGCGCAAATAAACCCTAAAAGACAGCAGCTAGAACACTGAGGGTCAACATATCAAATCCCCAATAGTAACTAGTTAAAAAAGCAGTGCAGCTAAAAATTAAATGAATGAACGTCAACAGTCCATAATCTTCACACAATAATCAGCAAACACCAATGAGTGTCCAAGGTGACTTCTTATGTAACATAAGGTGACTGTGTGACAACCTCCACCAACGGTATTCTTAGCAGCTCACCTCAGGATATAGACCCCTGAGCAAGTCAGTTAGGTCTTACAGGTAGTTCCCTCACTGGGATAGTAAAGCAGGATCACTGTGTATGCTGCACACTGAGATGGATACGTACTGGTAGCTGATAATTAGCTCTCAAACTCACGCTATCAAATCCAGCTAATCGGGTGCATAGAGGAAGAAGCAATAACATCTAGTGCTCTCCATATGTGTATAAAAACATTTATTCAGTATAAAAGGTACATTTACAAGTGTCGCACTGTGCCTCGGTGCAAAGGAACAAGCAGCATAGAGTAATCCACAAGAATCAGCGTTCAGGACGCAGGTGACGTCACGCAAAGTCACGTGGTTCCATACGCGTTGCGTCCCAGGGGGCGAGGCTTCATCAGCGGCAACGGAATGACGTGAGTCACCCGCTATTAGTACTCTAAACTGACGCCGCTCAACCAATAGAGTTAATGCACACACAGCATTGTCATGGTAACCCGGCTAACAAACCAGGAGGACCGGAAGTGGCGATAGTTTGAACAAATCATAGGAAAAACATCCAAGCCGGATATGCCCTAGTTAAAGTGCGCTTGCACTCCTGGTGGGATACAATATACATCATAATTAATAATAAAAATAGATGTAAAAAGTCAAAGAAGACAAATATCCAATAAGACCAAATAAAAAGCATGTAAAAAGACACGCGTCCCCGCTGATTCTCATAAGACAACTATAAAACACATATGGATAAATTACCATCTATTTTCATAGATTATAACAAACACTAACGATCAGAAATAAAACAATTAACATCAAAATCAACGTTCAAACCAGCCTGTACTAAAACTTTTGTCTCATGGATCCAATGAGATTCCAATGAGGGGAGGGGGAGGGAAGAACCAGGGAAGAAAAGGAAAGGGAAGGAGGAAAGAAGTTGGGAGGAGAAGGGGGGGGAGAGGGGACGGAAAGAGAAAAAAGGGGGGGGGAGGGGAGGGGGAAAGAGGGAGGGAAAGGGGACCAATGGAAGGAAGGGACAAGAGGGGAAGGAAAAATACCTGCACGGTAGTGTTACAGCTATGTATCCAGGCCCGGATTTTCTCCCTTTGCCGCCCCAAGGCCGGGTCCTTCAATGCCGCCCCCCCACACACACACACACGATCACATAGGGTGCCTTCATCCAGACAGGCCCAGGGCTCAACACATCAGGGTACAGTGCACATCAGGGAACGGTACAGAGCTCAGCACATCAGGGTACAGGGCACAACACATCAGGGTAAAGGGCACATCACATCAGGGTACAGGGCACAGCACATCAGGGTACAGGGCACAACACATCAGGGTACAGGGCACAGCACATCAGGGTACAGGGCACAGCACATCAGGGTACAGTGCACAGCACATCAGGTTACAGGGCACAGCACATCAGGGTACAGGGCACAGCACATCAAGGCACACCACATTGAGGCACAGCACTTTGGGGCACGGGGCAGATCAGAACACATCAGGGCACAGAGCACATCAGGGTACAGGGCACATAAGGACATGGGGCACAGGGCACATCAGGGTACATAGCACATCAGGGCATGTGGAACATCAGATCACATCAGGGCACATAGCACATCAGTCCTGATGGCCAGTCCATCCCTGCCCCCTGTTGCCGCGGCGCCAGCGCTGCCCCTGCGCCCACTACCGCCCTAAGGTCTGGCCTCGGTGGCCTTGTCTGGAATCAGGCCCTGTATATATCTTTATCTTCTTTTATTTCAATAAAAATATTGTACCAGGAAATATCACAAAGTATGTTTAGGAAATGAAAATCGTAATACATATTTCCACCCACGACACCACCACCCCCCTCAAAACCTGTGAAACAATTAAACTTATATGGCTGACAGCACAACCACATTCGCACGTGAAGGTGGGGGTTGAGGGAATTACAGAGATCATTTTGTGAGGTGAAGAGTCCCCAGTGCTAGTTGAAAAAATAAGCTATTTATTTATTTTGGCTTTACTAATATGTTATCTACAGTTCAATGACAGTGCCAAACAATTATCCAATAGTCTAAAGTGCCTAATGGTTAAATATCTTCGTAGCATCTCTGCTATGAACCAATTTTATCATCAAAAAGTTTGAATGTTTGTTTGGTTCTCTCATTAGACTGTCTGTTCATGTATTCTCAACTCTGGGGTCTCCCTCTGTTTCTAATGAGTGCCCTCATTTTGTGGAGAGGTACCAGAGCCAATGCACCCAGTGGAAATTTCAGTGACCCATTGAAAATCTGTATCGGTCTGGAGACACCCTTCACCTTTGAGGTCCCCCTCAGGGAGCAGCACTCCCCTAACGTACCCCTTGAGAGAGACAACCCTACCCTGCCACCCAGACAATTTTCTTCTCCTCCTCCCCCTTCTGAGGCCTCGTACACACCACAGGACATGTCCGATGAAAACGGTCAAACGGACCGTTTTCATCGGACATGTCGCTCTGAGATTTCGGTCTGATGGCTGTACACACCATCAAACCGAAATCCCCGCGGACAGAGAACGCGGTGACGTAGACGACACCGACGTTCTCTATCGCGCGAGTTCAATGCTTCCACGCATGCGTCAAACCAATTTGACGCATGCGCGGGATTTCGGTCCGCTGGTTAGACGTACTAACCAGCGGACATGTCCGACGGACAGCTCTCCAGCGGACAAGTTTCTTAGCATGCTAAGAAACTTCTGTCTGCTGGAAATCTGTCCGCTAGCCTGTACACACGATCGGATCTATCCTTTGAAACTGGTCCGCGGACCAGTTTCAGCGGACATGTCCGGTCGTGTGTACGAGGCCTCAAAGTGATTGTAAAGGCAGAACTTTTTTTTTATCTTAATGCATTCTATGCATTAAGCTAAAAAGCCTTCTGTGTGCAGAAGCCCCCCTCAGCTCCCCTAACACTTTCCTGAGTTCCGGCTCTGTCCAGCAATGTCCACGAGTGTCTCAGCCATCTGAGATTCTCCCTCCTGATTGGCTGAGACACAACAGCTAGCCAATCAGGGAAGAGAGGGGGCGCCGTGTCTGTATGGATACAGGGAGCTGTGACTCGGCTCGGGTGCCCCCCATAGCAAACTGTTTGCTGTGGGGGCAGTGAACAGGAGGGAAGGGCCAGGATCACAGAAGAGGGACCTGAGAAGAGGAGGATCTGGGCTGCTCTGTGCAAATCCACTGCAACAGAGCAGGTAAGTATAACATGTTTGTTTTTTTATAGGGGAAAAAACAAGACTGTACAATCACTTTAAATCAGACGCCTGCTATATTCAAGCCCAACTGGGGCTGACACCTTCTAACATGCACAGAGAGAGGGTGCGACATCCTTTTGAATGTGCTGGATGGCTGGAGACGTGAAGCCATTACCATATTAACCACTTGCCTACCAGCGACTTGAAGCAGTTATGCTGGGATGATGCCTGCAGCTTGCTTTTACAAGCACCGGGAGGGGATGTCCCCCACCATCTTCTGCGGCTCTCTCTGGCTCTCCTGTCCCACCAGGAGACCCGAGCGATCAGCCGACACGTCCACCGGATGACCAGACAGCTGAACAAAGCTGGGAGCGCCTTTAATCGGCTCTCCGCTATGCTAATCCAGAAGCGATGACCTGACATCCCGCGACTCCATCATTCAGTACCTCTGCATGTCACTCCTCTCTACCACTGAGACCACTTACTCACTGAACCCTGGTACTTTGAATTATGGATGTTAATTAATAGGTCATTAAATTAATAGGTATGATGCCCGGCGGGTGTGGCGAGGCGACTCGGTGTACATCTTGCAGCATGTATGCGTTCCTTGATCATCTGATCGAGGGAGATTACTGCTGTGCAAAATGTAAGCACATTGTTTCCCTGGAAGCCCAGGTTCTGAATCTGGGGGAGCAGTTGTCGGCACTGGGAAGACCCTCCACACTAAAGGAGAGCCGGAAATGTACCCAGCAGGTGATGGCAGGGGCCAGCACAGAGGTGGGTGGAGACAAAGAGGTGCCGGCACTAGAAAATAGTAGATGGCTGACAGTTAGCTAGGGTAGAGGGGCAAGGGCCAGGGAGGCCGGTCCAGGGCTGGAGCATCCCAATAAGTATGCTCCATTGAGTGACATTGGTGAAACCAGTCAGGGACCGGCACTGCTGGAGCTGAGGGACGCTCCTAGCTGCCAGGGGAAGAACTCCTCCAGTGAAAGTGGGGAGGAAGCGAAGGGAAAGGAAAGGCAGATTCTGGTGGTAGGGGACTCAATTCTTAGAAGGACAGAGAGGGCAATCTGTAACAAAGACCTGAAGCGCCAAACTGTATGTTGTCTACCGGGCGCTCGGGTTTGGCACATCACGGATCTGGTGGACAGATTACTGGGAGGGGCTGGGGAAGACCCAGCTGTCATAGTGCATGTTGCAACCAATGAGAAAGTCAGAGGTAGATGGAGTGTCCTACAGAACGATTTTAGGGACTTGGGAGCTAAATTGAGGAAAGGGACCTCCAAGGTAGTATTCTTAGGAATACTACCGGTACATTTAGCCACACCAGAAGGGCAGAGGGAGATTAAGGAAGTAAACAAGTGGCTGAAGAGTTGGTGTAGTAAAGAGGGGTTTTGGTTCCTGGAGGACTGGGCCGACTTCTCAGTCGATAACCAGTACTATAGAAGCGACGGACTGCACCTAAATGAGGAGGGTGCAGATCAGCTGGGAATAAGGATGGCCAAAAAGTTAGAGGGGTTTTTAAACTAGGCGACGGGGGGAGGGTCCAGAGATAGAGATAGTCAGTGTGGAACATATTCAAGAGGGTAGTATTAGGGGCATTGGAGGTAGGGTAACCAAAGCACATAAACCCAAGGTAAGTAGAGTAGAAGGTCCTAGTTGCAATCTCGGAACACCCAAGAGGATAGTATGTGACCGGTCAAAATATATGAATGCAGTAAAGTGTTTATTCACCAATGCCAGAAGTCTGCCAAGCAAAATAGGTGAGTTGGAAGCTCTGGTGCATCAGGAGAGCTATGATGTAATCGGTATTGCTGAAACTTGGCTTCATTCCTCACATGACTGGGCTATTAATATTCCTGGCTATGCTCTCTTTCGGAAAGACAGGGTAAAAGGGTAAAAAGGAAAGGTGGCGGGGTCTGTCTCTATGTGAGAAGTGACCTCAAGGCAAGCGTGAAAGAGGACCTGGTTGATGGAGAGTGTGATGAGGCTGAAGCATTATGGGTGGAACTGCATACAGATGTGCGTAGTTCAAAGTCAATCATTGGAGTTTGTTATAGACCACCCAATTGTAACGAGGAGGGGAAGACTTAGCTCCTTGCACAGATGGAAAGGGCTGCAAGGGCTGGGACGGTGATAATAATGGGGGATTTTAACTACCCAGAAATTAACTGGAGTAATGGCACTGCTAGGACTAGGACAAAAATGTATAAACCTATTGCAGGACAATTTTATGGTCCAGCTTATAGAGGGCCCAACTAGGAATGATGCTCTGTTGGACCTGGTAATCTCAAACAATGCAGAGCGTATTACTAATGTTCAGATAAAGGAACATCTGGGTAGCAGTGACCATAACATGATTTCATTTGATGTTAGCTGTAAGCAAAAACCACATACAGGAAAGATAAAAACACTTAATTTCAAGAGAGCAAATTTTCCAAGGATGAGGGCTGCTCTTCAGGACTTAGACTGGGAGAGAATATTGGCATCAATGGGCACAGAACAGAAGTGGGAATTCTTCAAAAAGACTGTTTGTGAACTCACTGCAAAGTACATTCCCATGGGCAATAAGTTTAAAAGGCTAAAAATAAAACCTTTATGGCTCACGGCCAAAGTTAAAAAAGCTATAAACAATAAGAAAAGAGCTTTTAAAAAATATAAAAATTAAGGAACACTAGTGTTGTTTAAATGTTACAAAGAATATAACAGGTTATGTAAAAGGGCATCATTTAGATATCACCGCACAAAGTGGAGGACGTATATTCTCGTACTGCGGTGGGCAAGTGGTTAAGGGGGGATATGAACAACATGTACAAATATATAAGGGGTCCATATAGTGAACTTGGTGTTGAGTTATTCAGTTTATGGTCAACACTGAGGACAAGGGGGCACTCTTTACGTCTAGAGGAAAAGAGATTTCACCTCCAAATACGGAAAGGTTTCTTCACAGTAAGAGCTGTGAAAATGTGGAATAGACTCCCTCCAGAGTGGTTCTGGCCAGCTCAGTAAAGTGCTTTAAGAAAGGCCTGGATACTTTCCTAAATGTACATAATATAACTAGGTACTAACTTTTTTTAGGTAAAGTTGATCCGGGGAATATCCGATTGGCTCATGGGGGATCATGAAGGATTTTTTTCCCCTGCTGTAGCAAATTGGATCATGCTTTGCTGGGGTTTTTTGCCTTCCTCTGGATCAACTATGGGTATAGAATTGGGTATATGTGATTGTACAATATTATTATTGTTTTATTTCTTGTGGTTGAACTTGATGGACTTGTGTCTTTTTTTCAACCTGACTAACTATGTAACTGTGTAACTATGTACCCATCACCCCTGTTGGACTCTTGATCCCATGGGATCCAAGCTTAATCTATATTCTATTTTGCACTTTATTTATTCAATGACTCCTTTATGGCGACAGGATTGCTTTTCTGGTTTTATATCTACACTTAGATTCATATATCGACTTTGACTTGTGTGATTTTGGCCTTTCAAAGTCCTCGTATTGAATATATTTGATGTTCTATTATTTGAGTTATAAGCTCTGTAAAAACTTCAAAGGTGGATCCTCCTGAAGAAGCCACTTTTCTGTGTAAAACGCGTTAATCTATACACTTCGCACTATTCAATTAAGCACAGATGGTTATAGTGGATATCTGTCTAGTATTTGGTATTCCTGCATGGAGCCTACACTCCTGCTGTTCTTATGACTAAGCCCCAGATTCAGGTGTGAAACATGTAAGCTGTTTGCATCTCCCCCTTTTGTACTGTATGGACTGACTGCTGCACACTGGATTTTAACCTAATAAAGGTGTTGTATCGGAGTGCTGCTGTCCAGGCTTATTTGTTTGTTCTCTGATTCCAACAGAGCCAGCACCCGAGTGCCTATCAAGGGTGTGTATCACTTATAACCTGTGCTTTGAGAGCGACTTTTATTTTTCTTCGTTCTTTTTAACCATTTTGTATAAATAAAACATTATGTGATTTTATATGGTTTTGTTATATTGATATATTCACCTTTTGGGCACTTAAAAATCCCCATTCCCCATATCACCCCCTTGGAGAGGGCATGGGTTATTCCTTTTGTCCTACATTGACATACCTTCTGGTTTACCCGGATGTGCAATGGGGCCATTTAAAAAAAAAAATTAATGTATTCAAAAATACAGATCTTGGTGCTTTTAAGGGCAGAGGAGGGATTTGGGGATTTGGCGTAACCTCACAACTGTACGCGTTACGCTCTCTGATGAGCTTCTTCAGGCTGAAGAAGCTCATCAGAGATCGTAATGCGCGAGGTACCACCATTCAGTACGTTCACATCGTATTTGATGACATGCATGTTTTTCACATTTGTATGTGAGTATTTTATCCCTGAGTTATAGTTTTAATAAATGTTATTAGAAGAGAGCACTATGGTTTGCCTTCGTTTTATATGGCCATACATGAGTGAATGAGGAGGTCTGAGCTGTCTAGGTGCAATGTGATGAGGATTTGTGTTCCCGACAAATCCTGAGAGATATTATACCAAGCGTGTGGGACTCTGTAGTGGGGTTTACATAGTGTGAACCCGGGAGGAGATCTGTCTTGTCCAGGAACACCAGGAGGAGGAGTTGTTTTCCTGAGGCACCCTGAGAGATACAATCACAGGCGTGTGCGACTCTGTAGTGGGGTCAACTTTTGGAGGTGCGCAGGCATTCCAGCTAGAGCTGTTTGCTGAAGTCACTGAAATTTATGAACTGGACACTGAAAGTTGCACAACGGTGGAATTTTGTTATTTGGACTTGATTTAATTGTTTTTGGTTGCGCTACACTATAATTTGTTTTGTTTGATATATTGAGAGTCACATGTGGATACACTCTAAGTAGTGGTTGGCAGTAGGCATGAGCTTCGAGTTCGAGTCGAACTCATGTTCGACTCGACTTGCCTGTTCGGCCTGTTCGGCGAACAACGAACAATTAGGGGTGTTCGTGTCAAATTCGAAAAAACCGAAGAACACCCTGTTAAAGTCTATGGAAGAAATCTAAAGTGCTAATTTTAAAGGCTAATATGCAAATTATTGTCCTAAAAAGTGTTTGGGGACCTGGGTCCTGTCCCAGGGGACATGTATCAATGCAAAAAAAAAGGTTTTAAAAACTGCTGTTTTTTTCGGGGTAGCAGTGATTTTAATAATGCTAAAAGTGAAACAATAAAGTGAAATATTCCTTTAAATTTCGTACCTAGGGGGGGGTGTAAAGTTAGCATGTGAAATAGCGCATGCAACTGGTCTCTGCACAAAGTGTAATTTCTGAAAGAAAAAAAGACATTAAAACTGACTTGTGGCTATAATGAATTGTCGGCTCCCGGCAATTCAGAGCGAATTCATTCATAAAAAAGTAAATAAAAATAGCGTGGGGGTCCCCCCAAATTCAATTACCAGGCCCTCAGGTCTGGAATGGATATTAAGGGGAACCCCCGCCATCAATTTAAAAAAAATTAACGTGGGGTTCCCCCCAATATCCATTCCAGGCCCTTCAGGTCTGGTGGTGGATTTTAAGGGGAACTCCACCCCCAAATTTAAAAAAAAAATAGCGTGGAGTTCCCCCCAAAATCCACACCAGACCCCTTATCCAAGCACGTTAACCTGGCCGGCCGCAGAAAAGAGGGGGGACAGAGTGTGGCCCCCCCTCCTGAACCGTACCAGGCCACATGCCCTCAATATGGGGAGGATGTCCCCATGTTGATGGGGACAAGGGCCTCATCCCCACAACCCTTGCCCGGTGGTTGTGGGGGTCTGCAGAAGGGGGGCTTATCAGAATCTGGAAGACCCCTTTAACAAAGGGGACCCCCAGATCCTGGCCCCCCCCCTATGTGAATTGGTAATGAGGTACATTGTACCCCTACCATTTCACGAAGGTGTAAATAGTTGGAAAAAACACACGCACCTTAGAAAAAAAGTCCTTTATTAATAAAAAATAATAAAAAAAATCCAGCGGTGGTAATCCACTCTCGGTCCCGGCTTCCTGCTCCAATGTTGTCTGTATCCAGCGACGTGGGGTGATCTCCGGTCCAGAGATGAGAAGATCCATCCATCCAGAGCGCAGCATCGCCAACCTCCTCTCTCCGCTGGACACAGCCCAGCGAATGACGCGGATGAAGCTTTGACATTTCTTATATAGGGGAGGCGGGCCACCCGTCACGTGACCCTGTCCCCTCTGATGCAAGGGGGAAGACCGGCTTTCCCAGTGACGTAGCAGAGGGTGCGGGGTCACGTGACAGGTGGCTCCGCCTCCCCTATATAAGAAATGTCAAAGCTTCACCCGCGTCATTCGCTGGGCTGTGTCCAGCGGAGAGAGGAGGTTGGCGATGCTGCGCTCTGGATGGATGGATCTTCTCATCGCTGGACCAGAGATCACCCCACGTTGCTGGATACAGACAACGTTGGAGCAGGAAGCCGGGACAGAGAGTGGATTACCACCGCTGGATTTTTTTTTATTAATAAAGGACTTTTTTCTACGGTGTGTGTGTGTGTTTTTTCCAACTATTTACACTTCCTTTGTGAAATGGTAGGGGTACAATGTACCCCATTACCAACTCACATAGGGGGGGCCAGGATCTGGGGGTCCCCTTTGTTAAAGGGATCTTCCAGATTCTGATAAGCCCTCCGCCCGCAGACCCCCACAACCACCGGGCAAGGGTTGTGGGGATGAGGCCCTTGTCCCCATCAACATGGGGACATCCTCCCCATGTTGAGGGCATGTGGCCCGGTACGGTTCAGGAGGGGGGGCCGCACTCTGTCCCCCCCTGTTTTCTGCGGCCGGCCAGGTTAACGTGCTCGGATAAGGGGTCTGGTGTGGATTTTGGGGGGAACTCCACGCCATTTTTTTTTTAAATTTGGGGGGGAGTTCCCCTTAAAATCCACACCAGCCTTGAAGGGCCTGGAATGCATATTTGGGGGGAACCCCACGTCATTTTTTTTTTAAATTGACGGCGGGGTTCCCCTTAATATCCATTCCAGACCTGAAGGGCCTGGTAATTGAATTTGGGTGACCCCCACGCTATTTTTATTTAGTTTTTATGAATTAATTTGCTCTGAATTGCCAGAGCCGACAATTCATTAGAGCCGCAAGTCAGTTTTAAATGTATTTTTTTCTTTCAGAAATGACACTTTGTGCAGAGACAGTTCTAAGTACGGGAAACATGCGCTATTTCACATGCTAACTTTACATCCCCTTTAGGTACGAAATTTAAAGGAATATTTCACTTTTATTGTTTCACTTTTAGCATTATTAAAATCACTGCTCCCGAAAAAACAGCAGTTTTTAAAACTTTTTTTTTGCATTGATACATGTTTCCTGGGACAGGACCCAGGTCCCCAAACACTTTTTAGGACAATAACTTGCATATTAGCCTTTAAAAATCGCACTTTAGATTTTAAACGTTCGAGTCCCATAGACTTTAATAGGGTTCTAAAGTTCACACGAACGTTTGGTGTGTTCGCAAGTTCTGGTGCGAACCGAACAGGGGGGTGTTCGGCTCATCCCTAGTTGGCAGCTATCATGTTTAGCCTATGAGTAGGCTAATTATATTGATTTTTTTTTTATATATTGATTTCACACATATATTGAGTATTGCACTGATTATATCTTTTTCAGTATCTCGCTCTTGTCTTCCCTGCTGCCGCTCATATTTTGCTACCACTCGTTATCGACCCTTGTCTTCTTCCTCGACTAGGCTTCAGCCTGATTCCAACCTGAAACTACTCATTACCGACCTTTAGCTTGTTTACTGATTATGCTTCCGCTTGCGCCTTACCCACTTATCCGCTACTGGACCCCGCCTTACTTACCTCCTGGTGGGGCAATCCTGACCTGGTGCTAACACGCAGTAAAATCCATCTCCACCATCTGGAGCTCTGGTGAACACTGGTTAGTACTTAGCTGGCCCCATGCTCACGTTCCAATCTGATTATAGAATCTTCATTAGAAGAATTTACCAATAACTACGTAGTACACTGGTCTACATGACTGGATATGAATTGCAAGGATTGTGTAGGCAAGGCTTTGTTCTGTGTCATGCCTTTGGCCTACAAGGAAATACAGTGATATCTTCTGGACTTATAATTCAAATATCGTCCACTAGATGCCACTCTTAACAAAGGACTGTTGATGGGCAATGTTCTATGGTAATGTACATTTTCTGTCATGTTATTGAAAACTGTCTTCACTTCCTATCACAACTCTTTTATCTTTTCCACTGGACAGTCCACATGGAGTCAGCTAAGCCTACACCATATGTTTCCTAGGTCCTGAACCTCATAAGGCAGCATCGCTGGTATGATAAAGACTGTTTATCTATATGCCTAGTAGACATTTGTTTGTGTTCAAATATCATTCTTATATGTTCATTTATTTGTTTATCTCTAGTTTCACCATTATTCATACACATCTTATATGGCCACCACCTGTTCATCGTAATAAAGATCCAAAGTTACAGACAGTCTGGTTATTTAGGATGCAATGTTTAAAGCGGATCTCCACCCTAAAGTGAAGTCGCGCTGATCGGCCCCCTCCCCTCCTCCAGTGTCACATTTGACACCTTTCAGGGGGGAGGGGGGTGCAAACACCTGTCTAAAGACAGGTATTTGCACCCACTTCCGGCCACACGTCACAGGCAAAAGATGTGTTTTTCTCTGACATCCTGTCCGTCCCCCGTTGTGTGCTGGGAACACTCGGCTCCCAGCACACAGCGGGAGCCAATCGGCGGGCGCAGCGCGACTCGCGCATGAGCCGTAGGGAACCGGGCAGTGAAGCCGGAGCGCTTCACTTCCTGGTTCCCTCATTGTGGATGAGAAGCAGGGTGACGAGCGATCGCTCGTCCTCTGCTGCGGACGCCGCTGGACTCCAGGACAGGTAAGTGTCCTAATATTAAAAGTCAGCAGCTGCAGTATTTGTAGCTGCTGGCTTTTAATATATTTTTTTAGTGGCACATCCACTTTAAGCTGTATGTTGAGCTACATACGCGCCAGGGGCAAACGTGTAGCGATAACAGAACATTCTCTATATTCATGGTGGTTATGTCCGATTAGTGGTGAACACCCAGAGAGGTTGGCACCTCATCCCAAATAGTTAAATGGATCAAATTAGAAAGATAAGGGGATTTTGAGGGTGCTTACAAATGATAATGAGAATAATATATTTTTATATACGTTTAATGAGAATAAAGTGAAAAACAGAGACAGGACAATTTGTTCACTGATATACAGCAGTTCATGAGATAAGAGATCATACAAACAGGTGTAAAATCGCAGCGAGAATTTCACGTTCCTATATTATCCCGACATGGTTCGCCTGGTAGCTTCATCAGGGGATATACAAATTAATCAAGTAATTCATGAAACTATACAGAAACAAAAAAAGAAAAGAAGTAACAAAATAACACACTATAAACAATAATATATAATGTTCCCATGCAGGTTCCAGGATAAGCTTAAAGGGGTGTTCCAGTCATTTTTTATGTTTATTAAAAGTCAGCAGCTACAAAAAGTGTAGCTGCTGGCTTTTAATAAACAGACACTTACCTGCTCCACGTTCCGCTCCTCTCCCCCCCTTTCCGGCCGGCGTCTTCATTCCAAGTGTGGGCACCCGGCGTGACAGCTTTCGGCTTCACGGCCGGGCACCCACTGTGCATGCGCGAGCGTCACTGCGCATGCACGAGCGGCGCTGCGCCATCCAATTGGACAGGTGATCGCCTGGGACCTGTCACGTGTCCCAAGTGATCGCCTACAGGGAGGGGCTGCAGAAAGGCGATTAGACTATTCACCTTAGCAGCCCCTCGGCGGAAGGAGGAAGTGGGACAGGAAGTCCCACTCCTCCTGAAGCCCCTACTCCCCCCCCAAAAAAATTACATGCAAAATGTGGCATGTAAGGGGGCGAGGAGTGGATTAAGTGGAAGTTCCACTTTTGGGTGGAACTCCGCTTTAACACGCCAAGTAGTCCCAAGTTGTTCTGTATAGTAGCCAAATCTAAACAACTTTAACTCTCCAGCATCTGTTAGGAACTAAAAGATGGTTTGGGGTGGACCAAAGTAGATAAGATGCTTAAAATATCAGACATTTCCACATAAGACCACAGTGAGGACAAGCGTGGGACGAAATGCATGTGATCTTTCTATAGAAGTATATTACGTTATAGCGAAAGCACTAGATAGAGACTACAGATACATAGTATATATCTGGTACGCTGAGAAGAAGTGAACTTGGTAGAGGTCACATCATTTTAAGTACCGTTCAGTTGGAAACCTGTCAGCTCACCCACTCAGCCCACATGGTGTTTCCAGGGCTCGGGGTTTCTTGGCTGCTGAAAGTGACACATTCTTCTTACCTACCAAGTGAAGCAATCCAAGGAGCCACAATGAAGTAAAAGCAATGTGACACGATTTTACTATACTACAATATAATCAGTGAGAGTTGCATTCTGATTTTTATACTATTAGTTACATCCTTTTTTTGCTGTGCCTTATTAACTGCTTGCCGACCGCTGCATGACGATATACGTTGGTAGAATGGCACGGCTGCCTCAAAGGGACATACCTGTACCTCTCCTTTAAATCGCGGCATAGTGGGCAATATATATCGGCCTAAACTGATGAATACATTTGTATTATAGCAGAAAATAGCAGAAAATAAAAAATATATATTTTTTTTTAATTGTCACTCTTTTTTTGTTTATAGCGCAAAAAATAAAAAATGCAGAGGTGATAAAATACCACCAAAAGAAAGTTCTATTTGTGGGGAAAAAAAGGACGTCAATTTTGTTTGGGTACAATGTCACACGACCGCGCAATTGCCAGTTAAAGCGACACAGTGCCATATCCCAAAAAATTGCCTGGTCATTAAGAGGGCAAATCCTTACCGGGGCTGAAGTGGTTAAAGCAGGGTTAGGTTATACAAAAATATCCCAAGCTTTGAACATCTCACGGAGCTCTGTTCAATCCATCATCTGAAAATGGAAAGAGTATGGCACAACTGAAAACCTACCAAGACATGGCCGTCCACCTAAACTGATCGGCCTGTGAAGGAGACCATTCATCAGAGAAGCAGCCAAGAGGCCCATGCCTCCTCTGGAGGAGCTGCAGAGATCCACATCTCAGGTGGGAGAATCTGTCCACAGGACAACTATTAGTCATGCTCTCCACAAATCTGCCCTTTATGGAGGAGTGACAAGAAGAAAGACATTGGTGAAAGAAATTCATAAGAAGTCCGTTTTGCGTTTACGAGAAGCCATGTGGGGGACACAGCAAACATGTGGAAGAAGGTGCTCTGGTCAGATAAGACTAAAATTGAACTTTTTGGCAGAAAAGTAACACTGCACATCACCCTTAACACACCATCCCCACCGTGAAACATGGTGGTGGCAGCATTATGTTGTGGGGTTTCTTTTCTTCAGCAGGGACAGGGAAGCTGGTCAGAGTTAATAGGAAGATGGATGGAGACAAATACAGGGCAATTTTAGAAGAAAACCTGTTAAGCCTAATACACACAACCGGTTTTCCCATCAGACGCGTGAATGCTTCCTCGCAGTTTTCACATCAGGAAAACAGACAGAATCCCGACGGGAAAATAGAGAACCTGCTCTCTATTTTCCCGTTGGGATTCCGGTGGCTTTTTTTCCGCCAGATTTACGAATACTCTATGGGAAACACTGCGAGTGTTATGACCCTGAAATTGAGAAGACTCTACTTAGTGTTTAGACCGC